>NW_006160080.1:2791640-2830856 GCF_000334495.1 Tupaia belangeri chinensis | reverse complement strand
AGCCATTATGCCAACTGCTGGTCCTGCCACTTGCAGAATCTTGAAGTGATGAATCATGTGCAATTCAACAAGTGATATATCTGGCCACACAGTGGATATATACGCTTTTTCTGTCCTGTATTAGGATAGAAAATCACCATTACCAGACACAAACTCTTAGTTAAAAGAGAGAACTTCTCTTTGTTAAAGTAAAATATACAACTATTGTGTATTTGAATTAAAATAATATGCTATTGCATTTAAGTACAATTGTGAAGTACTGAAGCTGGCAGGTGGCATGGTAGTTAGGGTGCTGGCCTCCCACGTGGCTGACTGCAGTTTGAGTACTAGACCTGCACAGATTGCTTTCTCACTTTTTCTTTCTCTCTTTCTGGTCAAACTAAAAAATAATAATAAATAAATAAAATCAAGTTTTTTTTTTTAAATGTGAAGTACTTTTTGATATAAAATAATAGACTATTTTCAAGTCAGAATGCAAAACTTAAAGGTGATTTATGCAGTTAAAGACTTTCCATCTTGCATGCTGACTAGACAATAAAGAGCTTTTTTTTGTTTGCTGTTTAAGTTTGAAAACTGTCTTTATAATAACATAGATTTAAAAAGAAAAAAACTACTTGTGCTGTTCTGTTAATCTCTTGTATGCATGATTTCCATCACTTATTTCAACATTTTCTTTAAAACACCAACAAATATATTTATGAACCTCTCTTAGCCTTGAATCTTAAAGGGTGGGGATATGATTAAACATTTCTTGCAGTTAGATTATTTTGTGACTAGGGACTATGTCTTTTCCCTTTTTTGTGAATAGTAGCTTAAAGTACATGTTTTAGTTTTACTTGTTAAATAATTTGAATTTCTTTTTTTATAATTATTTTAATTTTATTCATTCATTTATTTTATTTTGACCAGAGAGAGAGATGCAGAGAGAGAGAGAGAGGAAAAGTGAGAAAGCAAGCCACCAGGTTCAGGACTTGAATTATGGTTGGCCATGTGCGAGTGTCCACCCCCTTAACCACCATGCCACCTGCTGGTCCCAATAACTTGAATTTCTAAACTGAATTCTGGTACAACCTATATTCCTCGTTGTTCTTCTCCCTGACAAAACAAAACAAAACAGAACCCCTATAAGAGTAATCCATTTATACTAGGGCCATCCTTTTCTTTTTTTCTCCTCAAATGTCGACCCAACCTTAACGTACCTTACCTAATTTCTTATATGTTTGGTGGAATTCACCAGTGAACTTATCTAGGTGTAGTGTTTTCTGTTTTTTGAAGTTTACTAATTACTGGTTCAATTTCTTTAATAAATATAGACCTAATTAATGTGTTCATTTCTTGTGTTAATTTTTGGCAGATTGTGTCTTTCAAGGAATTGGTCTAGTTCATCTAGGTTACCAAATTTGTGAGCATAGAATTTTTCCAAATATTTCTCGCTATTATCCTTTTAATGTTTATGGGATCTATAGCGATGTTCCTTCTTTTACTGTTACTAGTAATTGGTGTCTTCTCTCTCTCTCTTGCTCTCTCTTTTTTCTTAGGTTAGCCTGGTTAGTGGCTTGTTGAGTTATTGATCTTAACAAAGAACCATATTTTGGTTTTAGTGACTTTTCTCTAGCAATTTCCTGTTTTCCATTTTACTGATTTCTGTTGCTCTATTTTTCATTACCTATTTTCTTCTGTTTAAATTATTCTTTTGTCTAGTTTTCAAAGGTCTAAGTTTATACTATTGATTTTCATACCTTCTTTTCTAATGTGATTCAGTGCTATAAATTTCCCTTTAAGAACCATTTTCACTACCTCTGATGAATTTTGATAAGCAATATTTTCATTTTGTTTTGGTTCAGTGTTTAAAATTTTTTTCTTGACATTTCTTTCTTGGAGAGGTTCCCCGCCCCGCTGTAGGGCACGTGCGCTCGCCAGACGGAGAGAGACATAGAGACAGAAAGCGAGAAATCTCCCCCCAGGGGGGAATGGTCACGCTGCAATCCCTTCCCCTCCATTCTCCTCTCGGGATCTTGGGCACGCACACACACACGTCCGGGGTGAGTTTTTAAGCCACTGGGTCCGGGACGCGAACCACGGTTGACTACGTGGGAGTCCAGCGACATAGCCATTACGCTAACTGCTGGTTCCCGACTTTTCTTTCTTGACCCATATGTTGAAGTATGTTGTTCAGTCTCCAAGTATATGGGGATTTTTCTAGTTATTGTTCTGTTACTCATTTCTCATGTAATTTGTCTGAGACCAGATATTGTGTGGTTTCTGTTCTTTTCAGTTCGTTAAGATGTATTTTATAGTCCTGGATATGGTTTATCTTGATGAATGTTCTGTGTGAGTTCGAGAAGAAATGTGTATTCGTCCTGCTGTTTTTGTATGATGTAGTCTCTGTATGTCAGTTATATCCAGTTAGTTGATGTAGTATTGAGTTTAACTATGTTATTACTGATTTTCTGCCTGTTGGATCTGTCCATTTCATAGTTTTTGTTTATGGAGAGGTTTTGCTATAGGGTGCGTGTCCTCGCCAGAGAGAGACAGAGAGACAGAAAGCGAGAAATAGCCACACTGCAGTGTGGGATCCTCTTGGGATCTTGGGCACGTATGCACATGCGCCTGGCCACCGGATTTAAGCCTGAGTTTAAGCCACCGGATCCACAGTTGAGTACATGGGAGTCCAGTGACGTAGCCATTATGCCATCTGCTGGTCCCTTGGATCTGTCCATTTCTGATGCAGTGGTGTTGAGGTCTCCAACTATAATAGTGGATTTATCTGTTTTCCTTGAAGTTTTGCCACCTTTTGCATCATATGTTTTGATGTTTTGTTAGATATGTGCACATTAAGGATCGATATATCTTGGAATATTGACCCCTTTTATCATTATATAATGCTCTCTTTATCCCTGATTACTTTCTTTACTCTGAAGTTGGCTCTGTCTTAAAATAATACAGCTCCTCCCATTTTCCTTTAAAAATTATCATTACTGTTTTATTTTACTTTTTAGCTTTTGTTGTAGGGTGTGTGCACTTGCCAGAGAGAGGGAACCTGAAAAATCACCTTCCCCCAGATGGCCACACCACAGTCCCTTCTCCATTGTCCTCTTAGGATTCTGGGTACTCATGCACACGCATACACCTGGTGTGATTTTCAAGGCACTGAATCTGGGACGGAAACCAGGCAGTCAGCCATGTGATATCCAGTGTTTTGTTTTGTTTTAGAGAGGTTTTTGCTATACGGTGTGTATGCTCCTTGGAGAGAGAGGGAGACAGAAAGTGAGAAATCACCCCCGGCGGGGATGGCCATGCTGCACTCCCTTCCCCTTCATTCTCCTTTCTGGATCTTGGACATGCATGCAGATGTTCCCGGAGTGAGTTTTAAGTCTCCAAGTCTGGGATTGAAACTGCAGTCAACTACATGGGAGTCCACCGAAGTAACCATTACACCATCTGCTGGTCCCAGAGATTGATCCAGTGTTTTAACCTCCAGGCCACCTGCTAGCCCCAGCTTCTTTCCCTTTTTACATGGATTCTTGTGTCCATTAAATATATTCTTGGGACCAGCAGATGGCATAGCTTTTATGTCAGTGGACTCACACATGGCCAACCGCCGTTCACGTCCCTGTCCTGGTGGCTTGAAACTCATGCTGGTTGTGTGTGCATGCCTTCCCAAGATCCCAGGAGGAGAAAGGAGGAGAAGGGATTGCAGCTTGGCCATCTCCCTTGGGGAGGTGATTTCTCACTTTCCCTCTCATCGTCTCTGTCCGTCTCTCTCTGGCGAGCACGTGTGCCCTAAAGGCCAAAACCTCTCAAAAATTTTTTCTCATGACCCCCTCCCAACCCAAGCATATCTTAGTATCTACTATTGCTGTTTCTTTCTATGTCATAAACAATTCTTACTAAAATACTTGACTCTTGAAGGATATATTTGTAAATTATGCTTCATATAAGGGACCGATATAAAAAATGTACAGGGAACTCAAGTAGCTTAGCCACACACACAAAAATGTTCAATTAAAAATTGGGTGAATGGGGGAACCAGCAGTTAGTGTAATGGCTATGTCACTGCCATGTAGTCGACCACGGTTCGCGTCCCGGACCTGGTGGCTTAAAACTCACGCCGGGTGTGTGTGTGTGCGTGCCCAAGATCCCTAGAGGAGAATGGAGGAGAAGGGATTGCGGCGTGACCATCCCCCCAGGGGGTGATTTCTCGCTTTCTGTCTCTATGTCTCTCTCTGTCTGTCTATAGCGAAAACCTCTCCAAAAAAAAAAAAATTGGGTGAATGGGGGCTGGCAGATGGCATGGTGGTTAAGGTGCTAGACTCCCACACGGCCAACTGTTGTTCAAGTCCTGCACCTGGAGACTTGCTTTCTCACTTTCTGTCTCTTTCTCTCTCTCGTTGTCACTCACTCATTCTCACTCTGTCCCTCTCTGGTCAAATTAAAATAAATAAATTAATTAAGTTAAATAAAAACAAGTTTTTAAAAATTGGGCAAATGAGCTGAACAGATAATTCTCCAAGGAAGACATGCAAGTGGCCCAAAAGCATGTGCAGAAATGCTCAATATGTCGTATCAGAAAGGCAATGCCAATCAAAACCATAATGAGATACCACTTAACCCCAATCAGAATGACTAAGATTTTTTTTAAAATAAAGAATGACAAGTGCAGTGAGGCTGCAGCAAAAAGAGAACCCTTCTACACTGTTAGCGAGAATGTAAATTAGTATAATCACTGTAGAAGACAATATGGAAGTTCCTAAAAAACCCACAAATAGAACAACCATATGACTCAGTAACCCCACTGCTGGGGTATTTACCCAAAGGATAGGAAAACACTTGCACATCTATGTTTTGCAACATTATTCACAATTGTTAAGACTCGGAATCAACCCAGCTGCCTAAGAACAGATGACTGGTTTGCAAAAATATGGCATATATACTGTGGAATGCTACTCAGCCATAAAAAATGATAAGACACTGTCATTTGGTACAAAGTGGGTAAATATGGAAGATTTTATGTTAAGTGAAGCAAGCCAGACTATGAAGGAGATGCATCATAAGTCCCTGCTCAGTATATACTGAATATTTGAAATCTATAAGCAGAAACTGAAAAATGAGAAGGCTCTCCTACCCGTCTGCCTTCTGTTGATAATATAGCATGAAGATCTTCACCAGATGCTGACCTTTAGATTTTCTAGTCTAATAAATCACAAATCAAAACTATTTTCTTAAAAACAAAAACTTTTGTAGTTCTTAAAAGTTTTATCATCATAGTCATGGTCCTTCCATCTCCACAACAAAGTGTAAGTATAAGTGGGCTTCTGAGCTAGGCCTCAGTTTGAACCCCTAGTATCTGTTCTTTTTTTAAAATTCAATGTTTTAAATTGAGGTATAACTCACATACCATACAATACACCCTTTTAAATTGTACAATTCAGTTGGTTTTAGTATATTCACAAGGTGGTTTACTATCACTGTTATCTAATTTTAGAAAATTTTCATCACCCCAGAAAGGAAGCCCCATACCCATACCCATGCATGCAGTCACTCCCCATTCCTTCTTCTTCCAGCCCCAGACAACTATTAATCTACTAATATTACCATTTTTATTCAAAGTAAAGAGATTAAAAATATCTGACTCTAACTGATTTTTAATGCTAATATTCTTCAGAAATATATTATGCTAAAAGGAAGCATTTCTTGACTTTTCCCCTTGTAGGAAATAACACCAGAAAAGGATACAATGGGACAGACAGTGAATGAAGGTAAGATTTACTTGTCTGAAGTGGTAATGTTTCTAATGATTCATTTGGAATAAATGTCTTCTGTTATATTGAACTGTTGAAATAAAGCCTTTTTTAAAAATCATAGGAGAATTAGAGCTTAGAATTGGAATTTTAGAACTGAATAGCTATTAAAGGTATTCTGTCTTAAGACAACTGGGGAAATGGGAACGCTGGTTATTTTATGATATTAAAGAAGTATGGTTAATATTTTAGGTATAATCATAGTATTATGTTTAAATTTTTAAAAATGAGTCTTTTAAAAAATTTTTATTAAATGTTATTTATTTATTCATTCATCTATTTTTAATTTGACAGAGGGAGACACAGAGAGAGAGAAAGAGAGGAAGTGAGAAAGCAAGCCACCAGGTCCAGGACTTGAACAGTGGTCAGTCTTGTGGGAGTGTCCAGCACCTTAACCACCATGCCACCTACTGGTCCCTAAAAATGAATCTTTTTAAAAATATACACTACAAGGAACCAGCACATGGTGTAATGGTTACGTTGCTGGACTTCCATGTAGTCTACCGCAGTTCAAGTCCAGGACCCGGCGGCTTAAAACTCATGCCAGGCACGGGTGTGTGTGTGCCCAAGATCCCAAGAAAAGACTGGATGAGAAGGGATTGCGGCATGGCTAGGGTCCCTGGAGGGTGATTTCTCGCTTTCTGTCCCTTGGGTGAATGCACTCACCCTATAGCAAAAATCTCTCCCTCTAAAAAAAAAAGAAAAAAAACCTATACTATATTAAGTGTGGATAAAATGATATATCTTAGATTTGGTGATGTCATAAGGTCCAGCACTATTTGAGCTCTTTAGCTTAGCACAGAGAAAAATCTGCCTACTCCATCAAATTGCAGTGTATTCTAGTGTCTCAGTAATGTTTTGGACTCTTAAAAACATCTACTATCTTTCTAGGGCTTGCTAATTTAAACATTGTAAGTATCAGCTCATTTTGGTTTATTGATGCATTCATTTTAGCTAGCACTTAAGAGTGTTCTGTATGACCAGATTCTGTTCTAGGTGCTGAGAATACAACAGTGAACAAGACAGACAAATAAATCCCTGCCCTTTTGGAGCTTTCATTTGAGTAGAGTGAGGCAGCTGATAAACTAAATATGAACAATTTATAAAGTGCATAGTATATTAGAAAGTGATAGTTCTATCTAGGAAATAAGGATATTATAAAATTAAAATTGACTTTTATTTTAAAATAGTTAGTTGTTTTTCTCCCTTTAAAAAAAATTAATTATTTATTTTACATTCATTCACTGTGTATCATTGCAGCATATAAAATTTCCCATCCACAATGTGCTGTATATTGGCTTAATCAAAGATAATACCATACATGCTATCTTCAACAGATAATTTTCCATTTTGTATTTCTTATAAATTTAATTTGTTTCCCTCCTAATTCCCTCCTTCTCACCCTCTTTCATTTCCCACCCTCCTCCCACACTGTCTCTGGTATCCACTATTGCTCTCCATGCTTTTATACCATCCAGCATTTCAGTTTCTGCTATAAAGTGCAGACATTTGGTATATATTAAGTGGAGACATACAGTGCCTTGCTTTTATAGTGTGGCTTGCTTCGCTTAGCAGTAAATCTTCCATATTCATCCACTTTTTATCAAATGCCTGGGTCTCATTGTTTCTTATGGCTGAGTATTATTCCATAGTGTATATGTACCACACTTTTCAATCCATTCATCTGTTTAACAATAGCTTATGTTAATGTTTAACATTTGGTTTGGTTCCATGTCTTAGCTATTGTTAATAATGTCACGATAAACATGGATGATGTGCAAGTGTTTTTCCGAATAAGTGCCTTCCTATCCTTTGGGTAGATACTCAGGAGTGGAATTGCTGGATCATACTGTTGGTGGGAATGTGAATTAGTACTGTCACTGTGGAAAACAGTATGGCGATTCCTCAGAGACCTATAAATAGAACTACCATATAATCCAGCTATTTTTCCCTTTTTTTAATTGCCAGGGGATGCATTCACTGGGTGATGGGGTGACAGAAAGCAACCCCTAGTGGAGCATGGTCACACTACAATCTATTCCCTACATTTCTTCATCCTTTTAGGATTTTAGGCATGCACACACACATGCTTAGTATGTTTTTAAATTTTCCAGGGGCCAGGATTCAAACCTTGGTTGGCCATATGGAATCCGGTTCCCAGTACATAGTACTTAACCACTGTGCTGTGTGTCTATTTTATTGTTTTTTTGAAGTCTTCTTTCAACTATTTCTGTGGCCTTCATGTATTGCTGATTAGTTTCTTTTTTCTTAGATTCGATGGATATCAAGAAGGAGGAAGAAGAAAAAACTTATTCAAGCACATCTTCTACACAAAATGGTAGGTTTTAAAATATAGTAGTTTAGTACAACAACTCAATGTTAAAATGAACTCTTTGTATTGCTTTTGGTACAGAATCTATATATTGGGCTGTTGGAAAAGTCAGGACTTATTTTTTTGTTTTTCTATGAAAAAAATGTGTCATGACTTTTCTGACAACCCAGTAATAGGCTCCTATAAATATAAAATTTAAGCAATAAGAAAGGTGTTATATTTTTGAAAGTTTTTCTTGGAAGTAAATTGGTATGGATTAAGTAAAAAGACAACTGTGTATTTCAGTGCAAATTTTTCCCAAAATATAGGTAACTCGTTATTAATTACCAGGTATTACCAATTTAAAATAATTTTATTATTAAAAACTTTTTTTCCTTATATTAAAATCAAAATTTCATTTTTCATGACAATTCAGTAATTAAGAGCTTAATTTTTCTTTTCTTTTTCCTTTTTTTTAAAAAAAAATTAAGGTTTTTGCTGTAGGGCTTGTGCGCTTGCTGAAGGGAAAGTGAGAAATCACCTCCCAGGGAGGATGGGCATGCCTCAATCCCTTCTCCTTCCAGGATTTTGGGCATGCATGTACACATGACTGGTGTTAATTTCAAACTGCTGGGTCCAGAGTTTCAACCACAGTCAACCATGAGAATTAAACTTCATATGAATTAATTTTATCTTCAGCACTTCTAACAAGTATTTTTCAATGTCTTGACAGTCAGGCTGGCACATTGAATTGAAGTGTTCAAGCCAGGCAGAGTACACTTTTCTGATCTCTTCTAGCGTTATAATACATCTATAAACTGGAGATGTACAGTACCTACCTTCTAAAGTTGTAAGAAGATTACACATAGTAAATGTAAATTGCTGGGGTTAGAAGAACTGTTACAGTAGTATTTAAATAAAGAAATTTTATAAAATGCATGCACATTCTCACTTTTAATATGGCCTATACTTTATCCCGTAAGATCCTTAAAGAAATGTGCTTCTGAGCTAATTATATTGTATTGTGAAGACTAAGAAAGAGAAGATTTTTTTGAGATCATAGATCGCTTTCTGTCTCTCTGTCTGTCTCTGTCTGTCTGGCGAGCACACACGCCCTATAGCAAAAACCTCTCCAGAAAAAAGAAAAAAGAGAAAGCATTGCAGCGGTGAAAGTCTGTCAGACCACACACCTAAACATCTTTAGCACCTCATGAAAAATAAGTAAAAACTTTCACATTAATGGGATGAAGTGCTGAAAACACCACGTTTCTTGAATAAGTTTATATTAGATGCAGATGAGTAGACTTTGTTGTTACTCCATAAGAATCCTCTAGTTGTTTCTATTGTCTGCATTTTTAGAATCATTATGCTGTAGACTTCATTACATTGTGATGTTCTGGGTTTTAATTTATATCAGAGCCATTATTATCAGGAAGTTGTCAAATTTTTTATTTCAGTGCTGGTAATCAAATATATTGAATAGATTGGAAAGTTTGAATCTACTCTTGGGCAGTATTTTTTAATGACGTACAAAACTAAAACTCACTTTATTCCTGAAAGTGCATATATTGTATATAGTGAAAAAAACCAACAATAACCCTATTTTGTATATGTTTTCTCTAGATGAGTTCCAGTGGGACAAGTATTTGCAGGAGACTGGATCTTTCAGTGCTCCTTCAGAATGCTTCAGACAGGTATGCCAGAATTCTGTAGATGCTATATATATTAATATAAACTTGTTAATTATAACTTATTTACAGGTGTCTCTGTGATTGTAAGGTTCTGGTGGTATGAGGAGATAATGGGATTGTGGTAGTACCACTTAGGAGCCACATGGTCTCTTCATTTAGTCATTAAGAATTTATTGTGTCAGGTATACTAAGCCCTTAGGATTGCTCACCTGGAGGGAAAGACAGACATACAAATAAATAATTATGAGAAGAATGATAACTCTATTTTGGGAGGGTTCAGAGAAAATTAGAGATGATTAGAATAAGGGTAAGAATATTCCAGGCAAAGAAGCCAAAGTATATGAGTGTGTAACAATCTGGGTACTGAGTGATGGCATAGGCTTGCTAGAGCACAAAATGCTTAGAGATGATAATGTGGGAGTACCATTAAAGGTGTGACAGTGTTTAAACTGTGCTGGAGAACTGGACTTTCTCATAGACAGTGGTAAGGTGCTGGTTGACTTAAAGAGAATAGCCAAATCAAATTCTTATTTTAGAAATAAGAATATGGATGTGTTCTAAAGGCCATTTTTAGATTGTTTGGGAAGTTGGTAGATGAAGAAGATAGGTATGGGCGGCATTTTTATGCTGCACAGCAAAGCAAGGAATTTGGAGATATTTTCCTTGAGCCCTATAGGTCTGACCTCACTTACCATCTGCTGTGACTGTCACTTAAAATTTTTCTTCAGGTATTCTGGTCTCATAACTTGACCATGTGTTTTTATTATAGTTAATTCATCATAACAATTTTTTCTTATACATATATAGTCTAAGATTCCACCTGTTAATGACTTCAAAGCTGGAATGAAATTGGAAGCCCGTGATCCTCGCAATATTAGTTCAGTATGTATTGCTACAGTAGTTGGAGTTACTGGGGCCAGGATACGTCTACGGCTGGATGGTAGTGACAATAAAAATGATTTTTGGAGACTTGTTGATTCATCAGACATACACCCTGTTGGGACTTGTGAAAAGGATGGAGACTTACTTCAACCTCCATTGGGTAAGGATAACAATTTTTAAAATAACATATTCTTGCTAATGTGATATTCAGTATAAACAGCATTAAGTGGTCTTTAAATTTTTTTTTTTCCTCATGGCATTGTTGCAAATAAATGGTCAGGTGGTTACTACGTAGAATGTATGATGAGAGAGGAACTCCATACCAAGTTTTTGCTGAAATATACATTTGGCATATGTGTGCTGAAGGTTCCTCACTCTAAGGCAAGACTCACACTAAGTCTTTAGACTTGAAATGTCAAAAGCAGATCTACTAGATTGATTACATGCGCAGATTCAAAAATCCTTATTGGGAAGAAGTTTGTAATTTGATACAAGTCACATCCTCTCTCTAAATTATTTGCTGAGCCATTCAGCTTTTTGTTGGGATGGGGGTGAGCATAGGGGAAGGGTATGATTTAACATCTAGGCTCTGGTTTCAAACTTTGAATTTCATTACACCTATAGTGGGAAGAAATTAGAATGAGAGTGGTAGGAGTCCATACCTTTAGGTCTTTGTAAAGGAGGAGAGGATGGAACCTTTTAACAGAGGTTTTAAGGGACCAGCAGGTAGCGTAATGGCTATGTCGCTGGACTCCCATGTAGTCCACTGCGGTTCGAGTCCTGGACCTCGTGGCTTAAACTCATGCCAGGTTCTTGTGCGTGCGTGCCCAAGATCCCAAGAGGAGAATGGAGAAGGGATTGTGGCATGACTATCCCCCCTGGGGGGTGATTTCTTGCTTTCTGTCTCTCTGTCTGGCAAGCGCACACACCCTATAGCAAAAATCTCTCAAAAAAAAAAAAAAAACCAAAAACACAAAGGTTTTAAGGTACAAAGTATTTTATTCAGCTTTGGCCAAGTTTTTAAAAGGTAAAAAGGAGATTACTCTAATTTTGGGCAAAATATTTTTTTAAAAATTTTAAGCATACCATAATACTCTGTAGAAAGTAAGTGGTTTAATGTGGTTGATCTGTAATTTACTGAGTAAATGGTAGGTATTGGTTTTTATGTGGTTCATAATAACCCTGAAAAGGAAATTCTTTATTATAAAGTACAATGAAAGAATGGATTTTTTTTGCCTCCTATTAAATACCAAAAATTCTCCAAGAACCACAAATTTAGGAACTTAATAATAGCCACTCTTTTTTTTTTTGGTAAGACTTATTTATTTAAAAAAAAATTTTAAGGAGCTTTTTGCTCTTTTGTGTGGGTGTGTTCACTGGAGGTACCGAGAGAGAGAGAGACAGACAGACAGACAGACAGAGACAGAAAGCAAGAAATCACCCCCTGAGGGGATGGCCACGCCACAATCTTTCATTCTCTTCTCGAGATTTTTGGCACACATGCACACGCACCCAGGATGAGTTTTAAGTTGCTGGGTCTGGCACTCAAACTGTGGTTGACTACGTGGGAGTCCACTGACAATGATTATGCCATCTGCTGGTCACTATTTAAATTTTTTTGTCTTTAGTAGCAATATTATTGTTGTTTAATTTGCTATAGGGCACACATGCTAACCAGAGAGAGACAGAGACGGAAAGTGAGAGAGCAAGTTGCCAAGTCTGGGACTTGAACCGCAGTCGTGCATGTGGGAGTCCAGTGCCTTTAACTGCCAAGCCACATTGTAGCCCCAATAACCACTCTTTTAGTAGTATCTTTTTTTATACTGTCCTTGCTCTAATTATTCATTTTAACTAATTTGGTTTAAAACATTTTTAAAAATTTGTCAGAGGTATCTTATCCCATGATTTAGGGCATGTGTGTTTTTGCTCTTTTCCCTTTATTTCTTCATTGTATTCACATTTTTGTTGTTCATTTTATTTCTTAAACCATACAGAATTCTGTACTAGCAGTAAGTACAAACCTGGGACTTAGTGCTTCCATGTTTGGATTTTATTTCTCTGGTGCAGTGGTAACATGTTTTTGCATTTTGTTTAAGGAAAATGCAACTACAGGTTGAGGACTCCCTAATCTGAAAATCTAAAATTCAAAACTTTTCAAATGCTGATTTGGAAAATTCCATATCTAACCCTGTGATGAATTGTAGTGAAAACACTACAATGCAAACATATTATATAAAATACCTTCAGGATATGCACATAAAGTGAATATGAAACAAATGAAGTTTGTGTTTAGACTTAATATATTAGACCCTAATATATTAGACTCAAATATATTAGACTGTAATGTATTTTGTTATATATATTCATATATTTCAATATTCACAAAAATTAGAAATCCAGATCACTTCTGATCTCAAGCATTTTGGATAAGGGATACTCAGCCTGTATTATAATTGTCAAAATTTTAAATACATAGCTTTATTATAGTTATTGTTTTCTTTTCTTTTTTTTTTTTTTTGAGTTTTTTTTTTTTTTTTCTATTGGGTGCATGCGCTTGCCAGAAAGACAGAGAGATAGAAAGCAAGAAATAACGCCCCAGGGGGGATGGCCACACCGCAATCCCTTCTCCTCCATTCTCCTCTCGGGATCTTGGACGGGCACGCACGCATACATGCCCGGCATGAATCGACCATGGTTTGAGTCCCGCTGTGAGTCTAAGCCACCAGTTCCGGGACTCGAACTGCGGTTGGCTACGTGGGAGTCCAGTGACATAGCCATTACAGTAACTGCTGGTCCCCAGACTTCCTAATGTTATAAATTAGTTTTTATGTGTTTGTGAACTTTTTTTATGTGTACTTTAATCTACTTTTGGCTTTAATCAATGTTTGACTTCAGGCAATTTTGAAATGAAAATAAATATTACATTCAGAAAAATCTTGGTGTGTGATGGAATAGGGTAAGAAGAGCGTTAAGAGAAAGGCATAAGTACCTGAGAATGATTCTTATACAATAGCCTCCAAGGAATTCTGGAGAGATATAATAGGTAGTGGAAAGTTTTTATTAGATGTAGTAGGAAACTATTAGATATCAATAATAATATTAATTTATTATATGGTAGTGGAAAGTTTTTATTAGATGTAGTAGGAAACTATTAGATATCAATAATAATATTAATTTATTATATGGGATTCCATAACAAACCATACCCCTCCTCCTGTTTGTTCTCCTAGCAGCAATTATTTTCATAGTCAGATTAAGAGAGTTTTGGTACAGGATTATTAGAGTATGACTTTTTGTTTGTTTATAGAGACATTTTTGCTATAGGGTGCATGCACTCACCAGACAGACAGAAAGTAAGAAATTACCCCTCAGGGGGATGGCCATGCCACAGTCCCTTCTCCTCCATTTTCCTCTCAGAATTTTGGGCATGCACACACATGTACCCTATGTACGTTTGAAGCTACCAGGTCCAGGACTCAATCTACAGTCGACTACATTGGAGTCTGGCGACGTAACCATTGGACCATTCGCTGGTCCCTAGAGCATGATTTTCTATTTTACATTTTTGGACATTTTGTCCTGATGATGGACTTATTGCCAGTGATTTACATGTCTCTCTGTCTTGTTTGCTTTTTTAATCTTCCAGGGGGCACCGGCGCTCACCAGAGACAGAGAGATGGAGGGAGAAGGAAAAAGCACTCCATCCCCTGTGAGGAATGGCCACACCACAGTCCCTTCTTCATTTCTCCTTCCTGTTGGGATTTTGGACAGGCACACACACACATGCATACACACACGCACAGTGTGTTTTTTGAGCTGTCGGGACAGGGTTTTGAATTGCATGGTCGGCCATGTGGAACCTTGCTGTCTTAATCACCAGGCCGTGGAGCTGGCCTGTCTTGATGCATGTATCCATCAGGGGTGCATGCCAAGTTCTTTTCAATTCTGGCATAGAGGCAAGCAAATATTAAATGGAAAAAAATGTCCCCAGAAAGTAGTAAAACTAGTAGATTCCTGCTTCCTGTTACATGTGCCAGATTCTGTGATTCTCACTCTTAGTTGGGGAGAGCTCTAGAAATGTCATCTGTTGAATCTATTTTGAAAGCATTTGATACAGAGTCTAAGAGAAGATTATGTTTAATATTTATAAAGATCACTAAAGTGAGGACTCTTTTTTCCCTAACATTTTATGAGAAATTTAAGCATACAGAAAGGTGAAAAAATTTTACAATGAACACCCATATACCTACTACCTAGAATTCGCCATTATTATTTTACTGTACTTGATTTACTACTTACCTATCCATCTATAGTGTTCTCTTGAGTCATCAATTCATCTTATTTTTAAATGCATTTCAGAGTAAGTTATTCATGTCAATACACTTCTTCTAAATACTTCAGCATGTATGTCATTAACTAGAGTATTTACTTATAGTTCTTTTTTTCTTTTAGCATGAAATTTATATACAATTTAAAGCACTGTTGTATGTGTACATGTGCTGAATTTGAAAGAAAGTTGTCTTGCTGAAAGAAATCAGAGGCTCTGAGGAAAAGGGGGCTAGAATTCTTTCGCAGCCTTTGTCCCCTGCCTCTTACATGGCTGTTCACAGTAGAATAAAAGCTCTCCTGGGCTCTGACTTAGATCACCTTTAGTATTATGGCTCATTCCCCACATAAATCAAACCTTAACCGGTGGCTTCTGTAAAATGAGTTTCTACCCCCACAGTAGCTCTATTGCCTGATGGCAGGAGCAATAGCAATAAGAGGAGGATATTTGGATCAGCAGTTGGTGTAATGGCTATGTCGCTGGACTCCCATGTAGTTGACCACGGTTTGAGTTCTGAACCTGGTGGCTTAAACTCACACCGGACACGCGTGCGTGCGTGCCTGCCCAAGATCCCGAGAGGAGAATGCAGGAGAAGGGATTGCGACATGGCCATCCCCCCCCCACGGGGGGGGGGTGATTTCTCACTTTCTGTCTGTCTTTCTGGTGAGCACACGCACCCTATAGCAAAAACCTCTCCAAAAAAAAGAGGAAGATACATCTGCTCCTTTTGTCCATGTCTTGAGTTCTTAGATAAGACACTTGTCATTTTCAGGAGAGAATGAAACCTAATTTTTATACCAACTTGCTATCATAAGAAGCCTTTTCCTCACATTTTATTTATTTTATAAAATAGGGTACCAGATGAATGCATCATCTTGGCCAATGTTTCTATTACGAACACTAAATGGATCTGAAATGGCACCTGCAGCATTGTTCAAGAAGGTAAGAAAGATGCTATAAAAAGTATCCATTGACTGGGCTATGGTTTTATTGTTTTAGTGGGAATATTTAAATGTGCTGTCTTTGTTTTCTCTGATGTGGAAAAGCAGAAAATACTTCTTAAATTACTGGACTGGCAAGTGTATTTGTTTCCTGGGGCTGTTGTGACGAAATAACATAGACAGTGTGCCTTTAATAACACATTTGTTGGGACCTGTAGGTGGCATGGTAGTTAAAGTGCTGTATACACACATGGCTGACTGCATTCAAACTTGGTGGCTTGAAAATCATTCCAGGTGTGTGTGTGTGTGTGTGTGTGTGTGTGTGTGCGCGCGTGTGTGTGTGTGCCCAAAATCCTGAGAGGAGAATGGAGAAGGGATTGCGGCATGGCCATCCCGCCTCCCCAGGGTGATTTCTCACTTTCCCTATCACTGTCTCTCTCTGGCAAGAAAAAAACTAAAAATTAAAACAAAAAACAACTAGAAATTTGTTTTCTCATAATTTTGGAGATTAAGTCCCAGATCGAGGTACCCTTAGGGTTGATTTCTGGTGAGACCTTTCTCTTTGGTTTACTGGTGGCCCACCTTCTTTCTGCATCCTCACATGGCTTCTCTGAGGATGCATATCCCCAGCGTCTCTTCCTCTCTATAAGGACACCAGTCCTATTGGATTAGTGCCCCACTCTTATGACCTTACTTAAGCTTTATTACCTCCTTAAAGGCCCTATCTGCAAATACAGTAGTATATCATAGGAATATATTATAGTAGCCACACTGGGGATTGTTACTATTTCAACATATAGTTGTTTTTGTTTTGTTTTTTTTAAGAGAAATTTTTGCTATATGGCATATGTGCTCACTGGAGAGAAAGGCAGAGAGACAGAAAGCGAGAAATCATCCCCCCAGGGAGGATGGCCACGCCGTAATCCCTTCTCCTCTATTCTCCTTTTGGCACACGTGCACATGCGCCCAACGTGAATTTTAAGTCTCCAGGTCCGGGACTTCAACCACGGTCAACTACATGGGAGTCCAGCGATGTAACCATTATGCCACCTCCTGGTCCCTCAACATATGGATTTTAGGGGTGGACACAGTTCAGTCTACAATTAGCCTTAAGCAAGAGGAATTTGTTCTCTCACAGTTTTAGAGGCTAGAAATCTGAGATCGAAGTATCAAGAGGATAGATTTCTTCTGAGGCTGATCTCCTTTGCTTCTAAATGCCTGTATTCTCCTTTTGTTTTCATATGGTCTGAATCTCTGTATCCTAATATTCTCCTCTTATAAGGATATCAGTTATACTGGATTAAGGTCTACCCTAATGCCCTCATTTTAACCAAATTACCTCTTTAAAGATCCTATTTTGAAATGTAGTCACATACGGAGTTATTGGGGATCAGGGCTTTGGCGTATGAATTTTGGGGATGGCACAATTCAGCCCATAACTGCAAATAATAAAAAAGGCTCAGTTATGGGGGCAATAGGTGGCGTAGTGGTTAAGGCAGCTGGACTCTCACATGGCTGACCACGGACTGAGTCCTGGACCTGGCAGCTTGCTTTCCCACTTTCCTTCTCTCTCTCTGGTCAACTTTGAAAAAATAAAAATAAAATAATGACAATGAATAAAATTTAAAAACATTTTAAAAAGGCTCAGTTATAATCATCCTCATGTTGAATTAAAATAATCTTTCTTAACCTTAGATATGAAAGGGTTGCTCTACTTGAAGTGAGTGTTCATTTTTTAAAAGTTTATTTTATTGTTTATTTCATTAATTTTTTCCATGAGAGAGAGACAGGCATTCCAACAAGATCTTCACACTGTGATCCACCCTCAGTCTTTGTTGGCCCAGATCACAGGCACATGCTCCCCCCCCCCATACACACACACCAGCATACTCAGGAAGGTCCTAGAACATGAACCTAGGCTCTTTCCCAAATGTGGGTCAATTGTGTTACCATTGGATCACCACCTGGCCCCCGCTGATTGCTATTTTTCATTTACCTTCAGAAGTAAAACTTCTTTCACTTTGCTGTGTTAGTCATCCCTTTGATATTGGTAAAAATGATGTGCAAAAAAAAAAAATCACTTGAAAGTAACTTGAAGAGATTTGATTTTAGAAGTACAGAATGTTTTAAAAAATCAGAAAAAAAATTGTTAGAAGGAAATATACATTGGACCAGGAAGGTAGTGTGGTTAAGGTGCAGGACTCCCATATGGTTGACTGTGGTTCAAGTCCCAGACCTGGTGGCTGGAAAATCACTCTAGGTGCATGTGTGTGTGTGTGTGTGTGCCCAAAATCCCAAGAGGAGAATGGAGAGGAAGGGATTGTGGTGTTACCATCCTCCATAGGGGGTGACTGCGCAGTTTTCCTTTCTCTGTATCTCTCTAGTGAGCACATGTGTCCTATGGCCAAAAAAAAAGAAAGAAAGAAAATGTGTATCAACTATATGTAAGCCAGAGATCACAACAAGAAAAATATAATTTTAACATAGTGGAGGGTAAGGGAAGGAGCAAAAATTCCAAATACAGTTACTGTTCTTGAGAAAAATGTTGAAAAGAGTCTGTTAAGAAAGAAAGAATAGGGACCAGCAGATGGCACAATGGTTATGTCACTGGACTCCCATATAGTTGACCATAGTTCAATTCCTGGACCTGGCAGCTTGCAACTCACACCTGCCATGTGTGCATTTATGCCCAAGATCCTGAGAGGAGAATGGAGAAGTGATTGTGGCATGGCCATCCTCCCTGGGGAGTGATTTCTTGCTTTCTGTTTCTCTGACAAGGGAATGCACCCTATAGCAAAAATATCTTTAAGAAAAAGGAAAAGAAAAAGAAAGCCAAGTTCAGGACCAGCAGATGGCATAATGGTTATGTCGCTGAAGTTCCATGTAATTGACTGCAGTTCAAGTCCCGGATCCAGCAGCTTGAGTCTCATGCTGGGCATATGTGTGTGTGCCCAAGATCCAGAGAGGAGGGATTGCAGTGTGGCCATCCCCCTGTGGGGTGATGTCTCTCTTTCTATCTCTCTGTCTCTACAAGCAAGTGCACGTTCCCTATAGCAAAAATCTCTCTCTCAAAAAAGAAGCTTGATTCCACTTTAATTATGGGGCAAAATATTTCTTACCTACTCTCCTGATTTTTTTCATTCACTTAAATTTTATTATCACTATATTGGGAATGATAAAAATCTATTATAGCTTCTTTAAAATAATTATTTAATTTTATTAGTATGTTATAAAATTTGACCAGAGAAAGAGAGAGAGAAAGGGAAAGTAAGAAAGCAAGCTGCCAGGTTTGGGATTTTGAACTACAGTCAGCCATGTGGGAGTCTAGTGCCTTAACCACCATGCTACCTGCTAGCCCCTCAATTGTAGCTTCTTAAAACTTTTGAAGAAGATTAAAAAATAAGTATTTGATATATCAATTAATATGACTCCTGCATTGCAGAGAAAAATTCTGAGTACAGCTTTGAGCATTGTGAACAGAGAAAGCAAGTTTGCTCTACCAGCAAGGGACACAGGCAGACTCAAGTCCCTTGGCCATTGTAAACCATATGTAAAAATATTGAGTAGTTGGGAAAGTCATGACCATTTTTGCATAGAAAAACTTGGAAAAATATGACTTTCCACACAACCTAATAGCTAATAAAAACTATTTAGCAGTAGTCTTTATTTATGAAATACCTATTAGCTTGGGCTATGACTTTAGAAAAGCCTTTGGTTCCGTTTTATTGATATTTATCAAATTGCTTTATCTGTTAGTTATATGCCACGTGTCATATACATTACCATGTTTTTTATTTTAAAATTATAAAACTAATTAATGTTTGTGAGGACCAAGCTCTATAGTTAGCTACTGTGAAAAATTCATCTCCCTTTGTCCTGTTCATTCCTTCATTCCACACATCACTCTTAATTAACGCTTTATTTTATCTTCTACACCATTATCTGTGCATTCACAAACAAATACAGGTTTTTATTTTCTGTGAATTTTTCTTCCTAAAATATATTGGAGGAGGGTCTTCAAAGAGTTTATGGAAAATGCATATTATGACAAAAACTATGCATGGATTTCCATTTTCTTTGCACCAAAATAAACAAATACTTTAATTCCATTTTTTCTGCTTTTGAAATTTTCTATGTTTTAGAAATCTTTCCATTTCATTTTGTATGTATTTCAGATTATATTGCATTCTTCTGTGGTATAGATTAGTAGAATTGATTTAACCTTTCCCTGAAAATGTATGATTAGGTCACCTCCATATTCTAGATCATCTCCATATTCTTGTTTCCACTAGCTCTGCAGTGAGCATTCTTAATGAAAAGTTTTGTGTATAACTGCGAATAGCTACATTTTTAGAGGTAGAATTGCTGGTTTAAAGGGATATATGATTTAAGTATAGATGTATACTATTAAATTACATCCCAGAAGAATGTTCCAAGCTTTGATCCAACTTTGATCCACCATTAGCATATAAACATTTATGTCTCTACACCTTCACTAACATTGAGTATTATCCATCTTTCAAAGTTTTGTGCATCTTTGGAGGGAGATGAGGAGAATGGAATAGTATTAAATTGTTTTAATTTGCATTGCACTGATTACCAGTGAAATTGAGCTTTTAAAATTTGTTTAATAGCTTTTTGTATGCCTGATTATAGCCTTTGCTGTTTTTTTTTTATTGCATTTATTTTCTTACTGATTTGTGATTGCCCTTTCAGCCAAGCTTGAAACTTGGCCAGGAGCCATCTTAAATCCTTTTTCTTCTTGACCCTGGCCTCTAGGTAGCCAATTAATTAGAAAGGTCCATTTACTTTGCTTCCTAATTATTCCTTTGTTCTGTCTTCTTTTAAACTTTATCACCACTGCTTCTCCTGCAGGCTTTCCTCTTTCCTTGACTGTTACACTAGCCTTTTAACTATCTCAAATCTTCACCCTTCCACACAGTTGCTAGAAGTTTGTATATACCATTGAAACCCTCTACCACCCACTCTCTACCATCTCCCCCCACCCCCACCCTTTGCAGTCTCTGGTGTCTACCAGACAGTCTTGGATATCTTGTTCAATGATAATTCTTGAATTCCTGGTACATAGTGGATAATAACATATTTCTTTAATGAATGAATGATTAAGTTGGTTTTGTTTCCTTCCAGGTTCTTGGCTCTGCTCCAGAATAAAAGTACAATGTTAAAGAATAGAATTTCAGGTCTCTGAGAATTGTTTTCTTCCTGTATTAATTGATTATTAAACATGGAGCTTTATTTTGGGTTGCTAAGTTGTATGAGAATATACATGAGCAAACGATTCTTAATACATCTTAACAATGATAACTATTTTATGTTTTGGTAGGAACCACCAAAGCCACCCGTAAATAATTTTAAAGTGGGGATGAAACTGGAAGCTATAGACAAAAAGAACCCGTATATGATCTGCCCCGCAACCATTGGAGACGTTAAAGGAGATGAAGTTCATATCACATTTGATGGCTGGAGCGGAGGTTTTGATTATTGGTGCAAGTATGATTCTCGAGATATTTTCCCAGTTGGGTGGTGCCAGCTGACAGGAGATGTATTACAACCACCAGGAACTAGTGGTAAGATAATAAATAGCTATGTGTGCTTTTGTTCTTTTATTTATGATATTAGATCTAACTGCTCTCGGTGACATTGTAGTCCGCATTGGTGATGTTAAGACTTCATGTCCCATTAGAGTGGCAGGGAGAGAATAGCAAGAGCATTGTCCAAGCTAGACAAGGTGGAACACTGGTGGTAAAGGAAGGCAATGTTGAGAATTCTTGAGGGCTACTCCAACATCATAGTCTGAGTTTCAATCCACACTGGAGAATATAGACAAAGCTAAAAGTCACATTTGGACCATTGAAGCCATGTTGTTATAAGCATTGTGGGGACCTCAGTCACCTTTATAGTTGTTATGCAGTTAAAAATTACACATGATATGGGGCCAGCAGATGGCATAAGCGGTTACATCGCTGGACTCTCACATGGCTGACTATGGTTCAAGTCCCAGACCTGGTGGCTTGAAACTCATGCTGGGTGCATGTGCGTGCCTGCCCAAGATCCTGGAACGAGACTGGAGGAGAAGAGATTGTGGTGTGGCCATCCCCAGTAGGGAGTGGTTTCTCACTTTCCCTCTCAATATTTCTGTCTCTCTCTCTCTCCAGCAAGCACATATGCCCTAAGGCAAAAATCTCTAAAAAAAATTACATATGATACTCTGTTGTTCATATCTCAAAGGTATTTTATAAAAGATAGGCATAATTGTTATAAACATGTTTTATATTATTTTGGTCCTATTGTCAGGTTAAATTGATACTTTGATAGTCTTAAGTAAAATACACATGTTGGTGAAAATTTTCAACTCTGTGGAAGCCATCATAGATTAGTATGTTATTTTTGTCATGGTAGTATTTATCAGTTGTAATATTGTGTTTTCTAAGTTGAATACTATGATCATTTAGATATTTTCTTTCAGGGAAAAGTCATAAAAACTTTGAAGCTCATCTTGGGATATGATTCCTCAAGGGCTTAGATATGCCTAGATATGTTCTGCGATGGAAAAACTTGAGAGATCTAAGTGGGATCTTAGCACAGAACCCAGTCATTGACCTAAGTTTAATAGGGAACTTATTAGTGGAGTCAAGTGTAAACATACTTTTTTTTAAATGTTAAAAAAAATTGTTTGGAGATGTTTTTTCTATAGGTCACGTGCGGTCGCCAGAAAGACAGAGAGAGACAGAGACAGAAAGCTAGAAATCACCCCCTGGGGGGATGGCCATGCCCCAGTCCCTTTTCCTCCATTCTCCTCTCAGGATCTTGGGTACACACGCACACACACCCGGCATGAATTAAGCCACCGGGTCTGGAACTTGAACCACGGTCGACTACATGGGAGTCCAGTGACATAGCCATTACGCTAACTGCTGGTTCAAATGTACCCAACTTGGGGACCAGCAGGTGTCATGGTGGTTAAGGCACTAGACACTCCCACATGGCTGACCATGGTTCGAGTCCTGGACCTATTGGCTCGCTTTCTCACTCCCCCCCCAACCCCGTGTGTGTGTGTCTCTCTCTGGTCAAATTAAAAATAAATGAATGAATAAATAAAATTAAATAAAATAATTCTTTAAAATTATGTACCCTACTAAATGTTTTATACCAGAGAAAAAGAGAGAGAGATAGAAAATGAGTAGGAAAGGTATGTAGTGGAAGGCAGTAGCTAGATAAAAGCTTACAGCCACACACATTCTTTAAGTGCTGTCAGAACTTCTGTCATTTGGGACTGTAACATATCTCATAATCCAATATTGCACACCTACTTTTTATTAGTTTTTTTAAAGCCAGTTCCCTGTAGCTGTAATTCTAAGAAGTAGATATTAATGGTTGATTTTGTAAAATTTACTATGATACAGATGTATGTGTATGTACTAAGTAAAGTAAGACATAAATGAGTTTGTGATGTATGACCAAGAACGCAGTTGTCCTCTAGTATCTGTTCTCCCCTTTTTTAGTAATACAGTTTGGCTATTTAACATAAAGACTACATTTCTAGCCTCCTAAGAGGATACTATAGCCATAAGACTTTTAAGTCCTAGTGAATGCGATAAAAGTAAGCATATCAGGGCCAGCAGGTGGCATGGTGACTAAGGTGCTGGACTCCCACATGGCCGACTGCTGTTTTGAGTCCCAGGCTTGAAAATCATGCCAGGCACATGTGTGCCCAAAATTCCGAAAGGAGAATGGATTGTGGTGTAGCCATCCTCCCTGGGGGGTGTGTTTCCGGGATGTGTGTGTGAGTGTGTAATGTCTTACTTTCCTTCTCTGCCAAGTGCATGTGTCCTATGGCAAAAACCTTAAAAGAAAAAAATTACAGATAACATGTTCTACTTTGAGAACATGTCTTACAGAGAAATGAGTGTGTCCTTCTCTATTCCTTCTTCTTTTTTGTTTTTTTTTGTTTTGTTTTGTTTTTTTGTTTTTGGAGAGGTTTTTGCTATAGGGCGTGTACACTTGCCAGACAGAGACAGAGAGACAGAAAGCGAGAAATCACCCCCCAGGAGGGATGGCCATGCTGCAATCCCTTCTCCTCCATTCTCCTCTCGGAATCTCGGGCATGCATACAGGCACACAGGCACACGCGCCCGGTATCCGTTTAAGCCACCAGGTCCGGGACTCGAACCGCGGTCGACCACATGGGAGTTCAGCAACATAGCCATTGTGCTAACTGCTGGTCCCAATAGCCACTGTTTTTTTTTTTTTTTTTTTTTTTTTAAAGGATTTTTCTATTGCTGCTAGCAGAACTTAAATCCTGACTGATTCAGGTAGATTTGGTATCCAGGTGAACATGTCCATTGGATGGCTGCACATACAGGTATAGGGCCTAAAAAAGACAGATCTTGGTCAGCAAACCAGGTTTGAGACCTGTCATGTTCAGCTCAAATACTCTTTGTGCCATGTGGGATTACAGGTGCTGAGCAGTTTACAAATTTGTTAATAGTAGTAAGTGGTGGAAGTTTGGGGGGGACAAGAGCTTTTTTTTTTTCCTCTAATTGCCAGACGGCATGTGTGCTTGCTAGAGAGAGAGGGGGAGAGGGAGAAAGTACCCTCTCCCCAGTGAGGTGCAGTCATCCACAATCTCTTCTCTATTTCTCCATCCTGTTGGGATTTGGGACTTGTGCACACATGCACCCAGTGTGTTTTTCAAGCTGCTGGGGCCAGGATTTGAACCACAGTTGACCATGTGAGATCCAGCTTCCTTTAACCATCAGGCTCTGGGGTCAGCCCTGGATGGGTTTTAATTGTCATGTGTGTAATAAGTGGATGTAAAAGAGGACCAAGACAGAACCTTGTGGGTCAGTACTTAAAACAACATTTTTCACATTTGAATCACTTGGGGGTTCTTATTGAAAGGCAGTGCCCTGCAACTCATACCCAGAGGTTCTGAATCAGTAGGTCTGGAGTGGGGCTTGGATGTTTTCAGTGCATATAGTTTGAGGCCTGAACTTTGAGAAGCACAAACATGGAAGGTGGGTAGAAGATAGAAGTTAATCTAGGATCTTGGGAAAAAGTATGCATGAATATAGTAGTCATTTAGTTGGTTCCTCCAACAACCTTAGAGGAAAGATTTTAAGAAACTATGCAGTGTTAGTAAATGCAGCATGAAAATCAAGCATGAGAGCTCATTAGTAGTCTTAGAAAAAAGTATGGTTACTGGACTTTCATTTAAAAAGCCAGAAATGGACAATTGAGGAGTAAATAGGAAATGTTAAGTGTTAAATTAATAATGTGACTTCCCAATAATTTATGAGATCTCCCTCCTCTGTCCTATATGTTTTTTTAAGAATTATTTTATCTAACATTTATTTATTTTAATTTGGACAGAGAGGGACAGAGAGAGAGAGAGTGAGAAAGCAAGCCGCCAGGTCCGGGACTTGAACCACGGTTGGCCATGTAGGAGTCCAGTGCCCTCAGTGCCCCTATATGTATTTTTTTTCCAGGTAAAATTTAGAAATCTTACCTCACTTTACAGTTCCTTTACCTTCCAGTCTTTATAATTGTCTCCAATATTTCCTCTATATTCACTGAGAATCACATTAGATTATTAAAATTTTCATTTTGATCATAAACATAATTTATTAATAGAAGACTTGAAGAGAAGGAAAATTTACTGTATTTCCCCACATTTGTGTTCTTTCAGTAGTTCTTCTTTTTAAATTTTCAAGATTCCTTTTATCATTTTCTTTCCATTTAGAGAACTTCCTTTAACCATTCTATTAGGTTAGGGTAGGGACAATTAGATTATTAAAATTTTCATTTTGATCATAAACATAATTTATTAATAGAAGACTTGAAGAGAAGGAAAATTTACTGTATTTCCCCACATTTGTGTTCTTTCAGTAGTTCTTCTTTTTAAATTTTCAAGATTCCTTTTATCATTTTCTTTCCATTTAGAGAACTTCCTTTAACCATTCTATTAGGTTAGGGTAGGGACAGATTCTTTGTTTGTCTTCATATGAAAATGTCTTTATTTCTCCTTCATTCCTTTTTTTTTTTAAGTGTATATTTCATTCACATTAGAGAGTGTATGTATGTAACAGAGAAAAGGGAAGAGAAAGAAAAAGAGGGAGAGAGGGTAGGGAGGTCATACTTGATAGGGTCTCTCACTCCACAGTCTCTTTTCTCGAGTCTTCACCAGTCCATAGCTGTCGGCTATGTGGCTTCCAGCGCTGTAGCTCCATTTGCTACCAGCTGTGCTATCAGACTTCATTCTTGAAGGATTGTTGCTAAATATAGAATTCTAGGTTGATGTCTCTTTTCTTTCGGCACTTGAAAAATGTGCAGCTTCCTTCTGGCTTCCATGGTTTCTGATGAGAGATTTGCTGTTATGTGAATCATTTCCCCCCATTACAATGGATTTCATTATATACGTGTATGTATTTTTTCTGATAGTTCTTTCAGTGTTCATTTTATGCTTTATCTGTTTTGTGGCTATAGTAGAAGGTGTGTACACATTTTAAATTGTTATTAACTAACTGATCAATTGAACCTTTTGTAGTTACTCATCTGATAACTTTTTAAATCTTAAATCTACTTTATTTAATATTAATGTAGCTATATCAGATTTTGTTTGGTGTTCTCATTTACTCTCTCTCTTTCTCTCTAATGGTTGTGTCTATCCTTGTCTTAGATTTTTTTTTTTGGAGAGGTTTTTGCTATAGGATGCGCATGCTCGCCAGAAATACAGAGAGAGAGAGAGACAGAAAGCGAGAAATCAACCCGCAGGGGGGATGGCCACACCGCAATCCCTTCTCCTCTATTTTCCTCTTGGGATCTTGGACACGCACACACTCGTGCCCGGCGTGTGTTTAAGCCACCGGGTCCGAGACTCAGCTGCAGTCGACTACATGGGAGTCCAGAGACATAGCTATCATGCCAACTGCTGGTTTCTTCATTTTATATAAATAGCTAGATTTTTTTTTTTTTTTTTGCCCATCAGCCAGCCTGTCTGTTTTTTTTTTTTCTTTTTTTTTTTGTTTTTTTTTGTTTTGTTTTTAAGAGAGATTTTTGCTATAGAGTGCGTGTTCTCACTGGAAAGACAGAGACAGAAATGAAAAATCATCCCTCAGGAGAGATGGCCACACTATAATCCCTTCTCCTCCATCCTCTTCTTGGGATCTTGGGTGTGCACGCGCGCACACACACACACACACACACACACGCACCCAGTGTGAGTTTTAAGCTGCTGTGTCCAGGACTTGAGCTACAGTCAACTGCATGGGAGTCCAGTGACGTATCCGTTATACCATCTGCTGGTCCCACCAGGCTCTCTTTTAACTGGAGCTTTTAATCTGTGGATATTGATTGCAGTTTCAGGTTTATTTGGCTTTTAGTATACTACCTTATTTTGTGTGTTTACTTGCCCTGCCTTTTGTTTGCACTTATTGACCTTTCTTTCTTATTCCATTTCCCTTACTCTTGTCTGGAAGTTATATAGTATTTTGTTGTTTTAATATTATAGAAATTGTAAGATGCTTCTGTAACTTAATAGAAGTCTGAAATTTATATCTCTATTTTGCATCAACTCAAGGAACTTAGAATATTCTACCCATTTACACCCCTGAACTTCACTTTGTTACTGTTGTGTTTTAATTGTGTCTTTGTCATCCAATAATCTTTAAACTTTTTTTTTCCCAGTGGGTGCATGCATTTGCTGGAGAGAGACAGAGGGAGATAATCAGAGGGAAAGTGAGAAAGCTCCCCGCATGGGGAATATTCATGCAACAATCCTTTTTTCTTCTCTCTCTCCCTTTCATGATTTTGGGCATGCATGCACGTGTGCCTGGTGTTTTTCAAGCTGCCATGTCTGGAATTTGAACCACACCTTCAGCCATATGAGACTCTGCTGCCTTAATCACTGTGCCACCAGTGCCCACCCCCAAGCCATTATTATTATTGTTTATATAGTTGATATTTGTTTAAATTTACCCACATTTTTAACATGCTCTTTGCTCTATTCCTCTTGACTTCTCAAAACTTACAGCCGGAATTGTTTTCTGAGATTATCCTTCAGAATTCTCTTTAGTGAAGATCTACTAGTAAAAACCTCTCTCAGTTTATATTCATTTGAATATGTCATCATTTCAGCTCTTTTCTTGAAAGACATTTTCTGTGGGTATGTAGAATTCCAGGTTGATAGTGATTTTCTTTCAGCACATTGATGATACTATTCTTTTGCCTTTTGGTCTCCATTATAACTGTTAAGAATTCATCTGTCTGGGGCCAGCAGGTTGCATGATGGTTAAGTGCACTGGATTCCCACATGGCTGACCATGGTTTGAGTTCTGGACCTGGCAGCTTCCCTTCTCACTTGACCTCTCCCTCTCTCTCTTTCTCTGTTCCTCTCTGGTAAAATTAAATAGTTAAATAATATAATTGTTAAAAAAATACTGTTGTTCATATTAAAACAAAAAAAAAATTTATCTGTCTGTTTTTCCTCTGTCACTTTTTTCTTCTTAACTGCTTTAATATTTTCATGTCATTTTTGGTGTCTTGCAGTTTCTTCTTTTTTTAAAAAAAAATTGATTTACTTATTTATTTTTATTTGACCAAGGAGGGACAGAATGAGAGAGGGAAAGTGAGAAAGCAAGCCGCCAGGTCCAGGACTTGAACCGTGGTCAGCCATGTGGGAGTCCAGCATCCTTAACCACCATGCCACCTGCTGGTCCCAGTGTCTTGCAGTTTCACTGTGATACTTTAGGTGTGAGTTTTGTTGAATCTTGAGATCTTTTCAAAACCACACACAGGCAGATAAGTTGTTTACTTTCATTGTAAGAAGCTTGATGTTACATTTATTTTTTTTAGCATTATTATCTTTTTATAATTTATGGAATTATTTGTTGACATTAATATTAAATAATTTAAGGGACTTTAAAATAAGTAATTTCAGAAGTCATAAATACTAATTAAATTTCATAAATTAAAAAGTTGTTTTTGTCTTTTTCATAAATATACTGAAAGTGTTTGTTTTTATAATTGCTTTCCAAAATTTTTTTAAGGATGTAGCATTTAAAGCTTTTCCAAACAACTACTGACTAAACAATTCATTTGTATAGTCCCTTAAAGAAGTGTAGTCAGACATCCATGAATTCTGTTTTATTTGACTTTACATTACAAAACTGCTCATTTAAGTTCTATTGGTTTTCTTTTCAAGAATAGTAATAAAATTTAATCTTTTTAAAAAAATATCTAACAATTTTTTAACCTATAAACATTTCTATAATCAGAAGCAGCAAAATTCTTAACAGGCTTATCAATAGTAGAAAAATCTATTATGAAGCGTACTTGGATAGCAAATGCATCTAGCCATGTGCCTTTTTATTCTCTTGTTTCTTGAAGTTTTCCTTTCTTGACTCTTGTTATGACTCTACATCTTTCAAACCCCTTTGCTTCTGGTTGGTGCTGTCAAAGCTCAACAGTACTCACGAGACCTGTACAGGGTTTGTGATGAGGAAGAGCAAAGAAGTATGTAAACTGCTGTGTCCTTGGCATCTTGGAGAATTGGGGCTGAGTTATGTCAGTGAAAAATGAAGCACATTGTAGATTTCCTTACTGCAGCATTTATTTGATGTTGTTGTTTTCTCTTTTCAACTTGTTCCCCCCCCCCATGTTTTATGTCTTAGTTCCTTTTAAAAAATGATAAGAAGTTAGAAGTGCCCTGTAAAATACTTTTTTCCCCCTATGTTATTATTTCCATTTCTCTGAAATATATAGTTATGGGAGTTTATAACCAGTCGTTTCCTTAAATACAGATTTTAAAACATAAAGGAGCCAATCAAGGTAATCTAGCAATTTAGAACTGAGATTACCCTGATTTTGAAGGCTAGATGAAAGTCTTTAAAAAATTCTTTACTTTTAACCTATTTGTTTGTTTTTTAGTTTGTAAACATTACTGTTTTGCTTCCACAATTTTATTTATGAGCATAGTAAATGTAGGTTTTTTATTAACCTTTTGATAAATCGAAGAAATTAGAAAACAAAAGATTATTTAAAATATTTGTCTCCCATATTATACTTTTTCCTATTATGGGACATTCAGTGTTTTTTTTTAAAAAATTGTTACATTAGGGGTCAGTAGGTAATGTGGTGGTTAAGGGCACCGGATACTCCCACATGGCTAACCATGGTTGGAGTTCCTGGAATCTGGGACCTGGTGGCTGCTTGCTTTCTCACTTTCCCTCTCTCTCTGTGTCTCTCTCTGGTCAAATTAAAATAGATGAATGAATAAATAAAAGTAAAGAAATAATTCTTTTTTTTTAAAAATTGTTACACTATAAACTATTCCACCTTGCTTTAAAGTACTCATATCTTTAAAGCAAACTATCAAAATTTAAATTTGAACTTGTGTAACTTCTAAAACTTTAACGAATTTGTTTTGTTTGACTTTAGTTTCAGATGTGCTCATCATTGATTATAAATTGATGACTCATAATGGTGTGAAGTGTCATCTTGTAGCCTAATTCTCAAGCAATTGTAACCTGACACACCAGGAAGAAGGGCAGGCAGCAAACTTCCAGATGCTTTGAGTATGAAGTTGCAGGATCCTGAGGGTATAGAGGAATTCCTCTGGTCCAAAGGGAACTGTGGAGGAGGGGAAAACCCTAGAATCCGGAAAGTGTAGCCAAGCAAGCATTCCCATCCTATGGCACTGTTGTCTTAACTCTCTTTTGATAAAACTCTTCAGTTCATTGGGTACTCTGCCTCTCATGGAAATAGCTTTAGTTTAGAAATTTAATTAAGTGGTAAAATAGCATTTTCTTTACAATTTTATAAAAAAGTTCTGATAGCGGATATATGATAGACCGGACATACTAGATTTTTTTCTCTGTTGCAAATTCAGACAGAAGTTACATGAATAGGAGTTTTCTTTGTAAGGTTAAAATTTTTATAATTTAACTCTTAAACATAATTATCTTGGGCACTGTTAGCTGCTTTAAATACTGATTAATATTCTCACACATACTGTGTGTATGGTTTAGTTTTTTCTTTAAAACTTTAAGGAAGCGAGTTCTAAAATCTAAATTTTTGATTTAAAAAAAAACTATTCATATAGTAGTCTTTTCTTACTTTGAAAAACTCCTATGTAACATTTTCCTTCTTAACTATTTTAAAGTTTCTTTTTTGGGAAGTATTTTAAAGCTTTCATCAAGAAAACAAGAATTAGGTCTACCCCCACTTCCATCCCATTCTTCTTCTTTTTTTTTTTTTAAGTCAAAACTAGAAACGATGATTAGCTCTTTGTTTAGAAATACACAAAGGAGTATGAGGTTTCTGTAACTTGTCTTTCACTTCTGTACATTTTATAATGAAGATTTTATAATTTTTAAGACATGTTTTACTAATTCTCCCTGGTTTTTTTTTTTTTTTGACTGTGTATGTTGAGTGAAAAACAAATAAAGCAGCACTTTTTGTTTCTCCGTGCTACTGTGGGTCCAAAGTGGCAAGGGTACATATAACTAAGGCTGCAAAAAAATTAAAGGTGTGTCAATTCTTGTGGAAGGCTTTCTGAATAAACACTCACATATTTATAGATTTTTGCTCTTCATGTAGTTTATGATAAAATAGAGAATAACATACTTAGTACATTCCATCCTCTTTTTGTTTGGTATAAATGAAATGATTAGAAATGCTGTTAGCCAAAATGATTCACTCAAGAGCCATGACATTTTAAAGGGCTGATACTGCCTTTTTCATATGAACAGCTTGAAACAAACGTTTTGCTTGTGCAAATGAGACAGCTATTATGATGCAAAGAAGTTTCTTGGGAAACAAAAGTCTTGTTTTAAGTGTTACAGCTAAATACTGCGATAATTGCAAGCAGAGCTTGGTGATTTTTCTTTCCTAGTTCTGTTCTATGATATATTTTAACAAGTTCTCTTGAGACTATTAAAATGTCTTGGTTTTTAGGACATGTGGTCCAGGGGGGATAACTTTGTCTACAGACGCAATGGGTTGGCAATTAGATTTTGCATGTCTTCTCATTTCTTTCCAGATATTCTGACCCAGGGTAACCTTTGGTCCTTCTCTGAAGGCAGGAGTGAAGGAAGTTTGAGCAGGTGACTGATGATCACTGTCCCTTCAGCCCACAGACAATATGTGAATTACTTTAGCAGTCCTTTCAGTCTCCTCCCCCCGCTCCTCCCCCCTTAAACCAACAAATGCAAATAGCTTCATCCCCATTTGCTAGAAATTCAGGCTTGCTCCGGCAACATGGGCTTTGTTGTTGATTCTCTTTCTCTAGAAAGGCAGTTTTATTCCTGGTAAAGAGCAAGGCTACTAAGTAGAACCTAAATCACCTTAATGGTAAATACAGCAACAATTTGTTTCTCTGGAATTGGAATATTTGTAAAGGTAGGAATTACCATAAAAGTTTCTTTATATTGTAGTTGAAGTGTGGTTAAAGAAATTCATTGTCTGCTTTGTTAGCTTTTGTGTGCTAAGTATATCAAAAATTTCTGTTATCTCAAAAAATTCTATTTTGTTCTAAATATTACATATGGAAATTGTTGGTTCTATTTTTTTGAATGGTCACTTCCAAAAATTATTTTATATACGTACAGGAAAACTTAGTCTTTGGTTATTTCTACCATGAAAATGTTTTTTTCTTTAAATAAAGGGACAGTCCTGTTAAAGTCAGATTTGATCATTTAAATCGCCACTTTGTAATTAAAATGTCAGTTTTTTCTGTAGTTTTTAGGAATAGGTCAGTAAATGATTTTTTTACTGGTATTAGATGAGGTTTAATAAAAGTATTTTTATGATACAGAAATGTTGGTCACATTTTAGTAACTAAATATTATATCAACACATTTAGTGTGTTTTTGTGGGCATGACTGCTGTGATTTTTTTTCTTAAACAATAACATAGTGGAAGTCACTCTTTAGAAATCGTTTAGGAAGAAAAAGATAGGATTTAAAAATTGAATGACTTTTAAAAGCTCATATAGTTAGATGAATTACGAATTGACCTGAAACAACTGAAATTGCTTCTTTTCATGTGAACTTTCTTCTGAAAATATTAAAGGTTATGGAAATTGTATCTTCTTTTATAATGTCATTCTGACCAAAATCTTGTTTTATTTTTCTGAAGTATGCATGTATATGTAGTAATTGTGAAACAAAATAGTCTTCACAGAAACCCATGACACTGAAAGGAGTAGTTTAGAAAGTGTCTGTGGTCTGCAAGTAGAGAGCAAATGTCTTTAAAACAAGACTCTTAAAAGCCCTCCTATATTTTAATGGTAATTTCTAGCTTGTTCTTGCATTTTTTATCATTTCCTTCTAGGCTGAATAACTTATGAGACATAATTATCAGGTAAGGAAACCATGTAAATTTTGCTGTTAGATTTAATTTACATATATCCCAAGAAAAAAAGGCACTGCCACTTAGATATGGAGATTGAGAAATGACTTTAGCTGAAGTTTTATATTTTAAGTTAGAAAGCTATCCTTTAGCCTTTTAGTTGTGTTTGGGAAATTTTGGTCCAGTAATGTTTTTGCAAGTTTTCATAATTTTAACAGGTGAACCAAAGCTACAGGTCATTTCAATATACTTAGTTTGGTTTAATTGTCTAGACATAATTTTTTTAAAATTTATTAACATATAATTGTGTATACTTGTGAGGGTACAAAGTGATTTTTCACTGCAAGAATATAATGTATAATGATTAGATCAGATTAATGCCTATCATCTCCACCATTTATCATTACATTTTTGGGGAACATTCAACTCCTCCCCCCTTTAGTATCTTTTTAGTTGCTTCTATCTACAGCCACTCCACATTTAATAACCTGCCTGTTTAACAACAGATAGCACAGACTTTTTGACCCCTTCTCCAGTGAGGGGGAAGCCCCTTTCTCAAGTCTGTATGAGTCTTGGGAATCCCCTTTCTCAGTCTTTGTCTTCTTCCCACAGTTGATTAGTATTCACTACATGAATACATTAAGTATGCATTTGCAGTCACTCAAGACTTCATATTTTTTGTCACTTTGTACTTTATTGTGCATCCGTAGTAATAGTCAGAATAAATAAAAATGATTATACCAGATTTATATTACTGTGTCGTGTTTGTTGCTTTTTGGCACCTATCTAATGTATGCTTTTTGTATGGATAGAGCTACATTATTCTAGTGTGGTGTCATGTGGGTGTAGAAAAATATCCTAGGGCACTGTGATACACCACATCCAATTTTAAGCTCCTTGCTTGTTGGCCAATGCACTCAACAGCAGTCATAGGACCAGACTGGGTCATTAAGTGAGGAACTGTGTATCCTTTCTACTGTGTTAAAACATTTATTTAGGGACCATCAGAGGACGTAATGGCTAAGTCGCTGGACTCCCATGTAGTCGGCTGCAGTTCAAGTCTCAGACACAGTGACTTCAACTCATGCCAGGTGCGTGTGCATGCATGCCCAAGATCCCGAGAGGAGAATGGAGGAGAAGAGGGGGTTATTTCTCACTTTCTGTCTCTCTGTCTCTCTCTGTCTTTCTGGCTAGCACACATGCCCTATAGCAAAAAAAAAAGAAAAACACATTTATTTATTTTAATTGACAAACAGCATGTATACTAACTCAAGAGAAAGAGAAAGCCCCTTCTTATTGGGCTTGGTCATGTCATCATTTTTTTCTTCCATTTTCCATCCCATCAGGATTTGGGGCATGCATACATGGGTACCTGTTTTTTTTGTTGTTGTTGTTGTTTTGTGTTTTTAGTTTTTTTTTTTTTAAAGAATTATCTTATTTAACTTTTTTTTTTTTGGAGAGGGGTGGTTTGTTTGTTTGGTTTTGCTAGAGGCTGCGTGTGCTTGCCAGACACAGAGAGACAGAAAACGAGAAATTACCCCCCCCCCAGGGGGGATGGCCACGCTGCAATCCTTTCTCCTCTCGGGATCTTGGGCACGCACGCACACACACGCCCGGTGTGATTTTAAGCCACCGGGTCCGGGACTCGAACCACGGTCGACTACGTGGGAGTCCAGCAATATAGACATTACGCTAACTGCTGGTCCCTTATTTAACTTTTTAATTAATTATTTATTTTAATTTGATAAGAGAGGAAGAGTGAGAGAGAGGGAGAGGGAAAGTGAGAAAGCAAGCCACCAGGTCCGGGATTCAAACTGTGGTCAGCCATGTGGGAGTCCAGCACCCTTAACCACCCTGCTACCTGCCGGTCCCATACCTGCGATGTTTTTTAAACCATAGTTGGTCATGTGGGATCCAGCTACTGATATAATGTGCTTAACCATTGTGCTAACAGGGCTGGCCCATCTCTGTACTGTATTTTATAACACTAGAAATAGTTTCTTATATCTGTTTGCAGTTTTGTTTTGAATGTGTTTGGAAATCATTAAGTTTCTTCTGTCTGGAGGTGTGCAGATTTTCTTCTTTTGTATCTTTGCTAATACTTGGTAAGGTTTTGTATATTATTTTGTTAAATGAATTTTTAGTCACTGTCTTCTTCTGGTACTTTCATGATGCCAATATTTGTTTGTCTTACAGTATCCTATAAGTCTCATTAGCTATATTCATTTTCATTTTTTTTTCTTTTTCCCCTGACTGGATACTGTCCAAGGATTTGTCTTCCAGGTATCATATTCTTTGTTTGTTGATGCTCTCTATTATATATTTAATTTCATTTGAGTATTTCAGTTTGAGAATTTCTGTCTTGATTCTTTTTTTTATTATTATTTCTGTCTTGCTGAATTTCTCATTTTGGTCTTGTATTGTTCTCCTAGTTTTGTTGAGTTGCCTATCAATATTTTCCTGTATCTCACTGAGTTTCTTTAGAATCATTATTTTGAATTCCTTTTCAGGCATTTAAAAAATTTCCTTATCTTTGATACCTATTACTACAGAATTGTTGTGTTCCTTTGGAGGTGTTAAGTTTTCCTTGTTTTTTGATGTTTGTTGCATCTCCATGTTGATATTTGCTCATCTGGTGGGATGATAGTCACTTCTTTTTATTTTGGGGGGTAGCTTTTTAAGTGGAATATCTTTTTCCTTGGGAATGTGTTCTTTAGTGTTGATTACTTAAGGTGTCTTGGTTTGGAGTGGATGTAGTAGTATAGTCCCCACAGGTTTTCCTCTGTTGTATTCACTGACAGAGTGACTTTGAGTGCCTCATTGTTCCAGACTTCAAATTTTTGGTAATAGTGGTGTTTTGTTGGGTGTATGTGTGTGGGGGTGTGTGTGTCACCAAATGGATTATTTAGCCATAGGAATTAGTAACAGCTGGAGGGTGATAGTCTGCAATCCCTAGGGAGCCTGTCAAGCCTAGCAGTGGAGAGGGAGCAGTCACCTAGAACAGCAGGACTGAGAATGCCAGACAACAGATTTTGGAGGGCCCTCGCTGATGGTGGGGCCCTTGCACTGTTCCTACCTTGGGTCTTGGGCTCAGTGCTGGTCAAGAGTGGGGATCAGCTGAGTCTGGAGGGCTCCTGCATTGGGAGAGGGAAGTGTGCCCAAGCTACAGTACATATTAGGTTCAGCACCTATCAATAGCAGTGGCCCTCAGCACCTGGAGGGCTCCAGCAGGATAGGACCCTTGTGCTGGAGTTGCCCTGTGAACTGGTCCCAGGACACATCAGGATCTGTGAGGACTGCTGCAAGGGATAGGGGCAGTATGCTCCAGCCTTAGAGTAGGTGCTTTGCTCTGGAGCCTCTGCTTAAGCATTTGTCTCAGTGTTCCTCAGAACAGTCTTTCTACTATACTGGTCTGTCTATATTTTAAAGTGTATGATGCTGAGTGGGCTCAGGTGACAGTTGACAGCCCTACTGTTCTAACAGGGGTGTTAACTGCAGCCACCTTTGTGGTCTTAGTACTGGACTTCGGTGGGTTCTCAGAGATTCAAAGACACAATGGGAGTCCGTCCTTGGTACAAGTTCTACTCTAGCAGTTGCTTTGTTTGCAAAACGGTACAGCTTTGCAGCAGCTTGGGTCCTGGAAGGTAGAATTGTTCAGGGTAAGGTTCTTCCCTGGGGTTAGCAGCCCTGTGGATATGAGGACCTTCCCTTCAGTGAGACCAAGGCTGTGCAGAATGTTAGACTCTCAGACAGCTAGGAGTGTGGTCCATGGTGGTATCAGCAACTGGTAGGGATCTCCTGCTTACCCTTTTCCAGAAAAAGGAGTATCTACTGGTTCCAGCCTGCCCAGCCAACTGGGTGCTTTGGTTCCCTTTATGTGGTTCTTCTAAGGTTTTTAATGTTTAAAAAAACTTAAAGATCTTTCCTTAGTTTCAAATGTTCTTCCTTAGAAATTAAAATTGAAATATATTTAGTTATTGTTTTATGCTTTTGTTGTGGAAGAGATTAGTACTGGGTGCTTACCCTGAGCCATCTTGATCCCTATCCTTCAGACATATTTTTAAAAAACCGTTGGAAAAGGCATAACAGCCTTTTCAAGTGTCGATGTTCTATCAAACTTCTGAAGCAAGTTATTTTAAATGAGAGCTTTACTTTTCTGAATGAGTGGCTTTCTTTTTGTGTGGTAGTTACCTTTTATTATATGTTTAAGATATTTTTACTACTCTAAAACTGTGGTTCTTGATGTTGAGAGGGAACCTACATGAGTCATCAGGGAAACTCAGCAAGGATGATGGAAGAGCTAAGGCAGCCTAGCTGGGTTTGCTCATGCTTTTGATCTCCTACCCTGTCTACCACCTCTGCTTAGTAAAGGAGTGTGCCCTCAGGTAGAATAGGGAAGTTCGTGCAGGTCCAACAAGGGTTTAAATGTGAAAAGACAGGTCCAGTTTCTATAAAAGCTGGGCAGTTATCACTAAAAATTAGAAACCTTGTTTTGCTTTGTAACTTCATCCTTTTTCTTGTGGCATCAATTGTAAAACAAACCTTTGAAAATGAAAGGGGAGGGGGGAAAGGGGCTTTTAAGGTAGTTTTGGGTGCAGCAGAACAGTGGGAGATAGAATTTAAAAAGCATTATCTTAGAGAAGTCTGTAAGTGATACCAAGAAGAGTGATTAGCAGAGACCTGAGGGAGTCAGGTGTGGGGGATGTCTCACCAGGAGAGAGGGCCTGTTATGAATTGAGGTAGAAGAGGTGTGTTTCTGACAGTCAGCTATTTGGGTAGAGCTGCTTTTACCATTGTGTTGTGCTGAGTCAGCTTATTTTAATGATTTCTGCCTACAGTACTGAGGAGCTCTTTCATTCTGAAATTTCTAGAAACAGAGCTGCAGGTTTTGTTTGAGGATTTGTAAGGTCACTGCTGGTGTACAGCATGCCTGCAGGAATATTTTTAATATTATTTTTGTGGATTCATGTATAAGTCTAAAAGTTGTATGGCTTTTTATCTAAATAAAAAATTATACTGCTTAGGTTGAATTAACATTTTCTTTTTTAATTTGCTAGAGGGCATGTGCGCTTGCCAGAGAGGGGGGAAAGTAGGAAAGCAGCTCCCAGAGGGAGATGGCCACACAGCAATCCCTTCTACTCCATCTGTAATATTTAGAATGCCTGCTCTTTTGTTACTGAAAGAAATGGCTAAGTTGTTTATCTTTGTTGGTACATTTTGTATTTTCAATGACAAAATTAGTATTTATTGTAGAAAATTTAGAAAACAGGGTAAGTGCTGCCTTAACACTTCCATCATCCTTCCTCCAAAGGTGGTTTTCCTGCCATCTGGAGATAATCACTACTAATATTTTGATTTATAAGCCTTAGGATATTTTAATTTAAAAATCATAGTGTTAGGTGCTATTAGTCATTGAGATCAGCTGAGAACACCTTCAAAAATACATATTCTGTTTCATGTACACAGAATTGTATTGATTTGGTCTATTTAGGTATTCTTTTGTTTTTGGGGGTTTTTTTTTTGTTGTTTGTTTGTTTTTTTAATATAAACAGTTGGGGCCAGCAGGTGGCATGGTGGTTAAGGGCACTGAATTCCCACATGGCTAACTGCGATTCAAGTCCCTGACCTGGTGGCTTGCTTTCTCATTCTCTCTGTTCAAAGTTAAATAAATAAATAAAGTCAAATAAAATAATTCTTTTAAAAAGGTAGGGGGGTGGTGGTGGGGGGGGGACACAAACAGGCTGACCCCAACAAACTGCTTTTCTTTTCTTTGCTTTCCTTCCTCCCTTCCTTCGTTTTCTTTTTATGCTAGAGGGCATTTATACTTGTCAGAGAGCAGAGAGGGAGAGGAGAAAGCACCCCCGCCCATTGGAGGGGGGGGGGTCTTCAAGCA
>NW_006160080.1:2790402-2791609 GCF_000334495.1 Tupaia belangeri chinensis | reverse complement strand
ATGTGGTCATTAACGGAAGGAGTAGAGGTAGTAGCTGGGGAGCATGTAGATAAATAGGAGTGCCTTCTTTAAAGGAAATGTTTTCTTCCCTTCATTAGACATTGACAAGATTTCCCCAACCCCTGATTCACAGATAGAAGAGGGCAAGGAGCACCCTGGGCCTGAAAAGAGAGTGAGAATAGAGACAGGGATCGTGATGACAGTGATGTTACTGTTTATGAAAATTTACCATATGCAGAGAAGCAGGGGAAGGAATAGTGGTAAAGAGCAACTGGTACCAAGCCCCATATCTATCTGATCTCTACCCTGTCCTGACAAAATTCTGTCCTCTGCTAGATTCTGTCTTAAGTACCAGGGACATGTTCCTTGTTTTCTCTTTCCACTAGTAACTACCCCTTGAGATTTCCTTCAAGGGTTTTTCTCAGCCTGGGGTATTCTAAAAGTTGTGTGTGTGTGTGTTTTCTCTGACAATAAGGAAACAAACATGTACTTAAAGGGTTTTTCTCAGCCTGGGGTATTCTAAAAGTTGTGTGTGTGTGTGTTTTCTCTGACAATAAGGAAACAAACATGTACTTAAAGGCTCCTGCTATGCTCATGGAAAGGTAAAGTCACTCTTATGTGATGATAACAGTCCTTGGTAGTCAAAAGGCTATTTTCAGAGGAAAAGCACAGTTACCGTCAGGAACATATAATTTCTAAGGTATGGTTGGGCTTCTGGGATGGGATTGGTGGCTCCTCTGGTACGAATCAGGGGAGAGAAGAGGAAGAAAGGGTATCTGAAGATACCAGTCAAGGAAGCCAATACTATGGCATGGGATGGACACAGGAGTGAATAAAGGTTAGCAGGTGGTATGGTGGTTAAGGCGCTGGACTCTCACATGACTGACAGTGGTTTGAGTCCCAGACCTAGTGCCTTAGTTTCTCACTTTATCTCTCTGTGGTCAAATTAAAAAAATATATTAATAATGAATAAAATTAGATAAAAATTTTTTAAAAGAAGAGTGAATAGGGACCAGCGGATGGCATAGTAGTAGTTACATCACTGGGCTCCCACATAGTTGACAGCAGTTCAAGTCTCAGACCTGGCAGCTTACAACTCACACCAGGTGCTTGCGTGTGCATACATGCCCAAAATCCCAAGAGGAGAAGGGATTGCAGAGTGGCCATCCCCCCCTGGGGGGGGGGGGGGGGTTTTTTGCTTTCTGCC
>NW_006160080.1:2776885-2790339 GCF_000334495.1 Tupaia belangeri chinensis | reverse complement strand
ATAAAGTAAGTTATGGCGGGGTTATACCTGATCTACCTCCCTATTACTCTATTGCTGCCTGTGACCAATTCATTTGTAGCAACCTGAATTCTTTGGGCTAGAGAGCAAAGTTCCAAATAGTGGCACTTAGCAGCACAGCCGAGTTGATGTGAACAGTAGGCCTTGAGCTTGGATAGTTTAGATGTAACCAGCCCTATCTATCTCTTGGTGTTTTTCAAAACTGAAGTTTATATTTGTTTGGTTTTATAATCATCAGTATTGTCGACCGAAATAACCAACTCTGTAAAAATAATAATTAATGTGATTTATTTTAAAGTAGAATATGAGTGATCTAGGCGCAGAGAGGAGGCAAAACATGCCTTTCTCGGGGTGACCAGGTATAGCGTTTTTTGGTTTTTGTTTTTAATTTGATTTGAGAGCAATAGACAGGGTTTGGAATTTAGTAAACAGTTTTTTTTAATTGGTTTGGCCTGAAAGGGCCAAATGAGGGGAGGGGGCTTGCAGGTTATAGGTAGGTTTACAGTTTTTAGGTTGGTGATTGGGAAAAAAAGGTTGCTGAGATTAGGAAAAAAAATGTACTTTAACAGAGATAAGGAGACTTAATATATATCACAAAGATATTATGCCAGGGGCAGGATGTAGGAAGAATCCTGTTACCAATGGGTCAAAATGGTCTGTTAATGTTTGTGGGCATGACTCCTTCTGGGCCCTCAGTATTTTACCAATATTAATTTAACATGGTCACGCCGCAATCCCTTCTCCTCCATTCTCCTCTCGGGATCTTGAGCACGCACACACGCGCCCAGCATGAGTTTTAAGCCACCAGGTCCAGGACGTGAACTGTGGTCGACTATGTGGGAGTCCAGCGACATAGCCATTACGCTAACTGCTGGTTCCCGACAATAACTATTATATTGACCAATCTGCCAATATATATCCTTCCCAAATTTATTCTTGGTAAGAAAGGGGATAGGAGAAGACAGAAATTGTACTAAGAGTGGGGGTAGGAAAAGACAGAAATCATGGTAAGAGAGGGGATAGGAAAAGATAGAAATTGTCTGGACAAGGAGAGTTTTGAGTGCCTTTTTAAATTAGAAGCAGTTTTTTTTTTTTTTTTTTTTTTTTGAGACAGTCTCAAATTTATTTTTTAAAACTTTTTTAAAGGAGTCAATTTTACCATTCTTCAAAAATGTAAGAGTGGGGGTAGGAAAAGACAGAAATCATGGTAAGAGAGGGGATAGGAAAAGATAGAAATTGTCTGGACAAGGAGAGTTTTGAGTGCCTTTTTAAATTAGAAGCAGTTTTTTTTTTTTTTTTTTTTTTTTGAGACAGTCTCAAATTTATTTTTTAAAACTTTTTTAAAGGAGTCAATTTTACCATTCTTCAAAAATGAATTTTAAGGGAACCAGCAGTTAGCATAATGGCTATGTCACTGGACTCCCACGTAGTCGACCACGGTTCGCGTCCCGGAGTGGCTTAAAACTCACGCTGGGCGCGTGTGCGTGCGTGCCCAAGATCCCAAGAGGAGAATGGAGGAGAAGGGATTGCAGCGTGACCATCCCCTCTGGGGGGTGATTTCTCGCTTTCTGTCTCTATATCTCTCTCTGTCTGTCTGGTGAGCGCACGCGCCCTATAGTGAAAATCTCCCCCCCCAAAAAATGAATTTTAATACCAATTAAAATAGCACTCTCACTTTTATTATGAGATCTAGATTTTTAAATTTTAGCATGCAAAAAATATTGATTTAGTGGGAACCAGCAGTTAGCGTAATGGCTATGTTGCTGGACTCCCACGTAGTCGACCGCGGTTCACGTTCCGGACCTGGTGGCTTAAAAACTCACGCCAGGCGCGTGTGGGTGCGTGCCCAAGATCCCGAGAGGAGAATGGAGAAGGGATTGCGGCGTGACCATCCCCCCTGGGGGGTGATTTCTCACTTTCTGTCTCTATGTCTGTCTGGCGAGCGCACGCGCCCTACAGTGAAAAATCTCTCCAAAAAAAAAAAAGATTGATTTAGTAATATTAAAGCTCTTGCTTGAGAAAATTTTAACTAAGATCACTAAGTTTTTTTATTTTTTAAATCTAAATACTTATAGGTCAAGGCGTTATAGATGTCATACATAAAGTTAGCTGTGATATCCAAAAGGGGTAGTTTTCTTTGCTCTTCTTAAACTGTAGATGTCTTGTTTTCTATTTTTATTTTTTGTTACATTTGCTTGTTTTTAAAAGGAGAAACTGGCATTTTAGGGTCTCCACTAAATGTCACTCTCTGTCAAGGTTACTCTTCTGTGTCTCAGGTCCCTTTAAGAATTTAGTACCCTTGGGGACCAGTCAGTGGTGTGGTGATTAAGGCACTGGACACTCCCACATGGCCAACCATGGTTTGAGTCCTGGACCTGGTAGCTTGCGCTCTCTCTCTCTCTCTGTGTGTGTGTGTCTCTCTCTGGTCAAATTAAAATAAAATGAATAAATAAATAAATATTTTTAAAAATAATTTAGTACCCTTGAAGAGGGCCCCAAAACGCTTGAGTGCTCTTATTTTGTGTTTACTGGAATGGCCTATGCTTGGGATTCCCTGTAGGGCTGCTACTCCTAAGATTAGGAAATCTTCCCCCCTCCAGACATTCCCTTTATGGCTTCCAGTTACCTAGAGTGCCTACCTGCAGGAAGGAGTGAATGTCCTTTATCTTCAAAACTGAGAGGCTCAGTCTCTAATTTGTCTGTGAATAAGACAGTTGGATTTCTCCAGTGCAAATGCAGAGCAGCCAACTGAAACAATTTTAAGAAGGCAAAAGAGGAAGACCCTTTAGACCACTATCTCTTTGCCTGGAGGGAGCAAACTGCTACCCCTTCCCCTGGAGGGGAGCAAACCGGGTTACCCAGAAACAGATAAACAGACATACAAAAACTAACCTAGAAATAAGCTAGACCATCTACCAAGTTTTTCGGAGGTTTGGGCCAGTGAACCTACTGAATCACCCCTAGGGAGAAGCTTGGACTTAGAGGGAGCACAAAGGGCCCACTGCTGGTACCAGGCACTAGATTCCAAGCAACCCCTGGGAAGATCTTCGGTTCATCCCTGGTCCCTTCATGGTTGCACTCTTGTTGATGGAAATAACCAACTCTGTAAAAATAATAATTAATGTTGTTTATGTTTAAGCAGAAGATGAATGACCTAGGCTTAGAGAGGAGGCAAAACATTGCCTTTCTCGGGCATCACTCTGATCAGGTGCAGGGGTTTCTTTCATTTGATTTGAGAGTGAGAGACAGGGCTTGAAACTTAGCGAAGTTTTTCTATTGGTCTGGGCCAAAAGGCAGGACATGGGGGGTGGGCTTGTAGGTTATACGTGGGTTTACAGTTTTTAGGTTGGCGATTGGAAAAAAAAGATTGCTGAGATCATAAAAGAATGTACTTTAACAGAGATAAGGAGACTTAATATATATCACAAAGGTACTATGCCAGGAGTGGGATGTAGGAAGAATCTGTTACCAATGGGTCAAAAAGGTCTGTTAATGTTTGTGCGCATGACTCTCTCCAGGCCCTTTGGAAAGGATTTTAGAAAATTAGGAAAAAGCAGTCAGACGTCTGTCCTCAGTATGAAAGATCCTTAGTATAAATGATATTTCCATTGTACATGCAGTTTTAAGAATAAGATGACTTACAAAGAATTTCTAAAGCTGAAAAAGATTCCAAAGCCAAATGTTTACAAATGACATATTTTTTTAAGAGAATCTTGTTTCAGTTTCTGTAAATCTTACCTTGCTCTTCTGTTTTTGGCTGTTCAATTTTTTATTTTATTTCTGCTCTCAAATTTATACCATTTATTTTTATGATAAATTTTGCTCTTATCAAATGGTCACATATATAAGTTTTACTGTATTTGAGGAGTAGAAAAATATGCACCTATCTACTTTAGGAGTTAGGAATTTTATATATACACAAATACTTGATATGAACTATATGACCAGGACAGTATTCTTTTTTTTCCCCTAAATTGGCTAGACTAGTAAAAGGACACACTAGGTATTATCTGTTTCTAGATGGAAAATCTGGAAAACAGTGAGCAACTATACCTTGATTAAGTCTTTAGATCAAAAGCAAGATACATATAAATTTCTGTTTCTTACCCACTCAAATTCCTGTTCAGGTCAGCAGTATATAAGCTAAATCAGTGGTGCATGTAACAGTAACTGGAAATAAGGGCTTGATGTCCATTTCTAAGTATGTATTTTTTTTCCTTCAGTAGTCATATGTGCTGGTGTCTTTTCCAAGTTCAGAGAAGGCAAGCACCATCTTTCAATAATAAAGCATTCTCTTGGGACCAATAGTTAGCGTAATGGCTAAGTCACTGGACTCCCACGTAGTTGACTGTGGTTCACGTCCCAGACCCAGTGGCTTAAAACTCACGCTGGGCATGTGTGTGTGCGTGCCCAAGATCCCCAGAGGAGAATGGAGGAAAAGGGATTGCAGCGTGGCCGTCCCCCTGGGGGGTGATTTCTTGCTTTCTGTCTCTCTGTCTCACTCTGTCTGTCTGGCGAGTGCACACGCCCTATAGCAAAAACCTCTTCAAAAACAATAATAATAAAGCATTCTCATGTGTCAGCATAAATGCATGTTTAATAAGTACCATTTGGAAGTAAGTAAGATTAAATCTTCAGGCTCAAAAAGTTTTGCCAGCATGTAAATGTTCAGAGAACATGCAATGTAGGCCAAGCTATGGTGCTTGGTAGGTAAGATGTGTTGAATCCATTTTCGACTTAACCATACTTTCAATTTATGATGGTCTATCAAGACATTACCCCATCAGAAGTTAAGGTGCATCTGTATTTCCAAGCCTGAGTGAACACTCTCCTTTATCTCACTACTGAAATACCAAGAAGAATAGTGTATACTTGATACTTCAGTTTCCTTATTATTCTGGTTCCTTAACCCCTGTAATAAGCTTTTCTTCTCCCAAGCTATTCTTTCCAAGGTCATTAGTGACCCTTCCTAGTTAATAAATCTATATATATCTTAATTTTCTTTTCCAATCTTTTCATCTCTATATTTCCAGTCCCTAATTCAGAATATATTACAAGAGGAGTAGTAGATAGGGCTTTAGACCTGGGTTCAAATTCCTTGCCAGGTTGGTTTAATATAGAACCTAGGGGACCAGCAGTTAGCGTAATGGCTATGTTGCTGGACTCCCGTGTAGTCGACCGCGGTTTGAGTCCCAGACCCAGTGGCTTAAACTCACGCCGGGTGCATGTGCGTGTGTGATCCTGAGAGGAGAATGGAGGAGAAGAGATTGCAGCGTGGCCATCCCTCCTGGGGGGGTGATTTCTTGCTTTCTGTCTCTCTGTCTCTCTCTGTCTTTCTGGTAAGTGCACATGCCCTATAGCAAAAAAACTCTCAAAAAAAAAAATATATAGAACCTAGAAGGTCCTTTAAAAATATTACTGGAATTATTCTTAAAAGTGCATGTGAAGGCCAGCAGGTGCTTGTTAATGCACTAGTCTCTTGTATGGCAGACCATGGTCTGAATCCCTGACCTGGTGGCTTGAAATCATGGCGAGTGCGTGTGTGCCCAAAAACCCAGAGGAGAATGGAGAAGGGTTTGCTGTTTGGCCATCCTCCCTGGGGGTTGATTTCTCACTTTCCCCTCTCTTTGCCTCTCTCTGGTGAACGTACACACACTATGGCATAAACCTTAAAAAAAAAAGTGCAAGTAAGCCTGGAGTGTGAAGTAAATGACAGTAATGAGGTAAGCAGAAACTGGTGCAAGTAGGTGAACTACAATACTTACAAATGAAGGAGAAAGAGATGATGGCAGTTAAGTGGTCCTTTGTTTGCCCTGGCAGGTGAGGGTAGGCTGTCCCCTCCTCTTGCTTTGGTAATTGGCAAAAGGTAGATTTTTTAAAAGCCACAGAAAAGACAATATTCTCTATTTTAAATCATATTTGCACATACATAGCCTTTGAATATGGGAAGAACAAAGTAGTGGGTTGGTTTCAGGTTGTAAAATGGCCTCAGAATAAAACTATTGATTTTTACATAGCTGTATAAATATTTCACTTCCACAACTCTTTCTATAAAAAAATTTGTATTTATTACTAGTACTTTTTATTTTGTGAAATTCATTTTTTGTAATAATGAAATCATTAAGGGAAAAATACTAAAAGTAGCTTTTTTATTTTTACTTTGAACATAAGGCATTTTTATTTGACTTCTATGAGTCTCCTGAGGTAATGCTGTGCTTATAACTTAATTATCCTAAAAAACTTTTCTTAGTGGGTTTTATCCCCATAATATTAATAATGAAAACTGGGGTTTCGAGTTTGTAGTTTCCTCAGATTGGAATCTAGATTAGGAAGCAACAGTAGTTTTTTTAATATATTATTTAACTGTGAGCATAGACAAAAGTAACCTGGCAGGTAACCTTTATTCAAAATATTAAAACTCTCTGGATTTGGCTACCAGGTAACTGGTAGCTACAAATAACTTGAACATAATATATATAGATATAGATATATGTGCACACACACAAACATGTATGTACACATACACACACACTTGCACATATAATTTTGTCACTATACCTCAGTAGAACCAGAAAGAAGTCAAGAGCAGGGGAGTCCCCTAGCCTCTGAAAGATTAAGCAGCCAGTAATCATAGGTAGTTGCTTTCCTATGTTTTTCTATGTTGGTGGGCAAGATGATTCCTGTACATGGTATAACTGAATAGTGTTTTCTGAAGGAGAGACTCTTTTCTGTGGTAAGAATTACAAATATGGTAAACAGACAAAATTTAAATTGCTAGACATTTTCACTGTATTAAATTGAAATTACCATTTTCTCTTATAAAAGCTCCTTTATTTTTTCTGCAGAATTAAACTATTTTCAGATAATATGGAACCTTAACATGCCTAAAACTTCATTTCAAATGGTACTTGTATTTTAAGTGGTTTGAGGAATGGTTTTAAAGATTCTTTTGTGTCATAATAAGATAGTACATTAATTATGTCATTTATTTTCATTTTCGTTGCTGTTTTTTCCTTAGTTCCTATTACAAAGAATATAGTGAAAATACAGCAGTCTTTCCCTTCTGAAGAGACCGAGCATTCAATGCCATCTCCACAGAAAACTGCTCTAGTGGTACCAACACAGCAGATCAGGAAATCCAGTCGAATTAAAGCATCTGGAAGTACTTCATTTACCAAAAAGGGTGGTCCTTTTAAAAATCTCTCACCAAAGAAAAAAGGTGTAAACTCAGGAAAAAAGGTTAGTTGTATTTTTTCCTAATTTGTATGGTAGGTCTCTGTAGTGCCTTATTATTTATAACAAATAATTTAGGAATTTACTAAGAATATGACGAAATTGTTTAGGAATATACTAAGAATATATAAAGGGACCAGCAGGTAGAATGGTAGCTAAGGTGTTAGATTCTCACATGGCTGACTGTGGTTTGAGTCCCAGACCCATGGCTTAAAAATCACACCTGGTGCGTGTGTCTGTGTGCCCAAAATCCTGAGGGGAGAATAAAGCAAAAGAGATTATGGTGTGGCTGTCCCCCTGAGGAGTAACTTATCACTTTTCCTCTCTTTCTCTCTGAGTCTCTTTCTGGTGAGCACATATACCCTATGGCCAAAAAACAAAAACAAAACATTCTTTATGGCCCCATGTAGCTATCAAGGGAGTCAGCCTTGAGACCAGCAGATGGTGTAATGGTTACGTCGTCGCTGGACTCCCACGTAGTTGACCGTGGTTCAAGTCCCAGACTGTGTGTCTTAAACTCATGCTGTACATGCATGCGTGCCCAAGATCCCAAGAAAAGTATGGAAGAGAAGAAATTGTGGCGTGGCCAACCCCCTGGGTGGTGATTTCTCGCTTTCTGTCTCTCTGTCTTTCTGGCAAGCACACATGAACTATAGCAAGAACCTCTCTTAAAAAAAAAATGTGTCAGCCTTTCACCACATCCATGGATTTAACCAACTTGGATTGAAAAAAATGTATATTTTTAAATGACAATACAGGATCCAGCAGATAGCATAATGGTTACATTGCTGGACTGCCACGTAGTTGACCAGGGCAGCTTAAAACTCATGATGGGTGCATTCATGCCCAATATCCCTAGAGAGGAATGGAGGAGAAAGGATTGTGGCGTAGCCAACCCCTGTGGGGGTTGATTTCTCTTTCTGTCTCTCTGTCTGTCTCTGCCTTCCTGGCAAGTACATGTGCCCTATAGCAAAAATCTCTTTAAAAAAAAAAAGAATGGAAATGATAAAGGCATTTTCAGATAAAAAGCATATTAAGAGCACTTAACACTGGAAAACCAGCACTTAAAGAAATACTAAAACAAAGTTCATCATATTGAAGGTAAATGAGACCAGATTGAAATGTGCATCTTCAAAAAGGAATGAGTGTTGTTGAAAATGATAAATCTCTGGGTAAATGCAAATGAATTTTCTTTTCAATCATCAGAAGGTACATGCATATGCTTGCCAGAGAGGCTCAGAGAGGAGGAGAAGGAGAAAGCACTCCCTAATAGGGCATAGGCACTCCACAATCCCCTCTCCATTTCTCCCTCCTGTTGGGATTTTGAGCAGGTACACTCATGCGCCCAACATATTTTTTAAGCTTCTGGGGCTCAGATTTCAACTACAGTTAGTCATGTGAGAGGGATCTGGCTCCCTTAACCACTGGGCTACAAAGGCTACTCTGAGCTTTTTTGCTTTTTTGTCTCCTAATCTCTTTATAGTAATAGGACTTTTTTTTTTTGTGGGGGGGGGAGGTTTTTGCTATAGGGTTCGTGTGCTTGCCAGAAAGAGACAGAAAACAAGAAATCTGACCACACCGCAATCCCTTCTCCTCCATTCTCCTCTTAGGATCTTGGGCACACATGTACACGCACCTGGCGTGAGTTTAAGCCACCAGGTCTGGGACTCAAACTGCGGTTGGTTTAAGCCACCAGGTCTGGGACTCAAACTGCAGTTGGTTACATGGGAGTCCAGTGACATAGCCATTGCACCAACTGCTGGTCCCAGTAATAGGACTATTTATAGCAATAATTATAGTTTCATAGAGTTTCTGTATCAGACAGATATATCAAGCAACTGTAGTATAGGAGGTGTCTTCAAAAAGTTCATGGTGTGTATTAGGAAAAAAACCGCATGGATTTTTAAAACAACAATTGGTGTAAAAAATGTTTTTACACCAAAATACTCATACTTTAATCTAAATTCTTATACACATTTTGAAGTCTTATAGATACCTGAAATGTGGGATATAGATCTCTATATCATAGTAAAATTTCAGCATTTTATGTAAAATGGCACAATATTAACTATATGTAGATGATGGAAAGCTAAGGATGTACATTGTAATCCCCAATACATATTTTTTTTTAAATGCAAAGAAGTATAGCTAAAAATCTAATAGGAAAATTAAGATGGAATTATAAGGAATATTAAAATCCAGAAAAATGGAGAGGAGGAACAGAAGAACAGCGCACAGAAATAAATGCAAAAAAAAGGGAGACCCATGCCCAGACATAGTAATAATTACGTTAAAATTTAGTAAAGTCTCCGATTTAAAAAAAGACCCAAATACATGCTGTCTACAAGAGATACACTCTAAGTATAGGGTCATGGAGTCTTCTCAGATCTGTGAAGGTTGACTGAATTAATTTCCAGCACTTAATTATCTTAAAAATTCATGAGTTCAGCCATCTGATACATATATCTAAAGCATTTCTCTTTGGTTTCAGTATAAAACAAAATAACAATACTATTTTGACTCTAAAACATAGGAATACTGGTATTTCTATTTTAAAATAATTTCAAATGTATAAAAGTCAAGCTAATCTGTTCTGAATATTACTTTTTTTTTTAGAGAGATATTTGCCATAGGGCACATGCACAGAGATAGAAAGTGCATCTCCGAGAGAGATGGCCATGCCATAATCCCTTCTTCTCCATTATCCTCTTGCGATTTTGGGCACGTGTGCACACGTGCCTGGCCTGAGTTTCAAGCTGCCAGGTCCAGAACTTGGACCACAGTCGGCCATGTGGGAGTCTAGTGACATAACCATTACACATCTGCTGGTCCCATATTTTTTTTTTTAATTGCCGAAGGGCATATGCAAGTTGCCAGAGACGGAGGGAGAGGGAGAAAGCACCCCATTGGAGCATGGTCATGTTGCAATCCCTTCTCCAGTTGTCCATCTTGTTGGGTCTTGGGGCATGTACACATATATGCCTTGTGTGGTTTTCAAGCCACCAGGATGGAGATTTGAACAGTGGTTGGCCATGTGGATTCATTTTAACTACTAGACTAAGGTCCTGGACCTAAATATTATATTTCAAATATATAAAAGATAAGCATTGAAAAATTAAAAGATTTTTCTAATGTAAATTATGACAGATTAAAAAAATACATATTTTTTAGAGGTATTTTTGCTATAGGGCACATGCACTCACCAGAGAGACAGAGACAGACAGATAGAAACTAGAAATCACTACCCAGCGGAGGATGGCCACACTGCAATCTCTTCTCTCCATTCTCCTCTCGGGGTTTTGTGCATGCATGCACATGTGCCTGGTGTAAGTTTTAAGCCACTAGGCCCAGGACTCAAACTGTGGTCGAGTCCAGTGGTGTAACCCTTATGTCATCTGCTGGTCTGAAATAAATTTTTTTAAATGAAAAGTAAATTTAATAATAGTACTGAATTTTTTGGGGGGAGGGGGTGAGATTTTCACTATAGGGCTTGTGAACTCACCAGAGAGATGTAAGGAGATGGAGAGCGGGAACATGAGAAATCATCCACCAGGAGGGATGGCCATGCTACAATCCCTTCTCCATTCTCCTCTGATGGTTTTGAAGAGTTTCATACAGTTACATAAATCCATCTCTGTTTTAGTACTGACTTATTCATAGTTTAGTTATTCCAAGTCTTCAAAATATAGTAAAATTAGTCTTATTTATTTATTTTTTTTTGGAAAGGTTTTTGCTATAGCGTGCGGTGCTCGCCAGGCGGACAGAGAGACAGAGAGATAGAAAGCGAGAAATCACCCCCCAGGGGGGATGGCCACACCGCAATCCCTTCTCCTCCATTCTCCTCTTGGGATCTTGGGCACGCACGCACACGCGCCTGGCGCGAGTTTAAACCACCAGGTCCGAGACTCGAACCGCGATCGACTATGTGGAAGTCCAGAAACATAGCCATTACACTAACTGCTGGTCCCAAAATTAGTCTTACGATAAATGTATTTTGGATTTGCCAACTGTCATTTTCTTCCTTTAAGGATTCTGGATGTATAGAAGTATATTTTCTAAATAAGTATACATTTTTTCAGTTTGCAGTGTTAAGCAAACATACTGTCTTAGTATGTCTCAAGTCAAAGATTCAGATTTCAGATGTTTAAAATACTGAAAGGATGAGATTATCAACACAGTAGTTATAATTCTGTACTTAACACACTGGTCTCCCACATGCCCAACTGTGGTTCAAGGCCTGGACCTGGCGGCTTGAAACTCAATTGGGCTCCTGTAGGTGCGTTCCCAAAGTCCAGAGAGTAGAATGGAAGAGAAGGGATTGTGGTGTGGCCATCTTCCCTGGGGGGTGATTTCTCTCTTTCTGTCTATTTCTCTGACGAACGCACGTGCCCTAAAGCAAAAATCTCACTCTTAAAAATAAAAATGTTGTTGTAATCTGTTTAAATTCTGTTTACTAGAATACTATGAACCCTTGATGATCATTAATTTTGACAGATCCCAACAACATTAACTGTTAGAATATTTTTTACCCCTTTGTCCCTACCTATTTAGTTTTCTCTATTAATACCTCTTCTAGGCATAAGAGGTTTTTTTTTTTGGGTTGTTTTGTTTGTTTGTTTGTTTGTTTTTCCCTGATCAGAGACAACATCCTCCCAAAAAATGAATGATAGGAACCAGCAGATGGCATAATGGTTACCTTACCGGACTCCCATATAGTTGACTGCAGTTCGAGTCCCAGACCCATGGCTTAAACTCACTCCAGGTACATGTGCGTGCATGCCCAAAATCTTGAGAGGAGAATGAAGGAGAAGGGACTGCAGCATGGCCATCCCTCTGGAGGGTGATTTCTTGCTTTCTATCTCTCTGTCTGTTACCGTCTCTCCAGCAAGTATATGTGCCCTATAGCAAAAATCTCTTTCTAATAAAATAAAAATGAATTATAGTGCCTGCTATTATCTTTTACACCTCTGCAAATGCATTTGTAAAATGTGTATAAATTGTTAAGATAACAAGTTCAATCTAGGCAGCGCAAATCTTCAGGTGAGAGCATGCGCCCGGCATGAGTTTTAAGCCACTGGGTCCGGGACGCAAACCGTGGTCAACTACATGGGAGTACAGCGACATAGCCATATTGCTAACTGCTTGTCCCCCCAAGAGTTTCTTCTCTGATATTGGAGAGTCCTGTTTGAAGATAGTCCTTAGAAAACCCCTAGAGTTGATGTACAATAAATAAAACAGCCGTGATGTTTAATAATGCTCAGGAGACATCTGGTTTTTAATGTGTAATAGGCATAATTTTGTATGAACTTTAGTAAGTCACTTGTAATTTTGTTAAAATTATTGCATGTAGAGGGCCCACCAGCCCATGGCATGGTAGTTAAGGCAGCTGGATCCCACATAGCTGAATGCATGGTTTGAATCCAGGACCTCATGTCTTGAAAAACACACCAGGCATATGTGTGTCCAAAATCACTAGAGGAGAATGGAAGAGAAAGGATTACAGCACCCTGTAGGGTGTTCTCTCACTTTCCTCTCTCTGTCTCCAGCAAGCACATCTCCTCCCACCACCACCCCCCACCGCCCCGCTCCCTGGCAAGCACATGTGCCCTATTGCAAACAAACAAACAAACAAATAAATAATGTAATATGGAGAAATGTGGGCCTGATACAGTAAAGACTAGATGAGCAACTGCTTTCTTAAGATGAGCTCTGTCCTCTACCTTGCTGAATTTTTTTTTCTTTTTTGTTGGGTTAAAGATGTACTGATTTCAGGACCACCAGTTGGCATAATAGCTATGCCACTGGACTCTTATGTAGGCAGCCACAGTAAAGAAAAGGGGGGGAAAAAAAAGGTGTATTGATTTCTTTAGCACTGTGGAAAAAAAAAAAACTTGTCTTATAGGGAACCTCAAAAAATAAAATGAGTTTTACAGAGTGAACTATTTAAGGTATGATCAGCTGGAGCAGGGGTTAGGACAAAGAATCCTATCTCTTGGTTTCTTCCCTCCCTCACCACCTAGACAGCATATGGGCCTCTGAGGAACTTACTTGGGAAAGACTGCAATTCATGATGCACATAGGGGTTTCCATCCTTGAGGAATTTTAATAGCCAACAATTTTGTAAACCAATGATGCCTATAATTTTCTGACTTTCCTATTTAGACATTTTTTAAAGGGTAATGTATACTTAAAATATTAATATA
>NW_006160080.1:2776099-2776841 GCF_000334495.1 Tupaia belangeri chinensis | reverse complement strand
ATTATTTTCAATATCATTGAAATCCAAGAATAAAATAAGAGGAAAAAAAGAAAAGATGGTAATTGTAAACATTTCTTTTAGCATTCATTTTTTTTAAAGAGAGATTTGTGCTGTAAGGTACATGCACTCGCCAGAGAGACAGAAAGCGAGAAATCACACCCCCCGGGGGGGGGAACAGCCATATCACAGTCCCTTCTCCTCCATTGTCCTCTCAGGATTGTTGGCACATGCACACACACATGTCTGGTATGAGTTTGAAGTTGCAGGATCTGGGACTCAAAAGGCAGTTGTGCTGGTCCTTCCCTTCTCCTCCATTGTCCTCTCAGGATTGTTGGCACATGCACACACACATGTCTGGTATGAGTTTGAAGTTGCAGGATCTGGGACTCAAAAGGCAGTTGTGCTGGTCCTTTTTTTTTTTTTAGCAGTCTTTATATTAAAGTATTTTGAAATTCTGATTGTGCAATTTGATGTTTAAGAAAAACAGTCTATTTAAAGACACACATCATTTGAAAGTTCTATACTTGTAAAGTATTGTATCTATTCAACTAAGATTTATAAAATTTATGGCATTTTCAAATCTGTTTTCATTTACCTCTTATTTTGTTTCAGAATTTATTTTGTCTTTTTGCATTATGTGTATTTTCAGAGCTACCTCTAACCTTTTTTAATGGCTTTTAAAAATATTTTTTCTTGAGACCAGCAGTTGGCATAATGGCTATGTCGCTGGACTCCCATGTAG
>NW_006160080.1:2771730-2776050 GCF_000334495.1 Tupaia belangeri chinensis | reverse complement strand
CTGTGCGTGCGTGCCCAAGATCCCAAGAGGCAAATAGAGGAGAAGGGATTGCGGCGTGGCCATCCCCCCTGGGGGGTGATTCCTTGTTTTCTGTCTCTCTGTCTCTATCTTTCTGAGTGCATGCGCCCGCCCTATAGCAAAAACCTCTCCAAAAAAAACCCATCTTTTTCTTTACAGGTCCTTTCCTATCAAGGACATGGTGACTTTAAATTATTCTGTTACGGGAAGAGTTTGAAATTATATAGACCTAGATGAATCAATTTCTCTTACGTATCTTCTGTACATTTTCTTACTCTTTTTTTTTGGGGGGGGGGTTGCTATAGGGCACGTGCACTCGCCAGAAAGAGAGAGACAAATTTCTCTTTGTCACTTGAACTTAACTGTGACATATATGCTTGTTTGGTTACTTTAGAAAATATAGTTGAGTTGTAGTATTGGTGATTTAAAAGAAATTCAGTCCAAGATGACCAGAGGTTTTTTTTAACCTTTAAAACTCCTTTTTTGGGGGGAGAGATTTTTGCTATAGGGGGCATATGCTTGTCAGAAAGACAGAGAGACAGAAAGTGAGAAACCACTCCCCAGCGGGGATGGCCACATCACAATCCCTTCTCATCCATTCTCCTCTTGAGATCTTGGGCACACATGCACACGACCCGGTGTGAGTTAAGCCACCGGGTCTGGGATTCAAACCACAGTCGACCACATGGGGGTCCAGCGACATAGCCATTATGCCAACTGCTGGTCCCAAAACTTCTTTTTAATCTAGTTTTTAAAATAATCATTCCTTGTTTACAAATAATCATTGTACATCTTTGTGGGCCAACATGATCAGTTTTGAAAGGTAACTCTTGTTCAGGATGTTCATTTAAAAAATGAAAACATTTATTTGTCTTTGTGCCATTTTATATAATGTGGGAATGTGTGAAGAATTGCTTTGTATGTTCCTAAAATTTCTATAGCTTTTATGTAATCAATTTGGGCAAAATTCTAAAGAACAGAATAAACATTTTGATTATTTTTGGTTTGTTTAGTATCTTTATGCAAATTTAAATGTATATTTCCCTATGTATTTTTAGGTAGTAGTAATGATCATTGATATTAATCGGGTTATCAGAAAAGTCATGACATTTTTAATATGTTTTTCTGTGCAAAAATGTGTTATGATTTTTTCCAACAACCCAATGTATTCAGGTTCTCTGAGTGAAGTGGCTAGAAAGATGATGTAATAGATTTTTTACAAAGTTCCTTTTAATCAATCTCTTTGTTATATCTGTATACACATTTTCCCTCCAGTCTGTGTGTATATAAACAAACATGGAGACTTTGGCCCTTACCTGGATCCAAGGAGAATCCAGCAGCTGCCCGACCACTTTGGCCCAGGACCTGTGACAGTGGTGCTCAGGAGAACTGTGCAGGCCTGTGTGGATTGTGCTTTTCAGGCTAAGACTGTTTTTGGATTCCTTAAGCCAGATCATCGTGGAGAAGTGATAACTGGTATACTCATTCTAATCTTTTTTTTTTTTTAAGTTTTTTTAGAATGATTTACTAATTTTATTTATTCATTTATTTTCATTTGACGAGAGAGCGCTCGCACGCGTGCAAGCTACCAGGTCTAGGACTCAAACCGTGGCCGGCCACGTGGGAGTGTCCAGCGCCTTAACCACCACACCACCTGCTGGTCCCCCTATCCTAATCTTTTATTCAGTTTTTCTTTCTGAATTTGATTTTAAGTTTCAACAAGGCTAGGATTTTATATTAGACTATTCATAATATTTATACTGTATTACAGTGTTGTAATATCTATCATATAGATACGGTATTTACAATGTTTGTTATACATGTTTTTAGACCTTCAACCCTGGTTTGAGAATTTACTTTCAAAGTAAACAGATTGGGACCAGATGGTGGTGCAATGGTAATGCAGTACTCTTTGAGGCTGACCCCATGGAAAGTTTCTGGGTTCTTGTCTGGAAACCTCCATGAATGTTCTGGGCATGCACAAGCCCATGATCTGGGGTTGGCTGGACTGAGGGGTGGGTTATGGTGTGAGGACCTTGTTGAGGATGCTTATCTTTCTTGCTCATGGAAGAAATAAATGAATTAAAGCTTTTAAAAAAAAGACAAATGAATTCAGCTTTGTTAAGCTTTTCAGAGACAGACTACCTTGGTTGATAATATATTGTAATTTTTATAGAAAACAGATCTGTAAGCTCTAAAAATGTGACCAAGGAGGTCATTAAGTGATAAGATATAGCTGGTGGCTTCCATTATTGTATGATTAGATATAAGATTTGTAACCATGGAATGTTCAGAACAGGCAACGTGTTATAGATTGGTGAATTTGTGTTATTTACTCTATTATTATCTTTTATTTCTTAAAGTTTGTTTTTTCCTCTCATGAGAGACAGACAGACAAGCATCCTCAACAGAGCTCTCAATGTGCCTATCCCTGCCCCTAGCCTTTCCAAGCCAGCCAAGATTCCCAGCATGTGCAAGGCACATATACATGTATGTGCCTAGCAGGTATAGGTCAACCTAGAACCAAATTCCAATCTTGTGGCTTCTAGCACTGCAGAGTGTTGTGCCACCACTGTGTTGCCACAGCTGGGCCACATTTTTGTTTGCCTTATGAATATGTGTATACACACACACACACACACACACACACACATATATTGTTTTGAGAGGGATTTTCACTATAGGGCATGTGTGCTCAGTGGAGACACAGAGAGAGACAGAGAGAAAGAAAGCAAGAAATAACCCCCTGGGGGATGGCCATGCTGCAATCTTTTCTCCATTCTCCTCTTGGGATTTTGGGCACACATGCATGCTCACACACCTGGCATGAGTTTCAAGCCTCCTGGTCCAGTATTGAACCATGGTTAGCCATGTGGGAGTCCAGTGACATAATCATTATGCCATCTGCTGGTCCCACTTAATGAGTATTTTAAAATGAGAATGTTTTTAAACCAATTCAGGCTATTGTGTTGGAGTGAAAGAAACTTATAATTACAGGTTATTCTTTTATGAATTAATTGTAACAACCACAGATTAGACTTAAAGTGCATTTCCTAAATTGATGAGGTTTTTGTTAATATTATATTTCTCATCTCTCTGTGATATGATTCTGACATTGTTCTCCCCCTAATAGCCTACTTTGATGGGGAGACTCATTCCATCCAGCTCCCTCCAGTGAACAGCGCATCATTTGCTCTTCGCTTTCTTGAGACCTTCTGCCACAGCATGCAGTGTGATAACCTTTTGAGTAGCCAGCCTGTTAGCTCTTACAAGGGTACTGCTCATAGTTCTCCAGAGGGTGATAAAAATATTTCAGGTAAGAGAAAATATAAGTTTGCATATTCTGCTTTGCTTTTTATTATATTTTGTAATTAACTTCAAAATCTTGCATAATTCAAGAGTTTTTCCTTATGTAAACCCTCAAAGTAAACACAGTTGACCATGTGGGACCCTGTATGTGGATATTTTATAGAGTAACTTGGGTATTATACAGCATGGTTTTCTGGCCAGGTGCTCCTGATTCTGGGAAAGTAGAGTACCATCATAGACTCTGATTAAGTCCAGGGATTTGAATTCACATTTCACTCAAGTGTGAAACTTGGGCACCATCTCTAGTTACCCCTCTTTTTCTGGTCTCTTAGTTACCTCTTTCCTCAAAACCTTTTTCTTCTCGTACATCTGTCCCTTTCTCTCCATTTTCTTGTCACTACCGTGATATGGAACCTTATTAACCCCTTTCCTGGTTTAGTAAAGCAGTCTCCTAACTCGAATCCTCTTTCCAGTCTCCCCACTGGTAGGGCTGTCTGCTGTCTCTTTGAAAAAAAAAAAAAAAAAAAGAGATGACATCCTTTCAGAAGTACACTTGGGAGAGGCAGTGTAATGGAAGAAGCACAGGTGTGGGAGTTTCTCAGAGTTGAGTTTCAGTGCTGGCCTTGTAGTGTATATGCTGAAAGGGCATGGAGTCTGACAGGCTTAAATTTTAACCCAAGTCCTCCTGTTAGCTAGCTATGTGCTCATGGACAAGTACTGAGCCTCTTTGGATTTCAGTTTTCTAATCTTCCAGTTCATGAACAAGGGTTGCCTTTCCATTTAGTTATCAATGAAGTTTTTTTTGGTTTGTTTGTTTTTTTGTGTGTGTGCGTGTGTGTATGTTTTTGTTTTGTTTTGTTTTGTTTTTGCCAGAGGACACATGCACTTGCCAGAGAGAAAGCACCCCCAGTAAGTGGTCATACTGCAGTACTTTTTCCTCCACTTCTCCATCCTATCACCATTTTTTTTTTTTTTTTTTTGAGAGGGTTTTTT
>NW_006160080.1:2759439-2771674 GCF_000334495.1 Tupaia belangeri chinensis | reverse complement strand
CCAGGGGGGATGGCCATGCCACAATCCCTTCTCCTCCATTCTCCTCTCGGGATCTTGGGCACACACGCACACGTGCCCGGCGTGAGTTTAAGCCACCGGGTCCAGGACTCGAACTGCGGTTGATTACGTGGGAGTCCAGCGACATAGCCATTACACTAACTGCTGGTCCCCCATCACTATTTTTGACACACATACCTGTTGTGTTTTTCAAGCTGTTAGGGCCAGAATTTGAACCACAGTCAGCCGTGTGGGATTCAGCTCCCTATGCACAATGCTTAGCCACTGCACTATGGGGTTGGCCTTGTTATTTTTTTTTTCCATTTTTCTGAGAGGTTTTTGCTATAGGGCACATGTGCTCGCCAGCCAGACAGAGAGAGACAGAGACAGAAAACGAGAAATCACCCCCCAGGGGGGATGGCCATGCCACAATCCCTTCTCCTCCATTCTCCTCTCGGGATCTTGGGCACGCACGCACACACGCCTGGTGTGAGTTTTAAGCCACCGGGTCAGGGACGCGAACCGTGGTCAACTACATGGGAGTCCAGCAACATAGGCATTACGCTAACTGCTGGTCCCGGCCTTGTTACTTTTAAGATAGGTCTCACCATGTCTCATTCTTTCTGATTAAGACTCCCAGGTGTGACTACAGACACGTACTACTGTTCCTGGTCTTTAAGTTAGTCTGGGACTTGAACCTTGGCCTCCCTTTGTGGTTTCAGCCTGCAGAGTACATTGTCTTAGCAACACGTCACACAGCTGGGCCTTTCTATTTATTCAGGTTTTCTTCAATTAATTAATATTTTTTAAAATAAGAGACTATAATCATTAACATTGATTACCGATTACCTCAGTGTTTCTCTCTTCCATTTATAATCATGTAACTTCTCCCTTTTTAAAGTTTGTTTCTTTAATTTCTTTGTTGATCTTTTGCCTAGTTCATCTACCCACTACTAAAAGTGGAGTATTGAAGTGTCCAGCTTTTTAGATTTATACTATATCTTATTTGTCCTTTTAGTTGGAGGTAAATCCAAGGTAATAGCTATTATTTAGGGTGTAATTGATAATTTAAGGTGTCTTTATTTTCAGGATTATGCTTTAAAGACCAGTCCTTTAGATATAAGTGCTTTAGGTTGAAAGATAAGTAAGCAGTAGCTTTGTTCTAAGGGTAGCCCTAGGCCAAGATTGTTGTCTACAATCTGGAGTATTCATATCTTCTCCTTAACTCCTCTTAACTTTTTTTTTTTGCTAGAGGGCATGTATACTCACTGGGCAGATATGGAAAATAAGAAAGTGTCCTCCAGGGAGGATGGCCATGCCACAATCCCTTCTCCACTCAGGAGTTTGGGCACACATGCACACAGACCTTCTGTGTTTTTCAAGCTTCTTGGTCTCGGACAGGAACTGCACAATCAGCCATGTGCAATCCAGGTGCTTTCACTACCGTGCCAGCAGCTGGCCTCAACTTCTCTCAACTCTTAACTCCTCTCCATCATGGAAACATGAACACGAATAGCTCCCCAATATTATTCCAGTGAAAAAGAATTTTTAAATGATGTATTTATTCTATTCCATTTGTTACTACTATTTTTTAATTTGATCAGAGAGAGAGAGGGAAGGGGCGAAAGTGAGCCACCAAGTCCGGGACTCGAACACTGGTCGGCCTGTGGGACTCCAGCACCTTTAACCATCCATACCACCTGCCGGCCCCGACATTTTTTTTTAATGAGAGATTTTTACTATAGGGCATGTGTGCTCATCAGAGAGACAAAGACAGAGAAACAGAAAGCAAGAAATCACCCCCCAGGTAGATGGCCACGCCACAATCCTTTCTCTTCCATTCTCCTTTCTGAATTTTGAGCACTCATGCACACGCACCCAGCATGAGTTTTAAGCCACTGGGCTTGGAACTTGAACTGGAGTTCAAGTCCAGTGACATGACCATTATGCTGTCTGCTGGTCCCTTGGTGGAAACATTTAATCTGGTGAAATAAATATGTTACTCATGAACAGTTAAATAATTGACAGACTGTTTAAGTTATAATGGGCAAATGACTTAGCAACAACTGTTTCATGCTGATGATATTGAAATGTTTGAGTATATTAATTATTTAAAAGAGGCACTTTTATTTTTTCAAAAATAGCAATGGAAGATACAGCAGCAAAGACAAGCATCAAACGATCTCCTCAACAACCTGTACCTTATGTTGTTCCTCTCTCTCCTAAGTTCTCCAAAACAAAGATGCATGCCTCTAAAGGTAAATAGCATTTATATGTACCAGGATTAGGAGGAAAAGTACCTCTACCACCACTTAATTTATGCTCTTGGGGTAATGACACTGGAGGTAGGGAGGCATATCTTCTCAGATAAATTCGACATACTACTGCTTTGGAATATTTGTTGAACACTTCATTCCCTTCAGAGGTGCATGGCTGTCATTTCTCCTTAGATAAAAATAAAAATTGTAGTAACATTTTTGTATTCACCTTTGTATTATTCAAAACTGTTAAGAGTATGAAGAGGAATAGAAAAAGCCTGGTACTTTCCTTCAGTGAAGGTGTTAACTGCTTAAGTAGTAAGTAAATGTTCGAAACCAAATATGTGATCAGATTATAACAGTTGTAAAGAATTGCATTCTTGGAAATGAATGCTTTAGTGAGGTTGGTGTTCACAGCCTTGGTGGCAGGAGTGGCAAAAGATTGTAAATTACTATGAGAAATATAGATGTCATAAAATCAATTTAGATTTCAGGACAGTTCCCATTACTATAAATGCCAAAGAGGTGGCATCTGTATTAAAGGTTTGTTTGTGGTTCACTGTAGCATGAATTATGTGAATGGTTGTTGGGGGATGAGGAGATTTTTGGCCTTTTAATAAAATTTCACTTGTGATATAAGTCTGTTGGAAGTTAATCTCTCTTCTTTTTCCCTGTAGAAGAATTGTCTCCCGAGGGAAATGGCATGCCCAAAGAGGAAAACATTCCTGAAGATTCCAAGAAATATTTACTAAATTTAGGAAATCCTCCAAGTCCTGTCTTTAGAAATCCTGTGTATACTCATACTTCAGTCTTCAAGAGTTTTCCTCAAAATGTGCCAGGCACCTCAAGTTCAGCACTAGGTGGGAACAAATCATCTACCAAGACCGGTTACCATGATGTTAAATTCCAAGTGCAGAGAAAAAGTGAAGGTATATTCAAAAACAGTGATCTTAAACAATATGTTTTTCGTTCCCCTTGAGGTTTCCATCTGGGTCCAACAGCACCCCCTGGGAGTGTATCACATTGGAGCAAGTGCCAAGATTGAGGAGTCTGAGTCTTCCCCTTCATATCACTGTTAGGGCCAAATCATTATGGATGTTCCAGTCCTCATGGCTTCACAGAGCCTGCTCAGGGGATCTGGTTCCCCATGCCTCAGATTAGTGGTTCTCATACAGTTCTAATTTATCTTTTCCTTGGGAACTGTCTGAATGCAATAAATCTCCCATGACTCTGAGACCTGGAAAGACACACTCCCTCTCCTTTCTGGCATATTCTATTCTATTCTTTATTTCTCTTGAGACCTTTCCTGAGTTCAGCCTGTGTATGGCTCCTGGATTTGGACTCTGGTATCCTATTGTTGTAGCCACATCACTTCCCCATTCTCCATATCGTCTGTCATTCCCTCAGATGCTACAGGAAAACCTGGGATATGCAGACAGGGCAAAATCCTGTTGCCATTTGGAAAAAGTCAGAATAGTCTTCTGTAAAGGTGGCTGCTACCCTGTACTCTGTTAAGGATTAAGGGGGTAGGAATAAGTGTTCATTTTCTCCAGGTAGGCATCTAGGCTAGGTTGAAGAGTGAAGAAGGCATTGGGGACCAGGTAACTCCCTTACCTATGGGCCAGCAGACTACACATGGTGACACTGTTAATGTATTTACCCCCCTACTCTCCCCTTGCAGATCATCTTTCCTTTTAGAGCTACATTGTTTGAAAATAGTCTAAAGAGAGTTGTTTATTTCATAAAGGGTAAATATCCTGAGTTTTAAAGTATTTTCACAAAGATGAACTTTTTAAAGACAGGCTCTACAAGGTTGCTTTTAATGCTGAATATCGTATTTCTAAATGTGTGCCTAACAATACCATGCCAAAGTAGCTTTTATTTCCTCTTTCTAGGAGTGGAAAGACTAATAGTAGTAACTTTACCTAGTAGTAATTAACAATTTAACAGATGTCATCATCATCTTTATCACTATCTGACATTATATGTGAGGTGTATATTTTTATGGCCGCATATATTACATCATTGCAACAATTCCTTGAGATGTAGGTGCTGGTAAACGTTTCAGGTGAGAAATCTGACAAGTCATTTGGCTAAGGTCCCTTGACTAAAAAGTGACTAAGCCATTACTTGAACTCAGACACTGGGTCTAGGGTTATACTCTTAACTGCTGAGCTGTGTGCATCATCAGAGAACATGTGAGCATTGCACTTGGAAGCTGTTTAGAGATGTGTCATTACTATTATTTTCTTTAACGTATTAGAATTGTTACTTAAAGATGTGTTAACTCCTGACAGCCAGTCACACTCTGCCCTGCCCCATTATTTGAATGAACAAAATCACTAATCTTCATGATAGGAAAAAATCTAATAACAGTTTTGGGATTTGGAATCAAAGCATTTTTATTATATTTGCTTTAGAAATGCCTGTTGATATCCCAGTGTATATTAGACATAGAAAGAAAAGTGTGATTGAACTTTATTTTTCACACAGTTTATTTCTTATAATTATTTGAATAAGAATATAATGTTTACTTCCTTCTCTGTTTTGAAGATATAGGTTCAACTAAATTATTTATCATAATAGACTAAAAATAGAATGTCTTAAAGTTATTTTTAATACAAAAATACAGTTTTTTTATCAGACATCATATTTTCACATGTAGTTTATCTGTAGTAATTTGTAAAACTAGTTACATGTTACTCAAGACATAAATATACCAGATTCTGATGACAGAAACCAGAAATTCCACAAAAATGTAAGTATATTTAAAGGTATGATTTGTTTTGCCAAGAGTTTTTTTAATGTTGAATTATATCTTTGTTGAGTTTAAAGGAAATGGCTTTTCTGTCTAAATTGTCAGAATGCCTCAGGCATACTATGGTCTACACCATTATCATTTTTACCTGGTTTCAAATTTGTGTTCACGGTTCTTGATTAAAGAAACAAATCTTTTGAGGTAATTGCCAAACCACCCCAGCTCTCACATGCTAACTTTAGGGAGCCAAGTGCTCTGGTTGAGTGGATGGATACTGTCAGGACCCAAAGAAATTTGAGCACAACTCAGTGAGAGCACAGCTAAAGCCTTTCCAGGTATGAGCACTGAAATTGTTTCATGTCTCAGTTATCTCTTTTATAACTATATAAACCTTCAACCACAGCATCTATTACTATGCAATTAAACATGAAAGAGAAATTAAATAAGATGTTAAAATTACTTCTGACTTAGTAAAGAAAAATCTTGTTTTCTTTAAAATTCAGATAAGCATGAGATGAGAATCTAATGAATAAAATGATGCTAAAAACATCCATATTGAATACATGAACATGTTGGCTCTCACAGATAATGGGGTTATTGAAACTCCTTGATTAGAGTGAATAAATTTAAGCAGCTGTAAAACTGTAAATTTGGGGGATTCTCATTGTATTTAGCTAGTAAAATAAACCTAATTCAAACAGAGATTCAGAGAAACTCATTAACATACTTGAAGGAAGAGAGTCATGGGTTAGGTTGATTAACCTAATTTAACCCAAGTAACAGATCTTTTGCTGTATTTGCCTGTGGCCAAAGAGACCTTGGATTGTTCCACAGTCTGTTCTATGATCTTTGAAGCTTTAAGGTACCGTCTGGAGTCGCTTTTGTTGTTTGGGGGAGGTCAAATGGGACACTTCTGTGTAGCCATCTTAGTTCACCTTTACATAGACTTTTACTAGGTTTCACGGCTGAAGTCTTGAGTCCTTGCTGGGGTACTTAACAAAGTTCCAGGAATGACACCATTACTTCCTACCTAACATCTCTTCTTTCAGGATAATGATTCGGTCAAGTATGATTTGTTTTTTTTCCCCCTGTTGAAGCTCCAAGTTTTATAGCTGTACCTGACCCCAGTGTCCTGAAACAAGGCTTCTCTAAGGACCCTTCAACCTGGTCTGTGGAGGAAGTGATACAGTTTATGAGACATACAGATCCTCAGATATCAGGCCCCCTCGCCGACCTCTTCAGGCAACATGTAATGTATCTTTTGATCCGGTTTTCCCTTCAGGCAACATGTAATGTATCTTTTGATCGGGTGTCCCTGCCATAATGCCTTTGAATGACCTCTGTGCAGGCCTTTCAGTTGGATGCTGAGTAGTATGGATGGTGGGGGAACCCTATCAACTGATTTTCCTCTGTGAGAGAGGTTATTTTCTCTACGTTAGATCCTTAAATGGTAGGTTGATGGTCTGTTTTTTTAAATGGGTATCCAAGTGCCTAAGATACCAAATGGCCTCAAGTTCTGGAGAGATGATGATTCAGCATTGCCATTCTCAGCTGTACCTCTCCTTGGTGATAAAGTGCAAGGATCCTCTCCCCTACCTACTCCCTTCTTGGCTCCAGGACCATGAGTAGGAGGGCATGACCACAATCTGTCACAGGGAGGCCTCCTTGTTAGGCCAATCAATGAATCCAGCGACTGTATAAGATTAATTATAGCTTTATTTTATGTATTTATTTAAAGAATTATTTTACTTACTTTATTTACTTATTTTTAATTTCACCAGAGATGGACAGAAAGAGAGAGAGGGAAAGTGAGAAAGCAAGCCACCAGGTCCAAGACTCAACCCACGGTCGGCCATGTGGGAGTCCAGCACCCTTAACCACCGCACCACCTGCCGGCCCCTGTAGCTTTATTTTAAATAGGAATTCGTGAATACCAAATCATATGCTTCCATGACATAAATTGGTTAATTAAACTAATGAAGTTTATAAGGATATCTTGTTACTATTAAATACTTAATGATCTAATATCTGTTGTACCAATTTTAGTACAGTATGAAAATCAGTAATTAGTTTTAGCATCTAATTTGAGACATCTGATTAACTTTCAACATAAAGACAACTCTGGGTAGCACATTTATAGTTTGCATTGATGCTGACTTATTCCCAGTTCCTCAGAAAGATAATGACCGTCTGAAATTCATTTCTACTATTCATAGTTTTTGACATTTTTTTCATACACATGTAGTACTTTATTCAACATATAGTATTTAAAATCAGGTAGTTGGATATTTAGGACATTTTTCAAAGATACATTAAACTTTCTTTTACTTAAAAAAATTGAAGTAAATTTATAAATTATCAAATGATACTTCACTATACAAATTATTTTTAAATAATTTTCAGGAAATAAAAAATTATGCAGATAATATGTATTTCAGATATACAGCGGCTCTCCTTTTGACATGTTCTTATGTATAAATGTTTTGGCAAAATAGGAAAGCATTGTTAATTATTAATATTTCCTTTTTTTCTGTAGGAAATTGATGGGAAGGCTCTCCTACTACTTAAGAGTGATGTGATTATGAAGTATATGGGTCTGAAGCTGGGGCCAGCATTAAAACTATGTTACTACATTGATAAACTTAAAGAAGGAAAATATAATTGAAAAAAATATATACACGTTAAGATTTGACATAATTCTCAGGTGTCCTGATACCATTTTAATGTAAAAGTATTTTTCTTCTAGCAGTTTTTGTTTTGTAAAAGGTTCCTATAAAATATTTATAAGAATTTATAGAACTGCATTACGGTTCAATCTACTTCTTTAAAAATTATTCGAGATATTAGTATTGACATGTTAAAATTGGCAGTCCTTTGTCTTCTTTATTATTTTCATTATACAGTTTACAAATATGCCATCAACAGTGAAAACCTTTTATTTTGGTTAATCTTTATATCTAGAACCAAAACAGCTGAATCCCAAAGGGGGAAATATCAGGGACTGACAACTTCTGTAATTAAATCTATTAAAATGTTTCCTCAGAAGAGAATTTAAAGGTACACCATTAGAATAGCATCTTTCTCAGATAGTTTGTCTGTGTGATAAGTATACAGTGATCTCTTCATGTTCTGCCAGTTTCCAGAAAGGAGATAGCCATATAAATTATTTTCCTTTCTGTTCTTATTTGTCTGTTATATTCGGGTTTAGAACATGGATTCTCTGAACACACCAGGACACACCTCAGCTTTAAAATGGCTTCTTGTCTGAATATTTTGGGAGTCTGATATTTATACCACAAAGGTGGTTTGAATGGAGTCTAATTAGGTTGTTTTCAACTAAATACCTATTTAAAATTTTTCCAAATTGTTACTAAGCTCAGACATTTAACTAGGCCTTTCACATCTCTATATGAAGATACATTTTTCTAAGTTTTAAAGAAATATATATTTTATTGTATGTTTTTATTCCCCATGTGTTACTTTACCATATTTATATATTATTCTATATCTGTAGGAATACATACAAATAAATCTTTTCTTTTAAAAAACAAAATGGCACTTTGCACTGCCACCGAGGTATGTAGTTAGATGTTTTTGTTCCATTAAAAAAAAGTGCATTGTTTGCTATCACCAGTACCTCTCAGCTTACTCTTCAGGGGATAAGAAACAATCTGTAGATTGATTTTCATACAGGGAAGTTCTCTATCCTATGCAATGTTTCTAATTAATTTGCTTAGTTCTGAGCCATTTATTCTGCTACATCTTGAAAGATACATTAGTTCTGACTTACTGTTTAGGCTTTATGAATTAGAACTTCCAAGGGGAAATGGTGCTATATGTTTATTGCTATTTGTATAACTTTGGTGTAATGTTTATAAGCTATGAGAATCTGTTATAAAAGTATTAGCCATTTGTCGTAAATGCCAATAAAATGTTCACCAGGGCAAGAATGTACATTTTCTTTTTAGACAACCAAATGTACTTTACATATGGATGCAACTATTTAAAAGATGGTGTCATATGTTTTTCCATATGTAAGAGGAGATTCTAACTTAAACCTGGTCTTCTTTCATATTGTTTGTAAGAAGATGCTGTGCCCAGTTGAACAGTCCTCAGGTGTTTGTATAAATACTACGTTTTGAAGTTTTCAGATTTTTAAAATATAATAAAGTTAAATAACTGCAACAATTAATGTCAAAGCCTCAGATTTTATTTTACTTAACCATCACCACATTACATTAATATATTTATGGGGACAGCAGATAGCATGGTGGTTAAGGTGCTGGACTCCCACATGGCCGACTGTGGTTCAAGTTCTAGACCTGGCACCTTGCTTTCTCACTTTCCCTTTCTCTCTCTCTTTCTCTCTGCTCAAATTAATATAATAACAAATAAAAAATAAATAAAAAATATTAAAATATAATTGTATTTGTTAGAGTTGAAAAAGAACCACTCTGATACCAAAGTTCATGGCTTTGTCTAAAGGCACTTCAGAGTGTTTGTGGAAAAGTAGAATTAAAATAACTGTATTTTGATAGAAAAAAAAATTGAAATCCATGCTTTTTTTTTAAGAGGTTTTTGCTATAGTGTGCGTGCGCTCGCCAGAAAGAGACAGTGAGAAATCACCCCCCAGGGGGATGGCCATGCTGCTATCCCTTGTCATCCATTCTTCGGGATCTGGGGCACGCATGCATGCACACATGCCCGGCATGAGTTTAAGCCACAGGGTCCGGGACTCAAACTGTGGTTGACTACATGGGAGTCCAGCGACATAGCAATCTACTGGTCCCGAAATCCATGCATCTTTCATAATACTTTCCTGTGAACTTTTTGAAGATCTCTTGTATGTCCAAATGGTTGAGGGTATTTTTTTAAATTAATTTTTCTTTATGGTAGAGTGTATGCATGCGCTCATGTGAGAGAGTGCAAGAGGTGGATAGCACCTTCTAGAGGATCTGATCACACTGTGATCCCAGATAGATCCAGCTCGTTAGATCTTGGGCACTCCTATATTACTTGCATAGTATGTTTCGGGCCAACCTCTCTGGGCATTTGAACTGCAACTGCCACAGGGCTTCCAGCACTATACTCCAACATACTGCCTGTACCACCACAACCGGGTCTAAATACTGTCATGATCCTACTAGTAAACTGACCCCTCAGAGCAAAGGGCCTTAAAGGAGACCTCAGGGGGCCCATAAGAATTAAATCATTGTGGGCCAGTAGGTGGCATAGTAGTTAAGGTGCTGGATCCCACATGGCCAACTCCACTGTTAGAGTCCTGGACCTGGTGGCCTAAAAAACATGTTGGGGCATGTGTGTGCATACCCAAAATCCTGACAGGAGAATGGAGAAAGGATTGTGGTATTATTTCTCATTTTCCCTGTCACTCCTTTCAGTGGGTTTATGCACCCTACGGCAAAAAAAATCTTTAAAATGATTAAATGAGTGAGCTTTATTCATGCTCAAATTCTTCATTACTTGCAATGTTACCTGCTTATGTGACCAGGCTAGAAGATGCCAATGTTCCCCAGACACTTCATCCCAAGCTGTACGTCTGGCTGGCTATTTTGCCAGCTCTTTTAACAGTAGGGAGCCAGAAGCCACTTCCCTGATACACCTGCTAGTGCCCCTCTGTCTTCAGATGAGTACTAAATTTTTAGTCCAGAGACTATCACACTATATTACCCTTCGTGTGAATTTTCCAGGCTTTTAAAATAGTCTTTCCTTTAGCTTTGCCTCTCAGTCCATCCTTTGACCCTCTGTAGCCAGCAGAATTCCACACCTAGGGCTCCAAGACCTTTAGAGAGTAAATGCCATGACTAGACTAGAAACAGTGCCCTGGGGGGCAGGGAAGCCCTGCTCTTTTTAGCTTCAGAAGGGACTGTCCTGACCTCAGGGTTGACTGAGTACATGTGGTGGGTGGAAATTTTGGAGCCTCTTTCTCCATCCTGATGCTGGAACCTACTTACAAAGTCCTTAGAGGCTGATAAGGCAATGAGGGAGGGCTCTAGAGTAGAGAGGCCCACCTTTGGAATGTGGTGGACTGTTTTCCTTCTACTTTTCTGGTTTGAGAATTTCCCTAAATTAATGATGACCATTTAGATACCTTCTTCAAGGTTTGTTTTTGTTTTTTAATACTAGCAGTTAAGATCCTTAGCACTGAGAAACACCTGTTCTTCCTGGTATGTTTTTAAAAAGTAAACACTTCATACCCTTCAGGCTGGCTAACATAAAAGGAAGTAAGTGCTAGCTGGTGGAACATGAAATGGTGCGGCTGCTATGGAAAACAGAACTACCACATGACGTGTCAGTTACACCTCTGCATATAAGCCCAAGTGAATTGGAAGTGGTGGGCCTGAGGTTGGGGGTGCAGAACTGTGGACACAGGGGCAGCTCTCCAATGAATGCTCTGTATGGCCAGTCCACATGAGAAGGTTCTGAGTGTATGTCCAGAGACCTCCCTGAGTGCACTGAGCCTGTGGGTCCTGTAATCCAGGATTTGTCAGGCTGGGTCTGGATCTCAGCACCGAGACCCTGATGGCGGTGCTGTCTTCTCATGTCTCTCACTCATGAAAGAAAGAAACTTTAACAAAAAATTGAAAGCTAGGACTCAAATACATGCCTGTATGCCTGTTCCCTGCAGCATTCATAACAGTCAAAATGTAGAAACATCAAATGTCCATCAAACAAATAGATAAAATGTGGTATGTATGTACAGTGAAATGTTATTCAGCCTTAAAAGAGAAAGAAAAATTCTGATACATGCTATAAGAATGAAGTTAACTGACCAAACACAAAAAGACAATGTGTGTGAATCCTTTTAAAATTTTGCCAGAGGTAAAGAGAAAGGAAGAAAACACTCACCCATGGGGGATAATCACGCTGCAACTCCTTCATCTCTTTCTCTTGGGATTTTAGACACGCACACACTCATGTCAGCATGATTCTCAAGCGGCCAGGCCTAGGACTTGAACCACGTGGTTGCCCATGTTGGATCCAGCTGCCTTAACCTTTAAGCCATGAGCTGCTCCCTGTGTGAATCTTACATGAGTTATCTAGAAATGCCAAATTCATAAAGAAGGGAAGTAAATAAAGGTTACCAGAAACACTGAGAGAAGGGAATGGGACGTTAATGTTTAAAGGATACAGGGTTTATTTGGGGAAAGTTAAGGAAATGGATAGTGGATAATGGTAATGCTTGCACAGCATTTTAAATATA
>NW_006160080.1:2748093-2759350 GCF_000334495.1 Tupaia belangeri chinensis | reverse complement strand
CCCAGGGGGGATGGTCACGCCGCAATCCCTTCTCCTCCATTCTCCTCTCGGGATCTTGGGCACGCACGCACACGCGCCCGGCGTGAGATTTAAGCCACCGGGTCCGAGACGCGAACCGCGGTCGACTACGTGGGAGTCCAGCGACATAGCCATGACGCTAACTGCTGGTTCCCAGTGTACACTTTTTTTGAGAGAGAGGTTTTTGCTATAGGGCATGTACGCTCACCAGAGAACGAGAAATCACCCCCCGGGGGGATGGCCACTCCGCAATCTCTTCTCCTCCATTCTCCTCTCAGGATCTTGGGTACCCACGCACACGCACCCAGCCTGAGTTTAAGCCACTGGGTCTGGGACTGAAATTACAGTCGACTACATGGGAGTCCAGGTACATAGCCATTATGCCAACTACTGGTCCCGATACTGAGTGTATACTTAATAATAGTCAAAATGGTCAATTTTACCACAATAAAAAAGCATAAAAGGAAGCAAGGTTGAGGTGAAGATATAAAACAAAATGTAAATAGTAAACCCATTCATCAGCAAATACTATCGGGAGGCATGTAGAAAACAGAGTCTAGGAAACAAAGCTAGGATAAGTGGCAGTGTGGCAGGTCTGCCGTTCTGCTGAATGAAAATACAGATGTCCAAAACTCGTCAGCTTCGGTAGACTCGGGGGGTTTTTTTGGAAGAAGAAAGGTCAGGGTGCTTTTCTGGAAGAAGCAATGGGCAGGAAGTGAAGCCCCTCCTCTCTTCACCACCACCCCTCCACCCTGTGCCCTCTCAAATGGTGCCTTTTCACCTGTCCTGCCTTCTAGTGAATTCCTCCAAGTACCCGGTCAGGTCGTTTAAAAGTTGTTAGCACTCTGAATTCACTTTTTCTAGTTACCTCTAATTAATTTGCTTTTCAGAAAAGAGGATTTATTTCCTTTTCCATTCTTTTTTCTCATATGCTATCCTCTTACATATACCTGAAAAAGCCCGTAGGGGACATATTTGCCAAGATATCTATGGTCCAGAGTCACAAGTGTTTCCCTCCCAGGAGAGTCCACTTAAGTCATTGTCACCACAAATACTGTCACTACAGGGGGTTCCCTGTTTCCATGTTGGTAGTTTACATTGTAAGATGCATGGCCCTTGCATTAATTGATCTGATCGACCCTTGATGATTTGAACAGTTGATATTACTGCTACATGATGAGCTAGACTGAGTGCTGGAATTGGAAATTCTGACCAATCCTCCCACCCTACCCCAAGTTTTTTCCTTGTGAAAGTTCTGCAAATAAAACATCTGCCAGGTAAGCATATTTTGGGAGGGAGCATGGTGGATTAGGAAATCCTAGGTTGCTGTTAGTGAGAGATCCAAATGCCCTATAGCAAAAAACTCTCTTAAAAAAAAACAAAGGGACCAGGTGGCATGGTGGTTGATGGCGCTGGACTCCCATATAGCCAACTGCAGTTCGAGTCCTGGACTTGGTGGTTTGCTTTCTCGCTTTCCCTCCCTCTTTCTCTCTTTCTCTCAGGTCAAATTTTAATTAATTAATTAATTAATTAAAATGAATAAGGGCTGAACTAAAAGTAAAGTGTATTTTCTAAGGTTCTTGGAATGCAAAATCCATAAAAATAGAATAATTATTTTTTAAAAAAGAAAGAAAGGAAACAAACCATGTCTGGGGTGTGTGTGTGCATGCCCCAAATCCTGAGAGAATGGAGAAGAGTTTGTGGCATGGCCATCCTCCCTGGGGGATGCTTTCTTTATCTCTCTCTCTCTCTCTCTGGCTCTGGTGAGTGCATACACTTTAAAAAAAGAAAAAAAAGTCAAGGATTGATTTTAAAACAATTACATGCCTTTCCTGACCTTGCCATTTGCCATAAATATGACAGATAAAGGGCTGGGCTTGAAATGGAACAGAGAACTCCCTAAGAGGGATGGATCCTTAGTTTCCCCTTCCATTAAAGAAAAAGTGAGAATTTCCCAAACAGAAAATGAATAAGGACTGAACTGAAAGTAAAGTGTATTTTCCAAGGTTCTTGGAATGCGAGGTCCATCTACATTGTAATGGCCCAGAATAAGAGGAGAATCTTCAGATTTTGGTTATGAGAATGAAACATTGACCCTGAAGAAGGGCCATCTGACCTCTAAAACTCTCAAAGGAAAGATACGGCTTTCATTTCGATATGTAAGATGTTTTGGAGGCTGGAAACTGCTAGCTGTGAGCTCAGAGACCCCAGGCTGAATGGCTCCAGACACCTGAAGAGAAATTTGATTATCTAAGGCCTCACCAAACAAGAATGCCTCCGAGATGATCATGCCCTCTTGAACCGATGCTGAGCTGATCATGCGCCAGGGATCTCTGCTCCTAATTTTGCTCTTAAAAACACATGTGGGGAATATCTTGGCAAGACCGGGTCTGTTCAGCAAGAGCTGCCCGCCCTCCTTACTTTGCACATTGCAATAAAGTTGTACTTTCCTTCATCACACCATGTGCCTATGGTTTGGTTTTATAGTGCTTGGACAAATGAACCTGATTTAAGTTTGGTAATAGGCCAGCCCTGTGGCCTGGTTGTTGAGTGACCTAGATCCTACGTGCTTGACCATGGTTTGAATCCTGACCCTGGAGGCTTGAAAGCCATGCTGGGTGCATGTGCATACGTGTCCAAAATCTTGATAGGGTGTCTCTGTATCTCTACGGCAAGTGCCTGTGGCCTCTGGCAGAAATTTAAAAATAAATAAAGGGCTGGACATAAATGAATCCACAAGCAAACTAACAGGGGCCCACACTGATAGTATTGACCCAGACCAGGCAGGATTACAGGCTAAAAGCCGTCAATGCCTCAGGACTTGTCATGTGGTGAGATGTGGCGAGAGATTCAAGCACAGGTCAATCACTTGTGTATGGGGGCTGGTGGGTGGTGTGGTGGTTAAGGTGCTGGACTCCCACATGGTCGACCACGGTTTTAGTCCCAGACCTGGAGGCTTGCTTTCCTACTTTCCTTTTCTTTCGTCTCTCTCTGGTGAAATTAAGCAAATAATAATGATAATAAATGAAATAAAATAATTTCTTAAAAAAAAAGAACTTGTGTATGATCAAGTCCAGAGAATCACAAAGGAGAAAACAGAACCAGATAGACTATACAGATAATCTAATACCAATAGAAATGCAAGGTGACTACTCCCCATGGGAGGTGTTTTTCCCGTTCCCTCTTGCCAGTCTCTTTCTGGTGAGTGCATGTGCTCTCTGGAAAAAAAATAAGGGGGAGGAGGAGGAGCATAGCAAAATTAAGTGCCTAATTGCTACAAAGTACACACTAGCTTGCAGAACACCATGTACAGGCTGTTGTCTGGAACATAAGGAGAAGTTAATGAGACTCTTCTGAGGCACAAACAACAAAATACCACTCACCACTACTACGTTTCTAGCTACAGCTTCTTTCCTGGAAAGTTCTAGTCCTGGAAGGTGCATTCAAGTGTCAAGAGGTCCCTGCTGAATGCATTTGTACTCCTGCCTGTATCCAGTCGCTTCCAATAGTAGCAGCCAGCATGGCCTCAGCTCCTCCTCCTCCATAGCCAGGCAGCCAGGAGGCCCCCAGGGTTAGGCATCCCACCTCCCACCCAGCTCTGGTTTTACCGTCCCCAGCCTGCTGTTCCTGGAGCTGCAGCCAGACAGACATGTCAGAAATGCAGACTTTCTTCCCTGTGAGCACTCTGAGGGCTCATACTGCTATTGATTTTCATGCTCTCAGGTTTTACATGGTATCTCCTATGTAGAAGATGCTTAGATGTTGGGCAAATAAATGAAAAAAAAACAAAACACAAAAGCAAAATTTGTTTTAAAACCACAGCCATTTCCAGTAAATCTCCAGTTAAAATAAGATCCCTTTCAGGACCAGCAGGTGGTACAGTGGTTATATCACCGGAGACCCACATGGTTTACTGTGGTTCGAGTGCCGGACCCAGTGGCTTGAAAATCACACGGGGCATGTGTACGTGCATGCCAAAAATCCCAGGAGGAGAATCGAGGAGAAGGAATTTTGGCGTGGCCATCCTCCCAGGTGGGTGATTTCTCACTTTCCCTCTGTCTCTTTCTTAGTTTCTCTCTTTCTTTCTCTCTGTCACTCTCTGGCGAGTGCATGTGCCTGTAACAAAAACTTCTAAAAAAAAAATGAACAAGATCCTTTTCACTGATGTTGGCTCTCCAACCCCACCACGGAGCATTTCGGATCTTCTAACAGTCATGACAGATGATCCAGAGTCCTCTCTTTTTCTTTTCCTTTTTTTTTTAAAATAATTTTATTTTTGGAAACTTTGCTATAGCAGTTTTAGCTTGTCCAAGATTTTAATTACTACTATTATTGTTTTTAAAATTTGCTTTAGGACATGTGTGCTCACCAGAGAGAGACAGAGAAAAAGAGAGAGAGAGAGAAACTGAGAAAGCAAGGCACCAGGTCTGGGACTCAAAATGTGGTCAGCCATGTGGGAGTGAAGTGCCTTAACCACCATGCTACCTGCTGGCCCTGAGAGTCCTCTTTTTTCCTGTTTCTTTTTTTAAAAAATCATTATAGGGTGTGTGTGCTCATGTGCGCACTTGAGAGAGAGGGAGTGAGAGAGGGAGTGAGAACGCACCACCCATGTAGGATAGTCACTCTGCAGTCCTTGTTCCATCTCTCCCTCCTTTCAGGATTCTGATGCATGCCTTGCACGTTTTTTAAGCCACTGGATCCAGGACTCAAGCTTTACAGTCGGCCATGTAGGATCCAACTGCTTTAACAACCATGCCACCAGCTGGCCTTCTTTGTGACAGCAACAGACAGGTCCAGAGCTGGGCCTTGTGGTAGAAGAATGAAAATAACGCTCCTCTTTAAGCATGAATAGCTGAACAATTTGGCAAAGACACAATTGCATGCTGTAAATAAATAGATCACTTTTGTTGTGGTAAGTGTGTGTGTTTAGGATTTGAAGATCTAACTGCAAGCTGTACAAATTAAAAACAAGTTTTAATCAAGCTCTCCTATGTCCTGTAGACTACTTACATGTCTCTGAACTGCTGGGTGGTTCCATTTTTATTAAGCCAAGCTAATTTTCTTCTCTGTAATTTACAGTCATCCTTTGCATGCTTTGGAATTGGAATTTAAAATGAAGAAATAAGAGGGGACGAAGTCAGTGGAATGGTGGTTAGGGAAGCTGGATCCCACATGGCTGCACGGTTTGAGTCCTGGACCCAGTGGCTTGGAAAACTTGCTGTGTGTGTGTGTGTGTGTGTGTGTGTGTGTACCCAAAATCCTGAAAGGAGAATGGAGGAGAAAGGACTGTGGTGTGGCCATCCCCCCCTAGGGGCTGCTTTCTCACTTTCTCTCTCTCTCTCTCTCTCCTCTCTGGCAAATGCATGTACCTAAAGCAAATTTAAAAAAAAATTAAGTCTAAGCTGTGCTTGCTGTTACTATCTACTATAAAATACCTATTTCTGTGAGCAAATATTGGCTCTACCAAATACTTCCTCCTCTTTTAACTGCTTTATTGTGGTACATTTCAAACACACACAAAATAGGAGAAAGAGCTCCTTACCCATTACCCAGCTTCAGTAGCACTCGATTCATGACTGATCTACACGTCCACAAACATCCCCTATTTCCATGTGAGTTTGAGGCACATCTGACATAGTTAATCTGCACATACATCAGTAGGGATGTCAGGGATAAAGAAGTCTATAAACGAGTTACATCATCACACTTTGAAAAGTATTCATTCATTTCTAACACCATTCTGTAATAAAAGGAACCACAGGTCTTTGGAGAAATAATGTTTATTTGTTTTTGTTTTTAAATTTTTGTCATAGGGCATGTGTGCTTGCAGGGAGAGAGACAGAGGGAAAGTGAGAAATCACCCCTTGGCGGGGGATGGCCACACCACAGCCCCTTCTCTTCCATCCTCCTCTCAGGATCTTTGGCTCGTGTGTACATGTACCCAGTATGAGTTTCAAGTCCCCAGGTCCGGGACTTGAACCACAGTTGACCATATGCCTTAACTACTATGCCTCCTGCTGGCCTAAAAAGTGACTGCTTCTGGGACCAGCAGTTGGCAGAACGACTATGTTGCTGAACTCTCATGTGGTCGACTGCGGTTCGAGTCCCAGACACCGTGGCTTAAACTCACACCAGACGCGTATGCGTGTGTGCCCAAGATCCCGAAAAGAGAATGGAGGAGAAGGGATTACGGCATGGCCATCCTCCCAGGGTGTGATTTTTCACTTTCTGTCTCTCTGGTGAGTGCATGTGCACAAAGCAAAACAAAAATCTCTCTGAAAAAAAAAAAAAAGACAGAAAGAAAGAAGAAAAGAAAAACCTGTTGGAGGGTGTTAAGCTCTCAGTGAACATGTTTGGAAATTTTAAATATCTGGGTTTCATTGCCAGCTGCCATCACTCATGTTAGGATTAGCATAAATCTCCCTCTCTCTCTTTATAAATTACTTATTTTTTATTTTATTTGTTATTATTATTTTTAGTTTGATGAGAGAGAGAGAGAAAGAGAGAGAACAAGAGAAAGGGAAAGTGAAAAAGCAAGTTGCCAGGTCCAGGACTTGAACCACAGTCAGCCATATGGGAGTCCAGGACCTTAACCACCATGCCACCCATGAGTTCTCCTTTTTTTTTGAGAGAGAGATTTTTGCTATAGGGTACATTTGCCAGAGACACGGATAGACACAGAAAGAGAAAGTGAGAAACCTCCCCCAGGGGGATGGCCATGTTGCAGTCCCTTCTCTATTCTCCTCTTGGGATTTTGGGCAGCATGAACACACGCCCCTGGCATAAGTTTCAGGACATGGAGTTCAGGACTCGAACTTTGACATACCATGTTGGAGTTGCCTTAACCACTATACCACCTGCTGCCCCCAGCACAAACCTCTTTTAAATATTTCACAGAGTTTGACTTAATTGACAATACTCGGCCTTCAAGGAGGTGCAGCATTAAGGGTGGGATGCCCGTAGAGACTTCTTTCCAATGAGTCCGGTATGGACAGAGGAGAAGAGTCACTTTGAAGTGGAGAGACCTGACAACATGATGTCAGCCAGGGGATCAACGTCCACATCGATACCGAGTCAGGTCGGCAATATCTATCATTAATACGATGTGATGAGAAGAACACTTTGCCTCTGGGTCTTCCTTCCCCAAACCCATAGCTCCAATCTAATCATGAGGAAAATAGCAGATCCTGACTGGGGGACATTTTACAAAGTACTGACCTATCTTCCTCAAAACTGCCCAGGTCATCAAAAACAAGGGAAGCCTGAGAAAGTGTCATAGACTAGAGGAGCCCAAGGAGACACAACCACTGAATGGAACGTGGTCTCCTAGGTGGGATTCCGGAACAGAAAAAGGACATTTCTTAAAAACTGGGGCCAGCGGTTAGCATAATGGCTATGTCGCTGGACTCCCACATGGTCGACCACGGTTCAAGTCCCAGACCCGGACCCGGTGGCTTAGACTCACGCCAGGCGCTTCTGTGTGTGTGCCCAAGATCCCAAGAAGAGAATGGAGGAGAAGGGATTGCGGCGTGACCATCCCCCCTGGGGGGTGATTTCTCGCTTTCTGTCTCTCTGTCTCTCTCTGTCTATCTGGCAAGCGCATGCGCCCTATAGCAAAAGCCTCTCCAAAAAAAAGCAAAAAAACTATGAGAACATGAATAAATTATGAACTTCAGTTAATGATGGTGCATCAATATTAGTTAATTAGTGACCTGTGAACCATAGTAACATAAGGTTTTGGCAATAGGGGATCATTGGGACATTGTCGGGCCACCTAAAACTATTTTAAAATGGAAAGTTTATTTAATAATGAACAATTCCTTAGTATGGTCAAATGTTCACGCAGTATTCAGATATCTAATTATCCCACGGTCATAATTCTGTACAACTTGATCTCCTACATCTTTTGTGTGTTTCAGCATTTTCCAATACAAATATGATGGAAGCCGTATTTTAAATTTCCCAATAGAACATTAAAAGAACAAATAGGGACTAGCAGATGGTGTAACAGCTGTCACTGGACTCCCATGTAGTCGACCGCAGTTCAAGTCCCGGACCTGGTTGCTTAAACTCACACCGGGCGCGTGTGCGTGCATGCCCAAGATCCTGAGAGGAGAATGGAGGAGAAGAGATTGTGGCATGACCATCCCCCCTGGGGTAATTTCTCACGTTCTGCCTCTCTGTCTCTCTCTGTCTTTCTGGCGAGCACACATGCCCTATAACCAAAACCTCTCCAAGAAAAAAAGAACAAATAAATAAGTAAAATCAACGTAATGATGCATTTTATTTAATCTTATATATCCAAACTATTTTCAACATGTAATTAATGTACCATCGCTGGAGATTTAACATCGTGTTTTGGCCTGTCCTTAAAGCCTGACGTGTGCTTTCACATGGAGGACATCTCATTTCACACTTGCTCCATTTGAGTGTCGTTAGTCGCATGCAACTGGTGGCTGCGCTATTGAGAGGCTCAGCGTAAGGGATCAAATGTGATTCTCAAAGTGTGATTCCTGCACCTGCAGTGTCCACGTCCGCGTCCCGTCACGTGGCAACTTGTTAGAAATGCAAATTCTCAGACCCCACCCTAGGCCTACACAATCAGAAATCTTGGTAACAGTCTGGGAATCTATGTTTTTTTGTTTGTTTGTTTTTGTTTTTGGAGAGGTTTTTGCTATAGGGCGCGTGCGCTTGCCAGACAGAGACAGACAGAGAGATAGAAAGCAAGAAATCACCCCCCCAAGGGGGATGGCCACGCCGCAGTCCCTTCTCCTCCATTCTCCTCTTGGGATCTCGGGCACACAAGAAGGGATTGCGGCGTGACCATCCCCCCTGGGGGGTGATTTCTCGCTTTCTGTCTCTCTGCCTCTCTCTGTCTATCTGGCAAGCGCATGCGCCCTATAGCAAAAGCCTCTCCAAAAAAAAGCAAAAAAACTATGAGAACATGAATAAATTATGAACTTCAGTTAATGATGGTGCATCAATATTAGTTAATTAGTGACCTGTGAACCATAGTAACATAAGGTTTTGGCAATAGGGGATCATTGGGACATTGTCGGGCCACCTAAAACTATTTTAAAATGGAAAGTTTATTTAATAATGAACAATTCCTTAGTATGGTCAAATGTTCACGCAGTATTCAGATATCTAATTATCCCACGGTCATAATTCTGTACAACTTGATCTCCTACATCTTTTGTGTGTTTCAGCATTTTCCAATACAAATATGATGGAAGCCGTATTTTAAATTTCCCAATAGAACATTAAAAGAACAAATAGGGACTAGCAGATGGTGTAACAGCTGTCACTGGACTCCCATGTAGTCGACCGCAGTTCAAGTCCCGGACCTGGTTGCTTAAACTCACACCGGGCGCGTGTGCGTGCATGCCCAAGATCCTGAGAGGAGAATGGAGGAGAAGAGATTGTGGCATGACCATCCCCCCTGGGGTAATTTCTCACGTTCTGCCTCTCTGTCTCTCTCTGTCTTTCTGGCGAGCACACATGCCCTATAACCAAAACCTCTCCAAGAAAAAAAGAACAAATAAATAAGTAAAATCAACGTAATGATGCATTTTATTTAATCTTATATATCCAAACTATTTTCAACATGTAATTAATGTACCATCGCTGGAGATTTAACATCGTGTTTTGGCCTGTCCTTAAAGCCTGACGTGTGCTTTCACATGGAGGACATCTCATTTCACACTTGCTCCATTTGAGTGTCGTTAGTCGCATGCAACTGGTGGCTGCGCTATTGAGAGGCTCAGCGTAAGGGATCAAATGTGATTCTCAAAGTGTGATTCCTGCACCTGCAGTGTCCACGTCCGCGTCCCGTCACGTGGCAACTTGTTAGAAATGCAAATTCTCAGACCCCACCCTAGGCCTACACAATCAGAAATCTTGGTAACAGTCTGGGAATCTATGTTTTTTTGTTTGTTTGTTTTTGTTTTTGGAGAGGTTTTTGCTATAGGGCGCGTGCGCTTGCCAGACAGAGACAGACAGAGAGATAGAAAGCAAGAAATCACCCCCCCAAGGGGGATGGCCACGCCGCAGTCCCTTCTCCTCCATTCTCCTCTTGGGATCTCGGGCACACACGCACATGCGCCCGGCGTGAGTTTAAGCCACCGGGTCCAGGACGCGAACCGCGGTCGACTACGTGGGAGTCCAGCGACATAGCCATTATGCTAACTGCTGGTCCTGGGAATCTATGTTTTAACAAGCCCTCCAGGTGATTATGATTCACATTCCATTTTGAGAACCACTGCAGGGGTTAGAAGATATAAAAGGTTTACACGGGGCTGGCTCGGAGCACAGCAGTGAAGTGCCATGTGGAGGAAATCCGGTTCCACATCTCTGACTCTGGCTCCAGTCCTGGCCCCAGTGGTGGAAAACACACCGGATGGGTGCCCATACCCAGGATCCTGAGGAATGGAGAACTGAACGAGAAAGGATTGCAGTGACCAGGCCTTGTCAGGGGGAGGGGTGCCTCCTCTCTATCACAAGCACACATGCCCTATACCATTGAGAAAAATATACTTAAGTGGTTTTGGTCTCAACAAAGAAAAAAATTCTGCCATTTGGCAACACAGATGGACCTGGAGGGCATTGTGCTAAGAGGAATAAGCCAGACACAGAAGGACACATATGACTACCACTTTTATGTGGAATCTGTAATAAAATAGTCAAATTCATAGAAGCTGAGAGAAGGGGCCTGAGTGCAGGGGGAAATGGGGAGATATTAGTCCAAGTGCACAACATTTTAGTTACGTCAGGTGAGTAAGTCCAGAGAGCTAATGTGCAGATGTTACTTAAAAATTTGTGGGGGCTGGCAGGTGGCATGGTGGTTAAAGGCGCTGGATTCCCACATGGCCAATTGTGCTTTGAGTCCCAGACCTGGTGGTGTGCTTTCTCACTTTCTCTTTCTCTGTTTGACCAAATTAAGAAAAATAATAATAACAAATGGAATTAAATAAATAATTATTTGAAAAACTAAAAATTTGTGTAGTTAAAAATTTGCTAAGAGGAGAACCAGCAGTTAGTGTAATGGCTATGTCGCTGGACTCGCACATGGACTCCCACATAGTCGACCGTTGTTCGAGTCCCAGACCCAGTGGCTTAAACTCACACTGGGCGCATGTGTGTGCACGCCCAAGATCCTGAGAGGAGAATGGAGGAGAAGGGATTGCGGTGTGACCATCCCCCCGGGAGGTGATTTCTCACTTTCTGTCTCTCTGTCTCT
>NW_006160080.1:2744993-2748010 GCF_000334495.1 Tupaia belangeri chinensis | reverse complement strand
CCAGCAGTTAGTGTAATGGCTATGTCACTGAACTCCCATGTAGCCGACCGCCATTCGAGTCCCGGACCCACAGGCTTAAACTCATGCCGAGCGTGTGTGTGCGTGCCCAAGATCCAGAGAGGAGAATGGAGAAGGGATTGCGGCGTGACCATCCCCCCTGGGGGGTGATTTCTCGCTTTCTATCTCTCTCTCTTTCTGATGAGTGCACGTGCCCTATAGAAAAGACCTCTCCAAAAGAAAAAAAAAAAAAGAAAAAAAAGTTAAGAAATTTGATATTAAAAAAAAATTGCTAAGTGGGTAAATCTTAGTTTGTGTTCTTTTTTTTTCTCCAGCTTTATTGAGCTATCACTGAGAGATAAAAATTGAATATATTTACCATGTACAATGTGATGATTTGATACACGGATACATTGTGAAATGATTAGTGTTCTACACACACACACACACACACACACACACACACACTTCAGATGCTGGCCTGAATCAATCAAATGAACTACTAGAGATAAAATGGCATCACGTACATAATTGGTCTATCCGCTATGACAAGAGCTATATGGGATTCAGAGACACGAAGGATTAAAAAAATGGTGTTTTTAGACAGTGCGCACTTTTGGGGCTGGCAGGTGGCGTGGTGGTTAAGGGCGCTGGACTCCCACGTGGCGGACCACGGTTAGAGTCCTGAACGTGACAACTTGCTTTCTCACTTTCTTTCTCTCTCCTTTCTCCCATTCTGGTCAAATTAAAATAAATAAATAAATAAAATAAAGTTAAATAATTATTTAAAAGAGAAAGTTCGCGCTTATTTTGTGCGGGGATGGGAGGGAGTGCGCGTGCGCATAACCCCCACGGGGAGGGTATAAACCACAATCTCTTCTCCTCCTCCTCCCTCACTTGGGATTTTGGCATACACATGCACGTGCCAGGCGCGTTTTCATAATTGCTCTGGGTCTCCAGCCACACCACTGGCCTTGTGACATCCAGCCGTCATAACCACCACACCATGGGCTGGCCCGAGGAATATTTTTAGAGGTTGCGTACGTAGGTGCAAACAAGAGAGACAAAGAGACAGACACACACAAGCACGCACGCACACGCAGAGAACCCTCAAGGCTTGGCTACCCAGCAGTACTTTTTCCAATTTTCCATCCTGTCAGGATCCTGGGCACGCAGGCACACTCGCGTGTTTCGGGGTGTCTGGGGCCAGGTCTGGAACCCTGATGGACCATGTGGGACCTCATTTTCTTCTGCAAGGGGCTTAACCCCTGCCCTACAGAGAGGGGACAAGGATTTTATTTACTTAATTATTTAAAGTCAGAAGTAGGATTTGAGTTGGTGTTGCTGGCAGAGCGCTTTACCATCCAGAAACGGAACACGAAAGGGAAACAAAATGAGAACCACTCCGGGAATGAGTCCCGTAGAGAAAGAGCCATCCTCTCGGCCTGTGCCCATGCTGGGAGACTGGGTTGGGGGCAGCTGGTCTGAGACAGAAAGGGATGGCTGAGGACCTGGTGAGGAGGTCCCAGAGCCTGGGAACGCCCCTTAGGACTCTTCCCCAGCTGCAGGGACGCCACGCCCTGTGGGAGGAGTCTCACCGTGAGTGTGGGTTTGCCGCCCACAGCTACTGCGACTGCGTCCTCCGCATATCATCTTCAAGGCTCCTTCCTCATCCCGGAACTACTTGTGTTGAAGCCTGCTTTCTCAATGGCATTACAACCTTCTGGAGGGATAGGAATGGGAGAAGAGGAAAACTGAGAGTGGTGAGTCACCCATCTGTTTTCTTTAGTTGTCATTGCAGCGGATAGAATAATGTTTGCTCCTTTAACGGAGACCCCCAAATTCCAGGAGCTACCAAAAGAAAGCAAGCTACTTCTGTCTTGCTTTTATATTGGCCCCAGTAGATCAGGGATCCATTTCATCTTGTTCTACTTTCCTCGGAATGTGGCTTCCATCTTGAGGTCCCAACGTGGTTGCTGTAGCTCCTGCCATCATATCCACATCCCTGTTCAACCATTCCTAGCCTCAGAGTTTTAAAATAAGGTGACCATATGTACAGACAAAGGCTCTTAACTGAATTAGTAGCCAGCCAGCATTCTGTCTTAGGTGTATTTAATTATCCAAATACAGATAGTTGAAGCATAACTGATGAGATGAAAAGTGCGAGGACAAGGTTTGTCAGTGGGTTCACAGCATGGGAGCCTGTGCAGAGACGAGGAGGAGTGAGAGCTGGAGAGGACGGGTGGTGGTGCTTCAGAGGAGACAGAAGGAGCGATTTGCGGTTCCTTCAATGAGAATGTGCGTAATGGGCCAGTATATTAGAATTGGGTTTCCATGATTTTTGGTTTTAGAACTGATTCTCAGAAAACCTCTTCAGGTTAGGCTGGACATAATTTTGAGTTCCAAAATGAGAATGACAAGAGCAGAGGGACGGATAGTGAACCTTGGGGGAATTCTGATAGTTCAGAAGTAAGTCTCTCAGAGGTATGAGTGAATTACAGAAGGCAGCAGAGGCTGCCAAAATTGCACGATAACATCTTCTCTCCAGCAATCTGAGAATTTGGGTGACCAAAAGGACAAGGCCTAGCCTCATGGGGTAGGGGAGGGGTGAGCCTTTGGCCTGGGGGTTTGTTTCCCTCCAGTGGAGGCTGGCCCTGCCCTTGTGCTCCTCCTATCCAGAAAGGGCCTGGGGTTTCAGCTGTGCAGGTGTTGGCCTTGCCTGCAGGCACCAGGGGCCCCCTGCCTTTCTGTATACAGGAAGGAGGGGCCTAGGCTGCATAGGCCATGTTGGAGGAGATTGTGTGCAGAGGACATTGGAGGCAGGAGGGCTGGCCGGGTGGAATTCCTTTGTGAGCCCTGGGGCTCAGTAATGGTGGGAGCTTGGTCTGCTCCTGGAGTAGTGGCGGGAATGGAGAGGCTGGTGAACATGGAGACCACTGGAAAGAGCCACTGGGCCATGTCAACGCAGTCTCCATCGGCTGGGCAGGATTGTAACCAGCCCGTCTTTTCAGTGGGATAAG
>NW_006160080.1:2742200-2743909 GCF_000334495.1 Tupaia belangeri chinensis | reverse complement strand
GGGCCAGCGGCTTCTCAGCCATCCTCAGGGCACGCAAAGCTGGGCAGCCCCGCGTGGGTCAGTAGAGTAGATGTGCTGGGCCCTGGGTCCTGAGGGCTGGCTTCTGCCCGCTCTACCTGCCAACGGAGGGCCCTCCATGTGTCTGCCTGCTCTCTTCTTTTGGGGCATCTCCTCCATCCAAGAACAGTGGGTCTTTTTAGTTTTTAGTTTTTAAAATTTGCTATCTGGCATCTGCACTCAGTGCAGAGAGACAGAGAGAGAGGGAGAAAAAAAAGGAAAGATTACACCCCAAGGGAATAGCCACACTGCAGTTCTTTCTCCTCCATTCTCCTATTGGGATTTGGGGCATGCATGCACCACAACATGTGTGTATTTCAAGCGGCTGGGCTGGGACTCCCAACTGTGCAATTGGCTATGTGGGATCCAGCACCTTCACCTCCATGCCACCTGCTGGTCCATGCATTGGTGTCTTTCTGGGCATGTTACTAAGAGGTCTGAAAGGAAAAGACCCACCCGAGGAGCTCAGGGTCCGGCCCACTTTCTGCCGTCTTCTATATGTGTGACATTGGTTACTTCGCTTAAGCAATCCGAGTCTGTTGGCAGAATGAGGATCGCCCCTCCTAGGTCATCCTGCGACGTTTGGGGGAGATGAAAGGGAAACATCTTGACACGAGGATGGTCAGACTGTTCCTTTACACTGTGTTTCCCCTCCGACAGCCCCTTTCCTTTAGCTTCTGTTTCCCCTCCGCCAGCCCCTGCTGTTCCCTTTTCTAATACTGTCCACAGCTTAGCCCTGGTTGTAATGGAGCCACGGGAAAGCAGCTATGTGGCCTTGATATGGAAGAAGACTTTAAATTTGTTCTCCAAATAAATTTTAGCATGGGTTCTGGAGAGCTGAGCAGGGCCAGGAGCAGGACCTGGGGACAGCTTTGGATGAGGTCCCAAGCACTGTGGAAGCAATGAAAGGATTATGAATCGGAGGAGGTCACACAGGCAGATCTGCATTCTAGACAGAGCATGCTGGTGTTGATTGCGGGAGGGGATATACGCTCCCAGCAGGCAGGAGCCGGTCATCCGCTGTGGGCGGTGCCTGTGGGGTCCAGACTGTGGATTCCATCCCCATGTCTTCCTTGGGCGTCACCTGCACCATTTCATCTTGTCTTTTTTCTGGGCTGTCCTCAGAATAGTAAGTGTCCCTCTGAGGATAACCCAGGTTATTAGCAGCATCCTAGTGAGCGAACAATCAGGCACAACTATCTTTCTATTTAAAATGCTAGAAGAGGGCCATCAAGTGGTGTGGAAGATAAAGTGGCTGGATCCCATGTGGACGACTGTGCAGTTCTAGTCCTGGACCGGTGGCTTGAAAAGCATGCCAGGCACCTGTGCATGTGTGCCCAAAATCCTGGGAGGAGAAAAGAGGAGAAAGGATTTCACATGGCCATCTCCCTAGGGGATGGTTTCTCATTTAAAATAAAATAAAATAGGGGCCAACAAGTGGTGTGGTGATTAAGGGCGCTCGACTCCCACATGGCCAACTGAGGTTCAAGTCCTGGACCTGGCAGCTTGCTTTCTCACTTACTTTCTCTCTCTCTCACTCTGTCCCTCTCTGGTCAAATGAAAATAAATAAATACATAAATAAATAAAATAAAGTTCAATAAAATAATTCTTTAAAAAATAAAATAAAATGATAGAAGACATTTAAAAATGG
>NW_006160080.1:2738948-2742169 GCF_000334495.1 Tupaia belangeri chinensis | reverse complement strand
GGCCTTTGGTTGAAGATTTAGGGGGACCCCCCCCCCCCCATGAGTTATCTTTTTTCCTTGTCTTTTTATGAATTTATCCTTTCACCTCTTCCATGAAAGAGGGTGTGTGTGCTAGAGAGAGAACAGCAGGGTCTATGCTGCAGTCCATCCCCAGTCTTCGCCAGCCCGGACCGCAGCACACAGACACGCATAGGCTTTGGGATGCACACCTGGGACCTTCCCATGTGGGGCCGTAACCACAGAGAAATACATAACCACGGCACCACCTTCTGATTCAGAGCAGAGCTTCCTTGCTATTTATTTATTCAAATTTATTTTATACATTCAATCACTGGACATCACCACAGCTCGTAAAATGAATTTTCCCAGTGTGAATACACTGCACACCAGTCCAGTTAAAGATTTTTATTTATTGCTTGTTTCTCCTGCTAGCTTGTATTTTCCTTTATCTGGCTTTATTTTTCGTTGCCCTGGATAGTCTATTTAACATTTATTTGTAGAAATAATTTGACAGGCCAGTCAGGTGATGTGGTGCTTACGTGGCTGGATCCCACATGGCTGACTGTGTAGTTCAAGTTTTCATCTAGCAGCTTGAGAAACTCGCTGGATGTGCGTGTATGTGTGCTCAAAATCCTGAGAGGAAAACGGAAGAGGAGGGACTGCAACATGGTCATCCCTCCCCGGGGGGTGCTTTCTCACTTTCCCTCTCTTTCTCCGTGTTTCTCTGTGGTGAGCACATGCATTCTATAGCAATTTTTTTTTAAAGGTGTAAGTTCTATGGTATATGAAGTATATCTCAATAAAGATGTTTCTTTTATTGTTTTAAAGAGGTTTTTTTTTTTTCTATAAGGCATGTGTGCTTGCTGGAGAGACAGAGACAGAGAAACAGAAGTGAGAAATCACCTCCCTCCCCCCCCCGGGAGGGGATGGCCATGCCACAATCCCTTCTCTTCAATCTCCTCTTGGATCTTGGACATGCACGCACATGCACATAGCATGAATTTTAAGTCACTGGGTCTGGGATTCGAACTGCAGTTGACTACATGCAAGTCCAGTGATGTAACCATTACGCCATCTGCTGGTCCCAAAGATGTTTATTTTAAAAATGACATTATCTTCACAGGAGAGAATTTTAGTTTACTTTATACCAGACACCTAGGAGGGCTAAATCTCTGAAGGACATGAGGCTGAACCACAGACCATGTGGCCTGGCCCCCACTCTGGTTGCACTCTTGAGATCCCTAGGGGAGCCTTGGCCCAGAGATTCCCAGGCTCAGGGCGAGCTGGGTGCTGGTTATTTCTGGATCACTTTTACTCTGAATGTATGAAGGTATGTTGCTTCATGGCCCAAGTCCAAAGCAGGGGCTGTTTTACCAGTTTTCCTTTTTTGGTACATCCTAGAGTCTGACTTTTGTCCGTCAGTCCCACAAAGCCATCAAAAATGCAGTCCTGGGAACAGTAGGTGGCATAGTGGTTAAGGCACTGGACTTCCACATGGCCCACCATGGTTCAAGTCCCAGACTTGGCAGCTTGAAAATCACGCCAGGCATGTATGTGTGTGTGCCCAAAGTCCCAGGAAAAGAATGGAGAAGAAGGGATTGCAGCATGTCATCCCTCCTGGGGGGTGATTTCTCATTTTTCCTCTTACTGTCTCTCTCTAGTGATCACATGCATCCCATGGCAAAAGGGAAAAAAAAAGTACATTTCAGCCTTTTCTGGATTAGTAAGTAGGAAGAACACAAACAATTCTTTCAGCTTTTTATTCCTGTTTATGTTTCTGGTCTTTCCCAGTTGTTAACTCAGTTATTGTTGTTTTATTAACTTTTTTATATTCTTTTTTTTTTAACTGCCAGAGGGTGCATGCAATAGCCAGAGAGAGAAAGATAGAGACAGAGAGAGAGAGAGAGAAAGCATCCCCCAAATGGGGGGGTGATTACACTGCAGTCCCCCTTCCTCCATCCTGTCGGGATTTGGGGCATGCACACATGGTAGCCTGGTTTGTTTTTCAAACCACTGGGGCTGAGATTCAAACCTACAGTTTTAGGATCTGGCTCCCTTAACCAGTAGCAATACATGGCTGGCCCTATGTTCTTTCTTTTTAAAAGCTTATTTATTTTTCAGAGAAAGAGAGAGTGAGAGAGAATGAGGGAGGAGAGGCAGGGGGTGCTCTCAATAGGGACCTGATGGTGTGATTCACTCCCAGCCGCAGCTGATCCCCATCATGAGCCCAGCTCACTTAGGGAAGGCTCAGGACGCTAACCAGAAACTCTCCCAGGTGGGTTGACCTTGGAGAGTGTCCCATTTTACTGCGGCACCACCTTGTGGTCTCCCGATGTTCTTTAATGTTATAATAGTTAAAACAAAACAAAGCAAAACAAAACCATTTCATTGAGCTTGGTTAGCTGCCTTTCAGGGGCACGCCTGTTTTGCACTACCCGGTGCCCCATATGGGCAGCCTTGACTGCCCTGGGTGTTGATGAAAAGATCTGCTCTGTGGCTTCTGTGGCCCGGTTTGTACCTGAGAACAGGTAGATAGCATTTCTAGCATCTCCTCTCACTTCTCCCATTGCTGGGAGATCTCCCTTGCCTATAGGCCACTATTATTCTGGCTTGTAGACCACTGTTATTCTGCCCTACTCAGGTTAATACAGCTTTGGCAGACTAGAACATGGAAAGCTAGCCTTACCAGTGGCAGTGAGAAAAGTGTTCCTTCCGGTCCCTCTCCCTCCGTGGAGAAGAGGGGTCAAGCAAATGAATGGAGGGGACTGACTGGGGATGGAACTGGAGGAAACGGTTGAGTATTTGGTGGACGTTTATTTACATCCCATGAACACACCTTGTGAATACTAGGCGCTAGAAGGAAATCCCAAAGAGTCATGCATCACCCTGGCTCCAATGAGAAGAGAAAAGCACAGTATTCTGAACAGGAGAAGTTTAATACAAAGGAGTCTGAAGTATAACAGGATTGGGACCAGCAGTTGGTGATATAGCTATGTCACTGGACTCCCATGTAGTTGATCATGGTTCGAATCCCGGACCTGGTGGCTTAAAACTCACACCGTGTGTGTGTGTGTGTGTGTGTGTGTGTGTGTGTGTGCCCAAGATTCCCAGAGGAGAATGGAGGAGAAGCGATTGCAGTGTGGCCATCCACCCTGAGGGGTGATTTCTCGCTTTCTGTATCTCTCTCTCTTTCTGGTGAGCACATGCGCCCTATAGGAAAA
>NW_006160080.1:2738460-2738846 GCF_000334495.1 Tupaia belangeri chinensis | reverse complement strand
CCCAGTGGCTTAAACTCACATCGGGCACGTGTGCGTGCGTGCCCAAGATCCCGAGAGGAGAAGAGGCCGAGAATTCCGTTCAAAGTCATCCCTGAGCCCGCCGAGTTGGTACCATGAGCAAAGCTCACCCTGCCGAATTGAAAAAATTTATGGACAAGAAGTTATCATTAAAATTAAATGGTGGCAGACATGTCCAAGGAATACTGCGGGGATTTGATCCATTTCTGAATCCTGTGATAGATAAATGTGTGGAGATGGCAACTAGTGGGCCACAGAACAACATTGGAATGGTGGTAATACGAGGAAATAGTACCATCATGTTAGAAGCCTTGGAACGAGTATCAATAATGGCTGGTTAACAGAAAAAACCATGTCCCCTTGTCAAC
>NW_006160080.1:2733985-2738328 GCF_000334495.1 Tupaia belangeri chinensis | reverse complement strand
CATCCCCCCTGGGGGGTGATTTCTTGCTTTCTGTCTCTCTGTCTCTGTCTGTCTGGCAAGTGCATGCACCCTATAGCAAAAACCTCTCAAAAAAAAAAAAGAAAGAAAAAAATATAACAAGATTGTAGAAATGAGGGATCAGCTAGTAAGAAACAAAGAACACTCTAAAGAATATGCAAATACAACTCAAAGAAACTGCACCCCTAGGGTTGAGATAAGAGTACTCAAGGGGCCAGCAGATGGCCTAGCAGTTACATCGCTGGACTCCCACAGGGCCGATCACAGTTCGAGTTCCAGACCTGGTCCTTGAAACTCAGGCCAGGCATATGTGCATGCATGTATGCCCAAGATCCCAGGAGGGTAATAGACAGCAGGGGTTGCGGGATGACCATCTCCCCTGGGGTATGATTTCTCACTTTCCCTCTCACTGTTTTTGTCTCCCACTCTGGTGAGCACACGCACCTTAAGGCAAACAACTCTAAAAAAAAGAGAGAGAGTGCTCAAGAAGTCACAAGTGTGGGACCAGCGGTTAACATAATGCCTATATCACTGGATTCCCATGTAGTCGACCGCGGTTTGAGTCCTGGACCCGGCAGCTTAAACTCACGCCAGGCCCTTGTGCGTGCGTGCCCAAGGAGAATGGAGGAGAAGAGATTGTGGCGTGGCCATCCCCCCCTGGGGGTTGATTTCACGCTCTCTCTCTCTCTCTCTGTCTTTTTGGCAAGCGCACACGCCCTATAGCAAAAAACCTCTCCCAAAAAAGAAAAAAAAAAAAAAAAAGAGAAGTCAAAGTGTGACTCACTGAATGGCAGACAGGTCATTGTTGTGTTGTACTGGTGGAATTTGCTGGAAACGCATCCTTCAGAACTTGGTAAAAATATGTCCTCTGGAAAGCCCTGTAAACCTGCCCCTTAGAACTTTGCCCGAAATCCACACTTTCAGGTACAGAGGTAAGCTGCGCTCTGTGACAGCCTGCCCACAGAGCAGATGGGAACCTCCTACAATCTCCAGCACCTCTGACTGACAAAAGCTTAAATTGTGCCACTGGCAGAGGGAAAAGGATTTAAAGGGTCAACATCCATTTTCACAGAGCCAGCAAAAGAGGCTCATCCTAGTCAGCACAGGACACCCATCCCAGTAGTCCGCTTCTTCATGCTTCCTGCCAGACACGTTTACACTCCCGAACAACAGCAAAACAACGCTGCATTCCTACCTAACAAGTTACACCTTCTCCCAAATGAGGAGCCGCACGGTCCCAAGAGTCATTGTAGGGGCCGGCAGGTGGCATGGTGGATAAGTGTGTTGGACTCCCACATGGCTGACTGTGGTTCAAGTCCTGGACCTGGCAGCTTGCTTTCTCACTTTCTCTCTCTCTCTCTTACAATCTTACTCTGTCCCTCTCTGGTCAAATTAAAATAAGTAAATAAAAAGTTAAATAATTCATTTTTTTCTCTTTTTAAGGAGCCATATATTAAAAAAAAAAAAGTCATTGTATAACTGACACAGTGAAGGAATGGACCAAAATTTCAGGCACTCTGCTGGGATCTTTATGTTTTATCATATTCAATTCTTAGAATCTTGTGAGAGAAGTGCTGTTAAAATATAAGTAAGACATGGTGCTACTCTCTGGGAGCTCTGAGAGAGGAAGGCATGTAGACAAGGATTTCTAATAGCAGGCAAAGTGCATGAACAAAGGGAGGTGAAGGTGACTTGCTGTGGGATCCTAGAGGAGCGACTCATTCTTACTGGGGAGCTGTGAGGAAAAGTGTCTCTGTAAAGGTATTATTATTTCATTTTTTAAAGAGAGATTTTTGTTGTAGGGCTTGTGCGTTCACTGGAGAGACAGAGAGATAGAAAGCGAGAAATCACCCCCCCACACACACACACACACAAGGGGAATGGTCGTATCACAATCCCTTTCTTCCATTCTCCTTTTGGGATCTTGGGCACGCACACATATGCACCTGGCATGAGTTTTAAGCCCCTGGCCCAGGATTCCAATCGCGGTCAACTATGTGGGAGTCCAGCAACATAACCGTTATGCCATCTGCTGGTCCTGGTATTATTATTATTTTCTTTATTTTTATTTTACTTTTTTTTTTTTTTGCCAGAGGCACATGCACTTGTGGGGTGAGGGGAGAGAAAGTGAGGACCTGTGTTCAGGCTGAAATCCCTTCTCCTCTATTTTTTTTTTTTTTGAATCTTGGGCATGCGTGCCCTCATGGCCTGTGTGTTTTTCAAGCTATCAGGTCTGGGACTTGAACTGTCCAGTTGACCATGTGGGTTCCAGCTGGTTAAACACTCTTGCCACTGGCTGACCCAGTGGGGATGTTGTTAAAACAGATGCTGTAGTGGAACAGGCTTTAACAGATATGATGAATTTCCAGATGCAATTGAGCTGGAGGTAGAACAACATAGAGGATACCAGCCGGTGCTGTAGGGGCTGAGCCAAGCGTTCAGATCATAACTCTGTCACTAACTTTGAGCAAGTTTAAACTCTCCAAGCCTCAATTTTTGCATCTTTAAAATGAGACACTAATGCCGACTTCTCATGCATTTGTAGACTAGCTGAAGTCCGGCATGTTAAGAGGCTCGTGGTGAGCACAGGATAAATGTAGGTGATTACTTAATGGATGAATGCAGCGCGTAGCTGTTTGGAAAATGGCAGTTAGAGCAGTGTAACTAAAGGGCAGTTCGGTACAAAATGGTTAGTGGGCATTGCTAGGGGCGCATTTTAAAAGGTCGATTGTTTTAGGATTTGTTCCCAAAGTCAGCATTGGATACGAGTTTGCAATCTGGATTCGGAAAACATTAGAAAGTCCCGTCTCAATTCTCTTATATTACGGACTTCTAAAGTGATGTGCTCTGTGAAGAGAATTAGGGAAAGGACTGAATTACACTGTTGGGTTCCAGTTTGTGTGTGTGTGCACATGCATGTACATATATATATATATATAATATATGTGCATATATGTATTATATATATATAAATGTCCCCCGAAGGTGCGCACGCACAAATACGTACAAAATGGGGGCGGTAAGGCGCCAAACTTAATGTTGCTCTCCCCCAACCCCCAGTCGCTCGAGTGCGCCAGTCAGTACTGCGCAGGCGCAGAAACCTCTTACGGTGCGCGTTTTGCGCCTCTTTGGTTTGGCGCCTCAGTCTGCTGCAGACGCCCCGTGCGCACAGTCGCAACTGGGTTGCAGTGCAGACACCGAGCCTCGGACGCTCCGAGCCTGGCACCCCGCCAACTCACGATGTCTGAGGACGAGGGTAAGGAGCCCTTTCCCAACCACCCCACGATATTCTGCTTCAGGCTCGGTCTCGGTTCCGACCGCGCCCACTTAGACGGCGCACAGACGACCGCTGGATTGGCTGGCCTCCGGCCAGGGTGTGTCCAGTGCAGGCCTCCAGGGCTGACCAGCAACCACGGATTGGTCAGAGGGCCGTTCCCGACCGGTTGGCGTGCACTTGGGGACTCAGGTGCCACGGTCCGGTATCGGCGTCTCAAGGGCTAAGGTGTCCCTGGGGCTCGAGGTGACCGTGGGGCTCGTGGTTTCTTAGGGGCTTGGAGTAATCCTGGGCTCAGGGTGTCCCTGGGGCTTGCGGCGTCTTAGGGGCTTGGAGGAATCATGGGTTCGGGACGTCGCCGAGGTTCGCGGTGTTTTAGGGGCTTGAGGTGATCTTGTGTTTGAAGCGCCGTCCTGGGGCTCGTGGCGTCTTCCCCGGAGCTCACTGTGTTTTAGGGGCTTGGAGCGACCCAGGTCTCAGTGCATTCCTGAGGTTCGGGGCGCTTCGTCTCTGAGGTGATTCTGGACTCAGGGCGCAATGTGGTTTTGAGGTGATTTGGGGTTCTGGGCGTCCCTAGGGCACTCTGGGTATTTTAGTAGCTTAGGAGCGTGGGGTGTCCCTGGGGGCTCAGGGCACCCCGTAGACTTGAGATAATTTGGACCTGGAGCGTCTCCAGGACTCTTACAGCGTTTTAGGGGTAAAATTGGTTTTGGGGTGTCTGAGGTTTGAGGTGACTCTGCTTGGGGCCCCAAGTGAGCTCCACATGATTTGGTGCTTGAGGCGTCCTTAGGGCTCGAGCATTTCAGCTCGGGGTGATCCTGCGCTCGCGGCGTCCCGGGAGCACGAGGCGTCCCCAAGCGCTCGAAGCGCAGTTAGAGCTTGCGCCAGGGCGGGGCCTGGTTATCCGCACGAGGATCTTTCTAGAGCCTCAGATGGTGGTATAGCAGTCTCCACAGTCGCCGGGCTGGGGAACTGGGCCACCGCGAGCTGTTTCAGTGCGCCCTCTGCAGGGCGGTGTGGCGGGCTCTTGGCACTTAAGTCTGTCCGGACG
>NW_006160080.1:2727353-2733876 GCF_000334495.1 Tupaia belangeri chinensis | reverse complement strand
CCTCCCGAGACGCCAGCGCCTGTGAGCTTCTGGGACTTGGCCGCCTTCTAGATACTTGGTGCTGACTTTGACCATTTGATTTTTTTTTCATCCTTTTTCTTCTTTGGCAGAGGCAGGGCGGGCGGGGGGTGGGGGGGGAAGGTGTGGGGACAGAAGAAACCAGTAATGCGTTACTCAATGGGTAGAGGTTATAGCCTGAATGTGGTAGGAAACCACCATGCCGGGTTGACAGGGAAGTCAGGGTAGCAGAGGTGTAGACGTGGGAGAAATCTGGGAGGGGAGGAAGAAGCGGAGGCCTACGGTTGCTTCAGAAAAAGTCACATCTTAGGGTCAGCCTATGGTCTGGTGGTTAGGGCGGCTGGATCCCACATCGCTACCTGTGGGGTTCCAGTTCTGGACCGGCAGAAATGCGCCTAGAAGGGCTCCCCACATTTTGCAATATTTCCTGATCGAGTGCGCCCCCAACTCCCTATTCCCGTGTTTTTCTTTTTTCTTTTTTAAAATTGTTAGAAGGCGCGTGCGCGTGCCAGAAACACAAAGTTCTGGTGGTTAGGGCGGCTGGATCCCACATCGCTACCTGTGGGGTTCCAGTTCTGGACCGGCAGAAATGCGCCTAGAAGGGCTCCCCACATTTTGCAATATTTCCTGATCGAGTGCGCCCCCAACTCCCTATTCCCGTGTTTTTCTTTTTTCTTTTTTAAAATTGTTAGAAGGCGCGTGCGCGTGCCAGAAACACAAAGTGAGAAAGCACCCCCTGGAGGATGGGCACGGCGAAACCTCGTCTGTTCTCCCCGCCCGCGCGTGCGTGCCCGTCGTGCTTTTCAAGCCGCGGTGCGGACTCCACGGCGCGGTCAGCTCTGTGGGATCCAATGACCTCCGCGCCATCTGCTGGCCAGCAAATGGTGATTTTCCGTGCCCCCCCCCAACCCCACGGTGTTTCTTAAAGCGGGGCGTCAGCGCCATGCGGTTTGGAACCTCATTTGTGTGCCCTGCGGCAAGTGCTGGACGGCGGGGTACACTTTGGACTTCATTATCCCCCTCTTAGCAGATTTTGGAGTCTCAGAAGTTTGATGTGGACAGTGGGAGGGCTGCTTTTGAGAGTTCTGCCAGGAGATTTAGAATGCGATTGGTCGACGTAAATATACAGTTTTGTTTAAAAGAAAAATTGGAACAGTCTGGCTGTTGTAATCCACCCTTTTTGCTGTGTGTGCACCTTTTAGTGCTCCTGGGGTGAAATTCTATTTTCATCCCAAATCATTGTGAACTAAGTAGATCTTATTCGATAGGCTGCTGGCAAGTGAATGCCCCATGAGAATAATCTTCAAAAATACTTTAAATGTCACAATGTCTTTTTAAATTTAATTATGAATTTCGTGTGTATACCTTAAAGAATTTGTTAAAATTGTACACATTTACTGAGGACTCCTAGTGGAGCTGTTGATAGCTTTACCAGCTCTAGTTGGAAAAATCTATGGGTCTTCAAAAATATGTATTAAAAAGAAACTTATCCATTGTATTCTTATTTCCTTCTGATGATACGGTCTAAAGTTGATTGCAGAGAATCAGCAGAGAAATCAGGATAATAATTTTGCTTCTCAGAGATATTCACCTCGATAAAGTATGTTTCTTTTGGCTTTCAAAGTTTGGATTCTACTGTATTTTTCTCTATTGAATTGATTTTCCCCTAACATTACACAGGCATTTCTAATATTAATAAATATTCTTTGACAACAGGCTTGCCAGTGGCAATGTTAGGGAAATATAATTTATTTAACCTTTTGTTTATTTAAACCTTTTGTTTAGATAATTAGGTAGTTTCTGATGTTCTATTTAAGTAGAGTTCAGAATGACTTTTTAAACTCAGTCCCAAGTTTTGTGGCTGAGAAAAAAGCATCAAAAAAGTTGCCGTATCTGGACCAGAAGTTACACCTCTGGTTAACTGTGGAGCTTAAATTAGAACCTTCCGCCTGTGATTCCTGATTTAGTACCATTTTCACACTACCACATGCCCCTCACGCACACCAGCTAATTACTCCCTTCTTTGGTCTATTTGGAATAAATACAGTGAATCCAAATTATGATGCAATGTAAATGTGATGTGTGTAAATACTTCAAGTTTAAATATGCTCTTTTTCGGGCCAACTTTAAGAAATAAGAAAGCTCATTTAGACATCAGGCATTTTGCATAATGTCTTATTTTTCATATTCATTAAAATGGTTTAACAAGTTGCTGTTTCATATTTAGCTTTTTTGTGGTTATCTATTTCACTTTTGTGAGAGTCAGTTGAATTTAATTGGTTTCATATCATTTACTTTTGCAGTTTATTTCTATGTTATCAATTGTAAATATCAAGTTTGGAAATTCACCGGTCACCACAAATGTGCCTGTGTAACACCAAGTTTAAGGTGGACTGGCGGTTAAGGTGGCTGAATCCCACAAGCATGTAGTTGGAGTCCTGGATCTGGCAGCTTGAAAAAGAGGGAGAAATGGAGGAGAGGCTGCGCTGTGAGCTTGCCCCGACCTTGTGCTCTTTGTTTGTCTCCCTCTTCTTCCAACAAGCACACACACCCTCTAGAAAAAAAAAAAATATATATATATATATAAAAGAAAGTTTAAAGCATATCATTGAAAACACATGGTGGCATGGGCCAGATGGTCAGGTTTCTTAAATGAGAAGAAATTTATTGATCTACAAAATTAGAATGACTAGAAATAGTTCTTTGTGATAAATGCATACTCACTTATCTCAAAGCTTCATACTAAACAGGACTCATTTGCTAACCTGTAATGATTACAGATATAAAAATACTTAATACAATTTTCAGCTAAAATATATTTTTACTATTAAAGTGTTTTTCTTCCATGAGCAGAGACATAGCAAGAGAGAGAGAGAGAGGACCCGAATACGGTCCCAGCACCACGATCTGCCCCTTAGCTTTCAGCCAACCCCAGGTCGGGCACATGCATATCTAGCTTATTCAGGAGGTGTCTGGACTTGAAGTGGGAAGCTTTCCGTGTGGGATTGTGGCCTAGTGTCGTGTTTTACTGTTGTACCATTAGTCTGGCCCCTATAATACATCTTTTAAACAATTCATAATTTTAAAGATAATTTTCTCTAGAAACTGTTTATTTAATGTGGTATCTGATCTAAACTTTCTCTTTGCTTATTCTTAGATTATATTATTGTAACTATTGAAGATGACAGTGATGATGACAGTGACGATATTATGGTGATAGACGACACTGAAGGAGAGGTTATTCAGGACAGATGTTCCTCTGATGACACGCTGCCCATACAGCCAAATTTTCAAGGCAGCGGTAATGACCATCAACAACCATTACAGATGCCATATGGTAATTTCATTAATTTTCTTCTTGGGTGAAATTTTGCTCTCTGGTCCCTGTTTCCAGTGAATCACTTAAATATTCCTACAATTATCCATCAATTATTTATTACTAGAGGGCCGAGCTTCATGGTAATACCACAGAGTTTACTTGTACTTGCATTTTCCCTTGAGCATATATACCTAGAAGTGGAATTGCTGGATTCTGTTGATTTTTTGGAGAAACTACGATACTGTTTTCCATAGCAGCTGTACCATTTTACAATCCCACCCATATTTCGCAAGGTTTCCAGTTTCTCCACATGCTTACCAACACTTATTTCCATCTTTTTTTCGTTGTAGCCTTCCTAGTAGGTGTAAAGTGGTACCATAACTGTGGTTTTGAGATTTATATTTCATTAATGTCTAATGGTGTTGAACATTTTTTCATGTGCTTTTTGGCCATTTGTATATGTTTTTCTTTTTCTTCTTTTTAAGAATTATTTAACTTTATTTATTTTAATTTGACGAGAGAGAGAGAGAGAGAGAGAGCACGAGCGCAAGCCACTAGGTCCAGGACACAAATTATTCATTCTCGGATGTGAAAAAACACTAGTATAGCTTTTTTTTTTTTGAGACTTTCTTTTTGCTATAGGGCACGTGCGCTCGCCATAAAGACAGAGACAGACAGAGAGACAGAAAGTCAGAAAACATCCCCCAGGGGGGATGGCCACATTGCAATCCCTTCTTCTCCATTCTCCTCTTGGGATCTTGGGCACACATGCACATGCACCTGGCATGAGTTTAAGCCACAGGGTCTGGGACTTTAACCGTGGTCGACTACATGGGAGTCCAGCGACATAGCCATTATGCTAACTGCTGGTCCCACACTAGAATAGCTTTTTAAAAATTTTATTATTTTTTTAAGAGTTCACGAAAACCCGTTTAAGGGCTCAGTGATAATTTATCGTGTCAAACACTAACATATTTAAAAGTACAATTATTAAAATATTATCGTGTTCTGAAACAGGGAGCCAGATTTAATGCAATAGGAAGCTCATAATCAGAACAAAGAATTTAGAGTTAATATTTTATAGCATTTTAGTGTGAAAGATGGAGAGGAAATCATCCTGCAACAAATGCTTAACTACTGGGGTAAAACCAATTGGATTTTTTTTTTTTTTAGAGGTTTTTGCTATAGGGTGTGCACGCTCGCTAGAAAGACAGAGACAGAGAGACAGAAAGTGAGAAATCACCCCCAGGGGAGATGGCCACACCGCAATCCCTTCTCCTCCATTGTCTTCTTGGGATCTTGGGCACGCACACACTCACGTCCCACGGGAGTTTAAGCTACCGAGTCCAGGACTCGAACCATGGTCGACTACATGGGAGTCCAGCAACATAGCCATTATGCCAACTGCTGGTCCCAGCCCATTGGATTTTATCTCACATTGCATACTTACATAATTTTGAGATGGACTATAAAGTGGAATAACTAATACATGGAAGTATGGAAAAAACTTGAAGAAAATACAGTTAATGTTTCCTAATCTCAGTGAAAGATGAAATACAAAGGAGGTTGGAGGAATCATAATAAATATTAATGAATTTGACTAAATAATTACCAAAGAACCTCTTGCTTTCTCAAAAACATGAGACTTCAAAATCAAACCGCTACCTGAGAAAAGTATTTGTTGTAATTATACGTTTTCGGGGCTTATTGTCCTTAAGATAGCAGGACCTCAGACAGACCAGACAGGAAACACTGAAACTCTGACTGGGCATTGAACAGGGGACACGAAAAATATCAATTCATAGAACAGGAAATAGTAATAGGCAGAAACGACCTGAAAAATATTCAGTGCGTTCGTAATGAGATAAATGCAAATATAAAATGAGATACAAACTTTAACTTTCATCTATAAAATTAGCAGTTATTATTATTTTTTTTTGAGAGAATTTTGTTATAGGGCATGTTCCCTCTCTAGAGAGACAGATAGAAAGTGAGAAATCACTCCCGGGGGAATGGCTATCCTGAAATCCCTTCTCCATTCTCCTCTGGGGATTTTGGGTCTGGGACTACAACTGCAGGCAACTACGCGGGAGTTCTGTGGTGTAACCACAGTGTCATCTGCTGATCCCCAGATCAGCAATTTTAAAAGGTCATTCACTTTAGTGATAATGTAGAAAAACCATTGTATTGCACTATTGGAATGTACATTAGTACCACCTTTTTGAATATTTCGGCTGCACCTACCGTAGAGCCTCCTAAATGTTTGTGGCCTTTGACCTAGTGATTCTTCTAGATATCTATTGTAAGGAACTACTCAGGGGACTAGCCCTGTAGCATAGTGGCTAATTGCTGTGCAGAGGAAGCTGAATCCTTCATAGCTAGTCTAGGTTTGAATTCTGTCCCAGGGACTTGAAAAACATGCCAGGCAGGTGTCTAGGATCCTGACAAAGATGGAGAAATAAAGGAAAAAAGGATTGCAGTGAGACTGGGGGTGGGGAGGGTGTTGTTGGTGGAGGGTGTGGGTGTGCTCTCTCACATGCACACTCAACTTCGGACATAAAAAAACGAAGAACAAACTAGAGATGCTTAGAAATATTCCCGAGTGAATGTGTATACATTATTATGTCAAAATAGTGAAAAGTTAGGAGTCATATAAATGTCCCATAATAGAAAATAGATAATACAATCTATGGATATCCATAAAGTGAAGTACTATGGAGTTGTTTAAAAATTATAAATGATATACAAACTTACTCAGGATACATATGCAGGATTATCCAAACTCTATAAAATATACAGCCTGTAGTGTGGTGGTTAAGGTGGGTGGATCCCACGTGGCCAACTGCATGGTTCCAGTCTCAGATCCAGTGCCTGGAAAAACACGCCCTGTGTGTGTGTGTGTGTGTGCCCAAAATCCCAAAAGGAGGGAGAAATGGAGAAGTTATTGTGGAATGACCAATCCCCATAGTGGATGCTTTCTTGCTCTCTCTCTCTCTCTTTCTCTGGTGAGTGCATACACCCTCTGTCAAATTAAAAATAAAATAATATAATATAGAGTAAGAAAAAAAGAAGGAAATATATCTAAAGGTTATAGTATTTATTGGTTATAGATTGCTTTCTCTTTATTTAAATTCAGAATTTTTTTTATAAGGCGCTGCCTTTTTTTTTTTTTTTTTTTAGGTAAAT
>NW_006160080.1:2720131-2727208 GCF_000334495.1 Tupaia belangeri chinensis | reverse complement strand
GTGTGCCCTAAATCCCAACAGGATGGAGAAATGGAGAAGGGATTGTGGTATGACCATATCCCATGGAGGGGGTGCTTTCTCCCTTTCCTTCTCTGTTTCTGGTGAGCACATGTGCCCTGTGGCAAATTAAAAAAAAATAACCTAAAAACAAAGGAGAATTTCCTTTTAATTTTTTTCATTATTTATTTATATTTAATCACATATGTCAGAGTGCACGTGTGTGTACCAGCTAGAGAGAGAGAGGGAGAGAGAGAGAAAGCACCCCCCCAATGGGGCCTGGTTATGCAGCAATCTCCTTTTCTCCTAAGCATGTATGCACATGTACCTGGAATATCTTCATGGCCCTGGGGCTGGATTCAAACTGCTGTGGGCCATGTAGGACCCAGCTCCCTCCACATAGCACTTAACTGTTGTGATGTGGGGCACCCCTAAGTAAACTTCTTAGAGAAGTATATTACATACAAAAATATACACAAATCATAAATGTATAACCCAAGTAATTTTAAGACGAATACATGAGTATAACCAAGAAATACAGGTTATACGCTTCCCAGAATGCCCCCCCCCATTCCCTTTACAGTCATTAACCCCCTTTCAAAGTAACTACTCTCTTGACTTCTCCCACCGCAGATTTCTCTTGCCTGTTTCTGAGCTTTGTTTCAATGATAGCATATGCTATATGCTATATTCTCTTCTGTGTCTGGCTTATGCTATATTCAATGTTATGTTTGTGAGATTCATCCTCATTGTGTATAGCAGTAGTGAGTTTATTGTCATTGCTGTGAGTCTTCTTTTTTATGAATACACCACTGTTTACTCACTCAAAGCTCGTGTTGTATTGTCAGAAAAAAAACAGTTTAAAAAATAAAATTTGATTGATGTTACAGCTCAAATCGAATGCATTTTATAACCTGAAATTTTTATACAGCTGCATCTTGCATTTATCTAGTTTGAGAGTTAACTTCGCCCATCTTCTTCATCTCCCCTTGATTTCTGTTTCGGGCCCTTGGTCATTAGTATCTCCATTCTAAAATGAAATGGGAACAGGAAAGAGAAGTGAATCTGAGTTTCTAAACTATGTCTCTTAGGACTGGTCTGGCTCAGGCTGGATAAAGTGAGTGAGCTCTTTCGTTAACGTGCCCCTCACCAGTAACTGATACGGGGTTCTTTCTAATCAGAAAACCATGTAAAGAATCAGAAAACCATGTAAAGATGTACAGTGATTAAGTGTAAATAAAAAAATAAAATCTTAAAAAAAAAAAGGACAGGCTATAATAATGACATCATTAAAGTCAGTGTTTTTTCCCCCTATAATAGATCCATAGTTCAGTGACTCATCGTTCTAGACTGTCCATTTATTTAGATTTCATATAAAATATAACTAATAATGAGATCATAATGTCGGCCCAGACCACATAGCTGTAGGACTCAATCCGGAACCAACTCCTTGTTCACATTTTGGAAACAGGTTGCCTCTCTAAGTAAAAAGCCTTTTTGACTTCCTTTTCAAAAGCAATTAGCCATCATGGGACCAGCAGTTAGCGTAATGGCTATGTCTCTGGACTCCCACGTAGTCCACCATGGTTCGCGTCCCGGACCCGGTGACTTAAACGCACGCCAGGTGCATGTGCGTGCGTGCCCAAGATCCCGAGAGGAGAATGGAGGAGAAGGGATTGCGGCATGACCATCCCCCCTGGGGGGTGATTTCTCGCTTTCTGTCTCTATGTCTCTCTCTGTCTGTCTGGCGAGCGCACGCGCCCTACAGTGAAAATAAAAACCCCTCCAAAAAAAAAAAAAAAAAAAAAAGAAGAAGAAAAAAAGCAATTAGCCAATGTGTTCTCCTGTTCATTTGTTTCCAGCATTTACTTTGTAGACCTGAAGTCGCAAAGTAATCACTTCAGGATTTGGAATTGTGTTTGATTTGATCTTATTCCTAGTCATGGGCAATACAGCCCTTCAGATTTTAAAGACTTATTCTAAATAGTTCAAGGAAGAATTCTTGTTTTGTCACTCTTTAAAATGAACCAAAACTCCCAACTCATTTTGAAGTAGCATTCTTTATGTTTTTTAAAGAATTATTTTATTGAACTTTTATTTATTTTAATTTGACCAGAGAGGGACAGAGGGGGAGAGAGAGAGGAAAAGTGAGAAAGCAAGCCGCGGGGTCCGAGACTTGAGCCACGGTTGGCCATGTGGGAGTCCAGTGCTCTTAGCCACCACATCACCTGCCAGCCCCTCATTTTGAAGTAGCATTCTGAGAGCATATTCGTGTTAAGGTTTTCTTTCTTTTTATTTTTAAAGAATTTTTAAATTTAACTTTCGTTTTATTTACTTACTTATTTTATTTTGAACAGAGAGGGACACAGTGAAAGAGAGAGAGAGAGAGAGGGAAAGGGAAAGGAGAAGTGAGAAAGCAAACAGCCAGGTCTGGGACTCAACCGAGGTTGGCCCTGTGGGAGCCCCGTGCCCTTACCCACCTCGCCAGCTGCCGGCCTCCATGTTAAGGTTATTTAGGTGGTGATTGTGTGAAGTAACTTTTTTTTTTTTGTGTTGTTCTGCAGGAGTTGATGGTTTGCTAGTACAAGGTCATCAGGCAGCTATGCAAATGAACCATCCAGGAAATTTAAAAAGATACAATCCTGGTTCTATGGAAATGGAGTTTATGCCAGTGCATAAAAAAGGACGTTCATCTCTTCCAGGAGAGGCTAATATGGTTTGTATATTTAAAGCAAAATTCTTCTTTTCATCTGCTACATTTCTTTTCTAAAAAACTTGAGTTTAATTTCGTACAGTGAGGTTCACAGATCCTAAGTGTACAGTTCAATGAGTTTTGATAAATACGTGTACTTATACCCCTATCAAGCTAATAAGCATTTCCATCACCACAAAAAGTTACGTCAGGTCTCTTCCCAGGAAGTCCAGTCTCAAACATTTTCTCATCGTAGATTCGTTTTGCTTGTCCTAGAACTTAATATAAATAGAATTATACCGCGTGTACTCTTGAGTCATGGTCTCATTTCCTTAGAATAATGTTTGGAGATTCATTTCATAGTAACATCTCATTCCCATTTATTGCTGGGTGGTACTATTATGTGAATATTTGCAATTTATTCTTCTGATGGACATGTGGGTTGTTTCCAATTTGGGGCTATTATGAGTAAAATGCCTATGAACATGCTTATGGAAGTCTCTTGGTGAATATATGTTTACATATAATTTGGGTAAATGCCCGGGAGTGGAAATAGATGAGGTAGAGGGAAGTCTTATTGTGTAAGAATCTGCCAAACGGTTTTCCTGAATTGGTTGTACTGTTAAACATTATCACCGCATTCTGCTGTTTCATGCTCTTAAATTGACTAAAATAGATTTTTAAACTATATTTGGGAGCTTCAAAAAATATGTGGAGAAAAAATGAAAAAAACTATGCATGGATTTCAGATTCTTTTCCTTTGTACCAAAATACACTTGTAATTCTATTTCCCATAAACTTTTTGAAGTTCTCTCGAATATAATTTGGCTTACAGGAAATGCATATATTTACTTCCATAAGAATGTGAATATTAATGTTACTTAAGTAGTATGGGCAGTTTTCAACTTCTTTCAGCCCCAATATGTTTCTGTTTGGGGATAATGTTAATTGCCTACCAGGTGTTATGGTTTCTGACATAATTATGTGAAAGCCCCTTGGAAGGCGTGAAGCTCTTTACATAGGTAAGATGGTAATATTGTGCTGATATATGAACCTATTTTATAATTCGATATTATTTCGCCTATCTAATAAGTTCATAATGCAAGGTTAATTCAAGTAATTTTTGATCATATATTTGGAAACAAAGGTATTGATAATTACTCAGTACATATGTATTAGAACTATTCTTAAAGTTCATAATTTAGTTTTAGAATAAAGAGCTATTCTGAAATGTACTGTTTCTTTACTTATTTATACATTGTCTTATTACAGGAAAAGTTTCAATGTGATTTAGAGATGAATTTATCAAGAAAAATAGATGCTTAGGTATTTCCTATCTTGCCCACAAAGTGTCACTGTTGGATTATTTGAAAACCAAAAATCATGTAGCATTTGTTTCTTTGTTCGTGGTTAGCAATATTTGCTTTTAAAGCAGTTCTGGTGCTAGATTATTGGAAGATTAATCTTTCTACCCTGAAGTACGTAAGGAGTTAAGCTTAATGGAAAACTGGATCTTGAGTTAATGAGAACACAGTTCTGCAAATCCGTCTTTTCATGTCGTCATAGTGTTTTTAAAGGTCAAAGATCCTTTGATAAAACAAATCATTGTTGTCACTTCTTGAAAACAAAATAGAAGTCTTGAACTTTTCTTTCAGTCCTTTTTGTTCATATATCCTTTTGGTTTCTTACTAAATCTTCCTTAGCCAAGAAGGAAGGATTGATTGTAAAGGAGGAGGAGGTGTTATTAATGAATGTATATCAGACTTAGAATATTTACATAATATTAATTGCTAATTGCCAGATTTGTTCACACTTGCCATCATTAAGAAAATGAATGATTTAGATTCTTTTTAAGCCATCATCTGCCAAACGGTTTTCCTGAAATGGTTGTACTGTTAAACATTATCACCGCATTCTGCTGTTTCATGCTCTTAAATTGACTAAAATAGATTTTTAAACTATATTTGGGAGCTTCAAAAAATATGTGGAGAAAAAATGAAAAAAACTATGCATGGATTTCAGATTCTTTTCCTTTGTACCAAAATACACTTGTAATTCTATTTCCCATAAACTTTTTGAAGTTCTCTCGAATATAATTTGGCTTACAGGAAATGCATATATTTACTTCCATAAGAATGTGAATATTAATGTTACTTAAGTAGTATGGGCAGTTTTCAACTTCTTTCAGCCCCAATATGTTTCTGTTTGGGGATAATGTTAATTGCCTACCAGGTGTTATGGTTTCTGACATAATTATGTGAAAGCCCCTTGGAAGGCGTGAAGCTCTTTACATAGGTAAGATGGTAATATTGTGCTGATATATGAACCTATTTTATAATTCGATATTATTTCGCCTATCTAATAAGTTCATAATGCAAGGTTAATTCAAGTAATTTTTGATCATATATTTGGAAACAAAGGTATTGATAATTACTCAGTACATATGTATTAGAACTATTCTTAAAGTTCATAATTTAGTTTTAGAATAAAGAGCTATTCTGAAATGTACTGTTTCTTTACTTATTTATACCTTGTCTTATTACAGGAAAAGTTTCAATGTGATTTAGAGATGAATTTATCAAGAAAAATAGATGCTTAGGTATTTCCTATCTTGCCCACAAAGTGTCACTGTTGGATTATTTGAAAACCAAAAATCATGTAGCATTTGTTTCTTTGTTCGTGGTTAGCAATATTTGCTTTTAAAGCAGTTCTGGTGCTAGATTATTGGAAGATTAATCTTTCTACCCTGAAGTACGTAAGGAGTTAAGCTTAATGGAAAACTGGATCTTGAGTTAATGAGAACACAGTTCTGCAAATCCGTCTTTTCATGTCGTCATAGTGTTTTTAAAGGTCAAAGATCCTTTGATAAAACAAATCATTGTTGTCACTTCTTGAAAACAAAATAGAAGTCTTGAACTTTTCTTTCAGTCCTTTTTGTTCATATATCCTTTTGGTTTCTTACTAAATCTTCCTTAGCCAAGAAGGAAGGATTGATTGTAAAGGAGGAGGAGGTGTTATTAATGAATGTATATCAGACTTAGAATATTTACATAATATTAATTGCTAATTGCCAGATTTGTTCACACTTGCCATCATTAAGAAAATGAATGATTTAGATTCTTTTTAAGCCATCATATACTGTGCAATTATTCTGAACTCACTCTCGAGGAAATATTTCTCTGTCCTGAATTGTATGTTTCTTTTCATTAGACAATGAGCTCTTTACCATTTTGTTTCTCTCTTATCCAATAGGAAATTCACATTTTTGAACTTCATTGCATTAGCGTTTCCAATTTTCAGGGTACTTTTAGGTTTATGGAAGGGTTGCAAAAATATTAGAATTCCTGTGACTTCCTTAGACTCTACATAGTGTCCCTTAATGTTAACTCACCTTCATTATTTAAAATTATGATTATTATATAACCATGGTACAGTTTTCAAAACCAGGAAATGAATGTTGGTTCAGTACTGTTAAACTAATGTTCTTGTTTGCATTTCACCATTCCCCACTTCCATGTCTTTTTTTCTGTTCCAGGATCCAGTGCAGTATCCTACACTGAATGTAGTTGTGTCTCCTTAGCCTCTTCCAGTTTGTGACAACATCTCATTCTTTCCTTGTCTTTCATGACACTTTTGATGAGTACTGGTCTGTTATTTTGTAAAATGTCTCTCAATTTCAGTGTGTCTGCTATTTTCTCTTGGGTAAATTGAGATTATGAATTTCGGGGCAAAAATATCACACAGATTATATTATCTCCTCATTGAATCATCGGGAGTACATGGTGTTTATATATTTTTTTATTGATAATTTTAACATTGATCACTTTGTTTTCAGTGTCTTCCAGATTTTTCCACTTTGAAGTTACTATTCTTCCCTTTGTAAATGATAAATTTTCTCTTGGGTAAATTGAGATTATGAATTTCGGGGCAAAAATATCACACAGATTATATTATCTCCTCATTGAATCATCGGGAGTACATGGTGTTTATATATTTTTTTATTGATAATTTTAACATTGATCACTTTGTTTTCAGTGTCTTCCAGATTTTTCCACTTTGAAGTTACTATTCTTCCCTTTGTAAATGATAAATATCTTCAGTGGAAGGTACTTTGAGACCATGCTAATATCCTTTGTCTCTTCAACCCACTGAATTGAGTTCGCATTCATTCATGAGTTTTTTCTTTTCTCTTCTTAATTTTCTTTTTTTACATTCAATCACTGTATATTTTTTACAGCATACAAGATAGATTTTCCCAGCATGAATACACTGTATGTTAGTCCAGTCAAAGTTATTACCTTAGACATTATCATCACCATTTTCATGTTTGTTAAATGTTTTGCTTCCCCCCCCCCCCCCGGTTTTAACATTTTATCAAGTAACAAAAG
>NW_006160080.1:2718390-2720086 GCF_000334495.1 Tupaia belangeri chinensis | reverse complement strand
CAAGAGGAGAAAAATAAAAAGAACTATCTATGAATTTTACCTGTAGCAGTCATTACTGTGGTGATTGCCTAATGGTGCCCCTACTTCCCTCATTTCTTTTATATTTATTAATTAGAATTCATTTATAAGGAAGATAAGCTGTTCCTTATCCTCCACTTACATATTTGATTACATATATCTATATCAATATAGACTCATGGACATTTATTGTATTATATTAGTTATAATCCAATAACAGCGTTATTTATTTCATTGATCAAAATGTCCAGCTTTGGCTATTGGGAGCTCCTTCCTGGTGGCTCCTCTAGCCTTTTGACCTGCCCTCACACTTTTTTTTGAGCACTTCCTTATTTTCTGATGTTGCAAGATATTCTAGACTCATCTGTTCTTTCACTGCCCCAGCCCTTGAATTTAGCCTCCCTGGTTCCTTTTAGTGGAGAATGGTAGTTAGAAACCAAGATCTGGATACTAGGTGTATTCACTGCTGCTCTTATATTATTGAATCTAGGCTTTCTCAGTGCCAGAGCTAGGAGATGAATGTATGTATCCTAATCCATGCACACACATAAATCTGTATTCTCTATGTCTTTATACATATGAAAAACTGTATTGATACTGATATTCAGTAGTAGTTTTATTCAGTCTAGGTTAGAATAGGTATTTTTATTTATTTATTTATTTTGGATAGGTTTTTGCTGTAGAGCATGTGCACTTGCCAGAAAGAGAGAGACAGACAGAAAGTGAGAAATCAGCCCCCAGGGGGAATGGCCATGCCGCAATCCCTTCTCCTCCATTCTCCTCTCGGGATCTTGGGCATGTATGCACACACGCCTGGCGTGAGTTTAAGCCACCGGATCCAGGACTCAAACTGCGGTCGACTACTTGGGAGTCCGGCGACATAGCCATTATGCCATCTGCTGTTCCCTAGAAGAGATATTTTGACAAGATCTTGTTGTGTCCAGGTCCTCTTACCCCATCTTGCTAATTAGCTAGGATTACAGGCGTGCACAACCATGCCTGCTTGGTATTCAGGTCGGGGGGCCTTCCTTGTGGCTTCCAGCCTCCCAAGCAGTGATGCCAGTGCAGAACTATAGCAGGGCTGGGTTTGGATTTTACTTTATTTCTGCTTTATGTGATAAGACTTGAAACTCTTCGGAATTTTGGTAAAAAGAAAATACAGTTAAAACAGATATTTAGTGTTTGTCTAGTGTTTAACTTGACTTTTAGTGACATTAAGCATTAACTACTTGTTTTTGTGTCTATAGAACAATGATGTTCCCTATGATGCAAATCACCGAAACCAGCTTATGGAGCTCCGACACTATTGTGAGGTATCTGTCTCGCAAATGTACTTTATGGACATATTAAGCTAAAATTTTCTTTATTACATTTGATGTCATTGTACCATTTTGTTTTTCATGCTGCAGAGCTGACCTAGCTGGTATCTCATGGGTGAAGACACTGAGTGAAATACTGTTAGTACAGATCTTGTGTACCATTTTTGTGTGATTATTACACCATTGTGACACACTCTAGTTAGAGCACTATCCCAAGGTGAAAATTTTGAAGTCAATATATGGTTTCCTCCACAGAGCCCCCGTATCCTTGCCCAGCCTCCTCCAACACAGTCTTTTCTCATTTCCTTTTTTTTTTTTTTTTTTGGAGGGGTTTTCGCTATAGGGGGGCTGTGCTTGCC
>NW_006160080.1:2716883-2718195 GCF_000334495.1 Tupaia belangeri chinensis | reverse complement strand
AACGGCTGGTTCCCTCCTTTCCTTTTTTTTAAAAAAAAAAAATTAAATTAATTTTTGAAATTTATTTACATTTAAGCAGTGTACATATTTAAAGCATATGCTGTGGGTTCCCCAACATAGTCTTTAAGGAAACTGGTTAATTTGGATGAAATTTAGTATGTACCTAAATGGATATTATGATGTCTTAATTGAAATGAAATGGCAGCCTCTCAGTGGTTTTTGTTTTTTTAATTTTTTTTGAGAGGTTTTGGTTTTTGCTATGGGGCGCATGCGCTTGCCAAACAGACAGAGAGAGACAGAGAGACTGAAAGCAAGAAATCATCCCCCACGGGGGATGGCCATGCCGCAATCCCTTCTCTACGTGGGAGTCCAGCAACATAGCCATTACGCTGGTTCCCAGCCTGGTGTGAGTTTTAAGCCACCGGGTCTGGGACGCGAACCGCGGTTGACTAAGTGGGAGTCCAGAGAGATAGCCATTACGCTAACTGCTGGTCCCGCCTATCAGTGTTTTGTAGAGTACATCTTATGCAATTTTGAGGGGGTTTTGTAAAACCGAGTGTGTTGGTAGAGATATAGAGTTAGGTGACCACCAGGCATTTTCGGAGCTATGTATCCCAGAGGTAATGAAAGTTTATACAAAACATACCTTTCTTAACTTACAAAATTTCTTGCATAAAATGAGCTAAGGTGCTAGAAAAGTAGCAATGTCTGAGTCCTTATCTTGGGAAATGGCGTGCTCACCAGGAGGACACTTGGTCTGATGGGGACCGATGCCAGGGCTGAGTGGAGGAAGGGACAGGGACTCTGCATTGGAGCTGCTGCCCCCAGCCTCACCCCTACCTAAGTGCCCTTGGTGTCTAGGTCTGCACTCAGGCCAGGGTCTTGTGCCTGCTGCCCCCAGCCTCACCCCTACCTAAGTGCCCTTGGTGTCTAGGTCTGCACTCAGGCCAGGGTCCCCCTAGGCTGTGGTGGGGTGGGCTGGGATGTGGCCCCTAACAGGATAAGTGCCCAGGTTCCCAAGTCCCCTGAAAGGGGTCACAGGGGTGCCTTTCCATGTCTCCCCATGCCCTGGCTCGTTCCTTCCTCCACCTCCTTGCCCTGCCATCCATCCTAGACCCTTGATGAAGCGCTTCAACCGGGGTGTCTTCTTTTCCCCACTTCCTCCACGGAGCCCCTTTATCCTTGCCCCGCCTCCCCCATCACCCCATTGCCCCAGGCCTGTTTAGGCAGGATCCCAAGGACAGGACCCCCTTCCCTGGCCCCAGTAGGTGCCCCACCCCCCCACGGGCTCCACATCCCCCAGCCTGCCTCT
>NW_006160080.1:2715495-2716097 GCF_000334495.1 Tupaia belangeri chinensis | reverse complement strand
GCTGACACTCGAGCACGCATCACAATCCCTGGGTGGGCAGGCCCTCACCCACTCTGAGTTCCCACATAGTGGGCCGTGTGGAGCTGAGGTTGCATTTCTTTTTTTCTTTTTTAGTTTTTTTTTTCTTTCTTTCTTTCTTTTTTTTTTTTTCCCCATAGGGTGCATGCACTCGCCAGAGAAACAGAGTAAGTGAGAGGGAAAGTGAGAAATCTCCCCGGGGGAATGGCCATGCCACAATCCCTTCTTCATTCTCCTGGGATTTGGGGGCATACATGCACATGTGCCCAGCGTGATTTTCAACCACTAAGTCTGGGACTTGAACCACGGTTGGCCATGTGAGAATCGAACACCTTAACCACCACACCACCTGCTGGCCCCTGTGGTTGCATTTCTAACCAGATGGCAGTGGGCTGATGCTGCCAGTCAGGCTGCACTTGGGAACCAGCTCCAGGAAGCGCATCACTTTCTCGACTGGAATTTTCTGTGCTTGTCTCTCCCCAGTCAGGATGGGAGTTGGGATGGGATGAGGCAGGCACAGCCAGGAGGGGGGTTGGGGTGGGACGGGGCAGGTGCTCTTCGTGTGTTTATGTCCATGTTCCCAG
>NW_006160080.1:2696809-2715354 GCF_000334495.1 Tupaia belangeri chinensis | reverse complement strand
GTTCCTCTCGCAGCAGAGCTCCCTGTCTCAGCTCCCCAGTCGTTCCATGGAAGTGAGTCTTTGGCCTTTAGCAGATCAGAGCAGGTCTCTCCTCAAGTAGCACCTTCCTGCATGTGGAAGGTCCCCCTCTCAAACGTGAGACTCAGAGGGACGTGTGCGACCCCTCCCTGCAGTCGGGCTTCTGTCAAGGACTGCATGGAAGAGAGCACGGGAGGCTTCTCCTCTCAGCCACTTGGCTCTATGTCACCCACTGTCAGGCCTCAAGGAGGAGAAACAGGACGTTCTTTGGACTTGAAAACTTTCTCTGTGTCTGCCAGGTCAAATCTGGCCAAATGGTATTTTCAAATGTTACTTTTCTTTTGAAACATGACCTAACATGTATATTTTTTATTAAACTAGGTTTTACGAGAACTTATTGAAAACACAAATAGGCAGGTCACCCAGCTTTGTGGAATTGTTTCAAGCGTACAGCAGTCTTGGGAGAACTCACTGTCGCAAAAACGTGTAAGTGTTATGCAAATATTTTTACGACTTTGAGAAACCTCTAGTTCCTGAAGATACCAGTCTATTAGAAGTGATAGATCACTAGTAACTCTGTGAGATAAGGCAAGCCTAGACTTCACTTTAGTAGGAGATAGCAAACTACAAGTGTTGGAAGGAGGCCGAAGTTTAGATTTGATAAACTATGACACAGAATTTTATGGTGGTATTTGTTGTGAATGAAATGCAATGACGATACAGGACTGAAGAGGAATAAAAGTGATAAAATCAGAATGCAGCGTTTATCCTTAACAATGGAAAATGATATTTCAAGGAGAATAGGTATGCGTGTTTCTACCCACTTCTTGTTTTATTGCCTAAGGACGTGTGCACTTGCCAAAGAGAGACAGAGAGAGAAAGCACCATCCAGTGATCATGCTGCAGTCCTGTCTCCATTTCTTTGTCCTCTTCGCATAGAAAGCACCCTTGCCCATGCACCCAGTATTTTCGTTTTTTCTTTTAAGCTGCCATGGCTGAGATTTGAACTCTGGTTGGCCATATGGCATCTGGCTTCCTTAAACACTAGGCTGCAGGCTGGGTAACCAACTTTAAAAAAAATTAATCAATTAATCTATTTGTTGTGATTTAAAAAAAAAGTTTCATTTAACTGCGTTTATTTTTTCATTTGTTTATTTCAACTTAACCAAAGAGGGACAGAGAGAGAGAGAGGGAGAGGGAGAGGGAGAGGGCGAGAAAGTGAGAAAGTAAGCTGCCAGGTCCAGGACTCAAACCACAGTTGGCCATGTGGGAATCCAGCACCTTTAACCACCACACCACTTGCCGGCCCCACGTGTGTTGTGATTTTTAAGCCACCGGGTCTGGGACTCTTAACTGAGATTCGCCATGGTCAGCCACGGGAATCCAGCACCTTACCGCCATGCTACCTGCTGGCCTGGCCCACCAACTTTTAAGTCGTCTTCTCCTCCCCCCATAGGGCACGTGTGTGTGTGAGAGAGAGAAAGAGAGAGAGAGAGATAAAACTACCCAATTGGATGTGGTTGTGCTGTAATCCTTGCTCCTCCAATCTGTTGTGATTTTGAGCACACACATGTGCCATTTTTCAAGCCACTGGGGCTAGGGCTTGAACTGTGGTTGGCAATGTGGGATCTGGCTCCCTTAACCATTGAGCTATGGGGCTGGCCCTAAATCCTCATTTTTACTCAAAGCTGATTTATACTGGGTTGCTGTCATTTTAGAGGTCATCTGAATTGATACAAAAAAAGTTTTCATTGTATATGTCCTGGAGAAATTAAAGTCCAGGGACTGAAAAGCAAAAACAAAATGTTTAACTCATTCTCTTCTTTTATCCTGAACAGGGAAACCGTAGCTCATCCTTGCCAGGAGAAAGGCAGGAAGCTAATGCACAGGCCAACCCAGTAGGAACATCTGGGCAGTCAGCAGCGTGCTCTGAAGCACAGCAGCCGGGCCGCAGGGCGAGTCCACCGATGCCCCGAATTGTCTCCGCGCATTCGTTACAGCCATTCTTCATACCAGGCATCCAATATCCTGGTTGCCCTGTGTTCTCCTACTATTTCAATGAAGGAGCTGAAAATGGTATCATCTCATCTGTTCAAGCTAATACGGCAGTACCTGTGGCAATTCTGCCACATGGAGAGCCCCACATGGCATATAACCCTGCCATGATGAATCACTTGGCTTCGATGGAAAATGAAAGACAGAACCTAGGTACTACTTCATCTTTCTGCCTCCCTCCCAATTTGGGTGAATTTGGAATGACATGTATTACAAATAGCATCCTTTTATTTTAATTTAAAAGCATCCTTAATGCAAACTAGTGTTAATTATTTTTAAATTGTAAGTTTCATATCAAGATCAGTATTGAGTTGGAAAAGTCATGACATATTTTTGCATAGAAAAACATAGAAAATATGACTTTTCCGATGACCCAGTAGATTCAGATATAGTTGAAAGAAATATACCTTTGAGTCAGTTTTTCCCCCCAAGTGGTCATATCTTCTGTATTCATTTACGTGCTTGTGAATTTAATTCTGTGCATTTTTATCACAGGAGAAGGTTTGTTTGCTCACTACCATAGTCAAGGTGCAGAACATTTCTGTCACCACAAGGTTCACTTGTATTGCCACACCCATCCTCCTCTGGTGACCCTTCCCTTCCTATCCCTAACCTTTGACAGCCATCTCCATATTTCCATTACTTAAGTATTGTCATATAATTTGGTATATATTTGATAATATATATATAGTATATATATGATCTATCACTATATATATAACCTTTTGGTATTGGCTTTATTTCCACTCAGATAATTCAGCCAAGGAGGTTGGGGGTTCAGCCAAGTTGTTTGTTTCGTGACTCAATAATTCCTTCTTTTTTATTGCTGAGTGCTCTTCCGTGGTATAGGTATGCCATGGCTTAACCTATTCATCAGCTGTAGGAAATTTTGGTTTTATTTTCCAGTGTTTGACTATTAGGGGTAAGGTTGCTGTGAACATTCACGTACAGGGTTTTGTGTAAATATGTTTTTATTTCTCTGACACAGATACCCAGGAGTGCAATGGTTGGTCATACATTAATTGCATGCTTAGTTTCTTTTTGGAAAACAGCTTTATTGAGATATAATTAATGTTTACTTTGTACGTGCTGCTTTAACAAAATGCCAAAGACTGAGTAATTTATAAGGAGCAGAAATGCATCTTACAGTTCTAGAGGCTAGAAAGTTCAAGGTCAGTGTTACAGCAGGTTATGATTTCTGGTGAGGGCTGTACCCTGTGGAGGAAAGGATCACTGTGTCCTTACACCAGAGAAACACAAACTTACTGGACACCTTATAAAGCCCCCATCTTTTAATGTTATCACATTGGTAATACTTGAATTTTGGAGGGGACTCATTCAAATATGCAAAAACCCGTACATATTTAATGTACACAATTTGATGACTTTTGGCATATATATGCTTAGTTTTGTTTTAAAGGCTATTTTAAAAAATAATTATTTTATTTATTTATTTTAATTTGACCAGAGACAGAGTGAGAGAGAGAGAGGGAAAGTGAGAAAGCAAGCCTCCAGGTCCGGGACTTGAACCGTGTTCAGCCATGTAGGAGTCCAGTGCCTTTAACCACCATGTTGCCTGTCAGCCCCTATGCTTAGTTTTTTGAGAAACAGCCTGTTTCTCAGTACAGCTCTCTCTCTCTCTCTGTCTGTCTCTCTCTGGCAAGCACACAGGCCCTCTGACAAATAAAAAAAGAATAAATAAAAAAATAAACTTTTAATTGACACATAATAATTGTACATACAATTATTCAGTGCGTGAATACAAGGGATAATCATTATATCTTTTTTTGATTGAAGACTTTTCTTTAACCTTTTTAAAGGGTGAGCCTGAGGGGGACACATTCTTTTCGTTTTCCTTTATGTGTGAATATATTTATTTTCCCTTCTTTTCTTAAGGGTACTTTTGCTCAGTATAGAATGTGTGGATTGAAGTTCTTGTGTTATAACACTTGAAAACTTTTCACTTACAGAAATGCCACCAAATGCGGTCCCCAACCTTGGACACAGCACTGAGGCAGTGAATCACCCAACTTTGTTGGAAAATGACATTGGCCATAACGTTGCCTATTCATCTGTCTTTATCCCTTCTGATTCTGGTGAGTTTGAAATGATACATCTTACAAATACTAGATACACCAACATCCTTAATACAAGCAAGTGAACCTTTTTCTAGATCAAACCTTTTAATTTGGGATGATTTTAGATTCACTGTGCAGTTATAAGAAATAATCCAGAGAGATCCTGTTTATGCTTTAGCCACTTCCCCCAATGAGAACATCTTTACAACTGTAGTAAAATACACAACTAAGATACTGATACTGATACAGTCCACAGATCTTACTGAGGTGTCTGCAAGTTTAGTTGTATTAATTCGTGTGTATGCATTTAGTTCTATGCAGTTTTCATCACATGAGTAGCTTTAATGTCTACTACCACACTCAAGGATGTCTCATCTTGCCCTTTGATGATAGTGATAACTTCTCCATGTCACCCTTCCTTTCCAGCCTGCCCTATCTATAACGCCTGTCAACTACTGATCTGTCCTTTGTTTATAATTTTGTCAACTTCAAGGATGTTACACTAAGGGAATCCTATAATATGTAATCTTTGGGAACTGGTATTTTTGTACTCAGCATGATGCTCTGAAAACTTATCCAGGTCATTGCATGTATCAATAGTTCCCTCCTTGTTATTTTTGAATTTCGTCCCATGTCATGGATACCCTACAGGTTGTTTAATCATCCACCATCAATAGACTTATCTTTTTTTTTTTTTTCCTAATTCTTGGATATTAGGAGTGAAGTTTCCATGAACATTCATGGACAATTATTTGAATAAATATAAGTTTTCATTTCTCTCACACGAATGCCAAAGAATGCAATTGCTGGGTCTTACTGCAATAGTGTGTTTAATTTTATTAGATACTGCAGACTTTTCTAGAGAGGCCATTACCACCAGCAATATCTGAGTGGTCCAGTGTCTCTACATCCGTATGTCTGTTCTTTTCATTGTTCTTCCTTCCAGATGCTTCAGGTTCCCTTTTTTCATCATTTCCCTTCTGTTTGAATATCTTTTTTGGCCTTTATTTTGTTTCCCCCTACTGTGCAACCCATTTCGATGCCAGCAGCCCCCAGGCAGAGGCTGGGCAATGATTCGGGGCTAATTTGCTCTGACATGGGGTGCTATGAGAGGCCCAGGGGTATGAGCCTGTCATCTTTTTTTTTTCTCTTTCATTTATTTATTTTTACATTTTTCCACAAACATTTACTTTACATAGCAAAAAATTTTAGCTCATACTCCATAATTCTTGACAGTTTACCAACAACTTTCAAAATTTCAAAATACTGAATTTTAAAGATAATGTTCAAGATATGCCTTATAATTTTGTGTAGTTTTATAACTCTATAACAACAGAAGCAGTATGGTTTCAAATATATATATATGTATTTTTTTTAGAGTGCAGACACTCGGTATATATTAAGTGGGGACATATAATGCCTCTCCTTCATAGCATGTGAGCCTGTCATCTTTAGCATTTATTTTTCCTTTTATGTAAAAAATGTCTTTATTTTCTCTATACTCTTCTAGGACAGTTTTGCTGGGTGTAGAATTTTATTTTATTTTTTGAAATTGAGAGTTAATTTTCCATTAGCCTCCTTAATTCAAAGCAGAAGTAGCTCCTTCTTAAAAAATTCAGCCTTTAATTTTGAGATAATTTCAGATTCATATGTAGTTGTAAGAAATTATACAGAGATCCTTTCAGAGTGAGAAAACACAGAAGACTGTGCTCATTCTGATATGTACACATGAACGATTTCAAGGTCCAACTGCTCTGCAACATTTATGATTTACTCATTTCCCCTAATGATAACATCTTAAAGAATTATAGTAAGCTGTCACAACAGGATATTGACATTACTAAATCCGTGTGTGTGTGTGTGTGTGTGTGTGTGTGTGTATTTTGTTCTATGCAGCTTTATCATGTGCCCTTTTACATGTCACCACCACAGTCATCATCACCATAAGGATTTCTCATATTGCCCTTTTATAACCATCTCCCTCTGGTCTCTGCTCCCTCTGGTCTCTGCTCCCTCTGGTCCTTACCCTGTCCTATCATTGACAATCAGTGATCTGACTTCCTTTTTTAAGAATTTATTTATTTGGGACCAGCAGTTAGCGTAATGGTCATGTCGCTGTACTCCCATGTAGTCAACCGCGGTTTGAGTGCTGGACTCGGTGGCTTAAACTCAACACCGGGCGCGTGTGCGTGCGTGCCCAAGATCCTGAGAGGAGAATGGAGGAGAAGGGATTGCAGCGTGGCTATCCCCCCTGGGGGGGTGATTTCTCACTTTCTATCTCTCTGTCTCTCTCTGTCTTTCTGGCTCTGTCTGTCTCTGTCTTTCCAGCGAGTGCACGTGCCCTATAGCAAAAACCTCTCCAAAAAATTGTATTTAACTTTATTTATTATTATTATTATTTTCCAGTTTGATTAGACAGAGAGAGAGGACATGAAAGAGGAATAGCTTGAATGCTGTAACTTAAATTGATGCAAATGTTATGTATACTTTTGAGTTTGGCATTTTTTTCCTAAGCAACATTTCTTTGAGATTCATACCAATTGTTTCATGCATCTGTAGTTTCTTCATATATCTGTTTATCCATTCATCCATTGAACGACCTCTGGGATGTTACTAGTTTTGGGCTATTACAAGTAAAACAAACAACATTTGTGCACTGTTTGTGTGTGTGTGTGTAATATGAATTTATGTGTTATTTTGGGTCATATGTTAACCCTTGTTTAATTAGATAAGAAACTAGTAAAAATATAAAAATATTGTTCAGAGGGGTTGTACCATTTTACTTTCTCATCAGCAAGTGATTCTGTTTTTCTGCATGTGTATTTCTTCTATTTCCGTTGTTTGTTCTTTCTTCCTGACGCTCAAAGATTCATTCTCTGATCATACGCTTTTTGTGTGGAGATTTTCCTCTTGTCTTTAAGGGTAAGACTATGAGGGGTAAGTAATTTTCATTTTCCTTCATGCGAGAATGTCTTTATATCTAGTACATTACTCAATAGTAATTTCATTTTGTATAAACTCCTGGTTGAAAGTTCTTTTTAAATTTAGTTCATCATCATCATCATTATTATTTATACATTCAGTCGCTATACATCATTAAGATCAGATGTCTTTATATCTAGTACATTACTCAATAGTAATTTCATTTTGTATAAACTCCTGGTTGAAAGTTCTTTTTAAATTTAGTTCATCATCATCATCATTATTATTTATACATTCAGTCGCTATACATCATTTAGATCAGAAAGAGAATTTATCCAACATGATATACACCACATACCAGGCGAGATGAGAATACTATACATGGCATCATCCACAGGCAGCAAACCATAGCAGTGTCCCACAAATGTCTTACTTCTCCATGTTTTCCCAGGTATCCCTGTCTGCACTCTCCCCCTCTCCCACTCTCCTTCCACTTTGTCTTTTTAAATTCACAGTAGAGCATGTGAGCATGAATAAGCATGAAAACTTGGTGAGCACACTCCATAGGGGTCATGTTGCCATCCCCTTCCTCTAGTCCTCCAGCCCTTTGGACCTAGGGTACTCACATGCATGCCCTGCATGTTTCAGACTGGTCAGGGGTTCAATCCGCAGTTACCATGTGGGATCTGGTTTCTCTAGAGCAGCGCATTACCACTGCACCACAGAGCTGGCCTGAGAGTTCTTTTCCTAAGTTCTTAAAAAAAATGTTCTTCCTATAGGTGTGCCAAGAGTAGCAGAAAACACCGTGGAAAACAACCGTGAGGCAGCAAATTATGCAACTGCACCGGGAAATGTCAATGGCCAGTGTTCGTCCTCTTCATCTGGCTGCCACGTGCCTAATTTTGGTGAGTTTTAGATGATACATATTGTAAGTGGCACTATAGAATCTGGATTTATCAACATCCTTAATGCAACTAGCTTTATTTCAAAATTAAGCTTTTATTACTGTTTTTTAAGAGGTTTTTGCCATAGGGTTTTTAAGAGGTTTTTGCACTTGTTGGAGAGAGGTAGAGATAGCCAGAGGGAATGTGAGAAATAACCCCCTGGGGGAATGACCACACCAGAATCCCTTCTCCATTCTCCTCCTGGGATCTTGGGCATGCACGCACACATGCCCAACATGAATTTCAAGTCACTGGGCCCAGGACTCTAGCCATGTAATCACTTCACCACCTGCTGGTCCCCAAAATTAAGCTTTTAATTTTGAATAATTTTAGATTCCACATGTGCTTGTCAGAAACAATGTGAAACAGGGACCAGCAGTTAGTGTAATGGCTATGTCGCTGGACTCCCCCGTAGTCGACCGCCGTTTGTGTCCCGGACCGGGCGGCTTAAAACTCACGCCCGGTGCGTGTGCGTGCGTGGCCAAGATCCCAAGAGGAGAATGGAGGAGAAGGGATTGCGGCGTGGCCATCCCCCCTGAGGGGTGATTTCTCGCTTTCTGTCTCTCTGTCTCTGTCTGTCTGGTGAGTGCACGCGCCCTATAGCGAAAACCTCTCCAAAAAAAAAAAAGAAACAATGTGAAACAATTCCCTTTACACTTCACCCCTTTCTCATCTTGCAAAACTATAATAAAATAATGCAACCCGGATATTGATGTTGATATAATACACAGATGTTATTCAGATGTCCCTAGTTTTACTTGTAGTCATCTGTGTGTGTTTTTATTTATTTCTGTGTAAATTTCTTACATGAATAGATTTGATTCTATCACAATGTCCAAGGTACAAAACATTTTCATCACTGCCAGGCCACCTCATCTTGCTCTTTTATAACCACACCCACCTCTCCCAGATCACTGTTACCTTTTTCACTGCCTGTCCCCTAGCCCCTAGCAAACATTGGTCTCTTAAACTTGGTCACTTTAACAATGTTATATAAAAGGAATATTACGGTATGTGTGTTCTTTTTTCCACTTAGCATAATTCCCTGGTGACTCACATGGGCCATTTTGTGAATCAGTAGTTTTTCCCTTTTTATGTCCATGGTTAGGATATACAATAGTTGTTTTTAATCATTCACCCATTGAAAGATAAGTTTCTTCCTCTTCTGTCCCTCAACTTTTGGTATTAAGAGTCAACTGTTGGGGACCAGCAGATGGTGTAATGGCCACGTCGCTGGACTCCCATGTAGTCAACCACAGTTTGAGTCCTGGACCCGATGGCTTAAACTCACCCAGTGCGTGTGTGTGTGTGCATGCCCAAGATCACGAGAGGAGAATGGAGGAGAAGGGATTGCGATGTGGCCATCCTTTCGGGGGTCGGGGGGCGGTGATTTCTCACTTTCTGTCTCTCTGTCTCTTTCTGTCTTTCTGGCGAGCGCACGTGCCCTATAGCAAAAACCTCTACAAAAAGAGTCAATTGTTAATGGGCATTTGTGTACTGTTTTTTGTGTAAATGTGTTTTCATTTCTTGGTCATGAATGCCAAGTGTGCAATTGCTGTGTCTTTTTTATTTATTTTTTAGAGAGAGAGTTTTGTTATGAGGCACATGTGCTCACCAGGAGACAGATAGAGAGACAGAAAGTGAGGAATCATCCCCCAGAGGGTATGGCCACACTGCAGTCCCTTCTACATTCTTTTCTTTGGATTTTGGGCATGCATGCCCGTGTGCCCAGCGTGAATTTTAAGCTACCATGTCTAGGACTTGAACCACAATCGACCACATGGGAGTCCATTATACCATCTGCTGGTCCCACAATTGGTGTGTCTTATGACCATGACATATTTTGTCTTAATAGAAACTGCCAAACATTTTTTCCAGACAGGCTGTACTATTTTTTGTTTTCAACAGCAGTGTATGAGTGATTCAGTTTCTCCATATTGATATTTCTTAGCTTTCCATTGTTTTTTCTTTCTTCCTGCTGCTCCCAATTTCTTTCTTTCATCCTATCCTTTCCATTTGAAGATTGTTCTTTAGCCTTTTATATAACTAAGTCTACTAGGGACCAGTTCTTTTAGTTTTCTTTTGTTTGAGAATATTTTTATTTCACTTTTTCTGGAAGGATAGTTTTACCTCCTATAGAATTCATGTTTGAGCATTTTGTTCTTTTGGCAGTTGAGAAAGTTCTGCTTCTAGAATTGCCAGGAAGAGTTGAAACCAACCTGGAAGACAACTCTCAGACAGTGTATTATCCAGCTTTGTTGGGAACTCTCAGTGGCCCAGATGATGGCTCTTCATCTCACTCCGTCCCTTCCAATTTTCGTGAGTCTTAAGTGATACATATTACAAGTAGCACTTTTTAATTTAGATTCACCAATATTAAAAAAAATTATTTCTTTCATAAGCAAGGTGGGGGAGGAAGGGAGGAGATAGAGCGTGAGCGAGCAAGAGCGAGAGTTCCCCACAGGGTCCTGACATCGCAATCTACCCCCAGCCTCAGCCAGCCCTAAGCCAGCCCCCATGGACTTGTATGTGCCATGATGCTTGGAAGTTTCTTGGACTTGAACCAGGAACCTTCCCATGTGGGAATGCTTCTCAGAGCATCACATTTCTACTGTTGTGCTACTATCTATCTGGCCTTTCACCAACATTCTTAATATTTTTAGAGGTAGCTTTAATTAATGTTTCTGTGGGGCTAGCAAGTGAGATGGTAGTTATGGTCCTGGACTCCCATATGGCCAACTGCAGTTCAAACCCTGGGCCTGGTAGCTTGAAAATAATGCCAGCTGCATGTACGTGTGTGCCCCAAATCCCAAGAGAAGAATGGAGAAGGGATTGTGATGTGGCCATCCTCCTTGGGGGATGATTTCTCACTTTCCTTCTCTCTGTCTGGTGAGCACATACACCGTATGGCCAAAATCTAAGAAAAAAAAAATTAAGGGACTAGAAGGTGGCATAGTGATTAAGGTACTGGGTTTCCACATGGCTGACTGTGGTTCGAGTCCTAAGCCTGGAGGCTTGAAACTCATGACAGGCATGTGTGCGTGTGGGCCCAAAATCCTGAGAGGAGTGTGGAGGAGAAGGGATTGTGATGTGGCCATCCTACCTTGGGGGTGATTTCTCACTTTCTCTCTCTGTGTCTCTGGCAAGCATATGCATCCTATAGTAAAAATTTCTCTCTAAAACAAACATAAAAAAATTAAAGTTTTCATTTTGAGGTATTTCAGAATCACATACAAATGTTAAGACGTAATACAGGTCTTGTGTATTATATATTACAAAACTTTCCTTAATTCTCCTAATTCTTAATTTTCTCCCCTTTACTTAATTTCGTCTAATAATGATATTTTGCAGAAATACAGTGAAATATCACAACCAAGATATTGACATTGATACAATTCACAGATCTTATCGAGATGTCCCCACTTCTACTTTTTTTTTCAGTTTTGCTATAGGTCATGTGCACTTGCCAAAGAGAGAGAGAGAGAGAGAGAGAGAGAGAGAGAAATTACCCCCCAATGGGACGAAAATGCTGCGGTCCCTTCTTCATTCTCCCTTTGGGATTTTGGGCATGCACACATACACACCCAGTGTGATTTTTCAAGCTGCTGGGTCTGGAACTTGAACCGCGAAGTCAGCCTTGTGGGATCTAGTTGCCTTAACCTCTGTGCCACCTGCTGGCCCCTTGGTTATACTTTTATTCACTTTTGTGTATACTTTTTATATTTAGTACTATATGGTTTTATTCCATGAGTAGGTCTGTATGTCTGTCACCACAGTCAAGGTAGAGGTCATTTTCATCAGTACAAGGAGCCCTCGTTTTGCCTTTTGATAATCACACCCTACTCTCTTGGGTGACCCTTCCCTGCTCTCATGACCTGTCCCTACCACCTGACTATCATTGATCTCTATAATTTTATCTCTTTAGATTGTTAGGTAAGTAGAAAGTAGAATCATATTTGGGACTAGCTTTTTTTTTCACTCACCTTGATTTTCTGGAGATTCATCCAGGTTGTGTGAAGTAATATTTCATTTCTTTTGTTGCTGAGTAGTATTCCATGGTATGGATATGCATTTTGTTTAACCGTTCACCCATTGAAGGATATCTGTGTTTTTTCTAGCTTTTGTTTATTGAGAGTAAAGCTGCTATGAATATTCATGTACACTCCTTCCTGTTGATGAATACTTTTTATGATGTAGATATGAACAGTTTTTTAAAAACCATTCATTCATCAAAGGACATAATTTTTCTTTCTAGTTTTTTCGATATTATAAGTAAAGCTGCAGTGAATATTTATGTACTGGTTTTTGTGTAAATATAAATTTTATTTCTCTGTCATAAATGCCAATGAGTACAATTGCTAGGTCTTATGTAATGGCATATTTAGCTTTTTAATTTTTTTAATTTATTTTTTTGGAGAGGATTTTGCTCTCCAAAGGATGTGTGCGCTTGCCAGAGAGACAGAGAGAGAGAGAGAGAGAGAGACAGAAAGTGAGAAATCACTCCCCAGGGGGGATGGCCATGCCGCAATCCCTTCTCCTCTATTCTCCTCTCAGTATCTTGGGCATGTGCACACACACGCGCCCGATGTGAGTTTAAGCCACTGGGTCTGGGACTCGAACCGCAGTTGACTACATGGGAGTCTAGCGACACAGCCATTATGCTAACTGCTGGTTCCAGCTTTTTTATGTTTAAGAGAGAGATTTTTGCTACAGGGCACATGCCAGAGAGATAGAGAAACAGAAAGAAATCACTCTCCAGGGGGGATGGCCACGCTGCAATCCCTTCTCTATTCTCCTCTCTGGATCTTGGGCACATATGCACGGAGTGAGTTTTTAAGCCACAGGGTCTGTGACTCAAGCTGCAGATGACTGTGTGAGAGTTAAGCGATGTAACCATTAACACCATCTCCTGGTCCCAGCATGTTTAGTTTTATTAGAAATTGCCAGTTTTCCAGAGAGGCTGTGCACTCTAGTATTTCCAACAGCGATGGAAGTATAGATGGTCTAGGTTCTCTATTTCTGAGTTTTCCATTGTTCTTGTTTCCTGATGCTTCAAGATTCCTTCTTTTGTAATATCCTTTCTGTTTAAGGATTTTCCTTTAGCCAACTTCTTGTCTTTCAGTACTTGAAAATGTTATACTCGTAGAAATGCCGGAAAACCCAGAAACCAACCAGGAAAACAACCCTCAGGGAGTGAATCACCCAATTCCATTGGGAAATAACAGTGGCCAATGTTCTGCCTCTTTATTTCCCTCCATCAGTGCCAAGTTTGGTGAGTTTGATTGACATGTATTACTAGTAGCACTGTTTACTCTAGATCTATCAGCATCCTTAATGAGAAGCTGGTGGTAGCTCTTTTTTGAACTAAACTTTTAATTTCATGAAATTTAAGACATGCATGTAGTTAAAGGAGATAATACAGACAGATACTCTTTACGTTTTACTCATTTCTCCCACCACTAACACCTTGCAAAAATATAATAGAACATCACAACCAGGATAATGATACTGGTTTGATCCGCAGACCTTATGGAGGTTTCCCCATTTTTTGGTGCTGATTTGCAGGTGTGAATTTAGTGCTATGCAGTTATGTCACATGAATGGGTCTGATGTTCATGATGGCAGTCAAGATACACATTTCCATCACCACCATGATGCCTCGTGTTGCCCTTTTATTTACTTACCTTTTTAAGTTTTGCTATCAGATGCATGGGCTCTGTGGAGAGAGACAGTGAGAGAGAGAGTGAGGGAAAGTGAGAAATCACCCCTCTGAGGGGATGGCCACACCACAATCCATTCTCCTCCAGTTTCCTCCTGGGATTTTGGGCAGGCATTCGTGTGCCTGTCATGATTTTCAGGCCATTGGGCCTGGAACTTGAACTGTGGTTGGCCATGTGGGAGTCCAGTGCCTTCACCACCACACCACCTGCTGGCCTCTGTGTCAGCATTCTTAATGCCAGATAGTGGGAGCTTTTTTTTTTTTTTAAAGTTTTTATTTTGAGAAAAATCTAGTTACCCATGCAGTTGTAATAAATGATACAGAGATCCTGTGTTCTCATTACCCAGTTTTTTTCCCAATGGTAACATCTTGTAAAACTATAGAAAATTACTACAACTGGGCTATTCACATGCTGTCATCCGCAAATATTCCCATGTCCCTGGTTTTACTTGCACTCACTTGTGTGCATGTATCCGTGTATATTTGAGTTCAGTTTTATCATTTGTGTAGGCTCATGTATCCTCTACCACAGGTAAGCCCCCAGTTTTATCACCACCATAATCATTCATATTACTCTTTCATTTTACCAAAGGAGAGTGTGTTATTTGTACATACAGAAAACTCAACAGCATACATTTAACCCAATTTGGTGAGGAGTTCTTCAGCTTTTGCCTTTTCCAGCTTAGCAATGGGAGCCATGGATTTCCGGTCCAGGACATTGCCTCCTTAGTGATGGTGGACCTCATCACATCTGTGATTGGAATTGGTCCTGATGGCTTCCCCCAGCTTAGCCAGGGTGCCTTTGTCCTCCAAGTTCACCCGTGTCAAGGTGACTTGTGGACTGGGGTCCCAACCTGGTCTTCCCCTTGATAATGCAGTAGGGAACTCCCATCTTCCAGCATAGGGCAGGCAGGAAGACAGCCAGGGTGCTGTCATGCTTCATGTGAGTTTACCACCCACTGAGCCTTCTTATTCTCCACCAAGGTTGTGACAGTGTTGACCCCTGCTTGGAGGACCGGCGGCCTCTTAGTGGGGACATTCCCTTTGCTAGCAGCTTTCTACTCACCCCGGATGAGCAGGCGCTGCTGCTTCTCTCATTTTGTCTCTGGCTTCTACTTGTGGGCTATCTTAATTAAGCAGCTGAGTAGCTATCTGGCAGTCCAGAGCCTGGGTGAACTGGTTAATGACAGGAGGCACTTTTACCACTTGCCGAGGACAGCCCTCTGCCGTTGCAGCCGTATGTAGTGGGGCCATTTGACGAAGTAGGTGAGGTCCCTTTTGGGCTGGATGTCCTGTCCTATGCCGAGATTCTTAGGCCTTTACTCAAACGGGATCTACCAGTTTCTCGGCTTCCTGCTTCTTCATGACAGCAGGGGCCAGAGCTGCCTTCTTCCTTTTGGCCTTCTTTCCCTTTGGCATCTTGGCGACTGGAGGAGGGAGCCATATTACGCTTTTACAACCATACTCACCTCTCTCCAGTTAACATTTCCCCTCTATTCTCACCCCTGCCCTGTTTCTAACTGCTGGCAACCACTGATCTGTTCTCTAAATCTATCATTTGTTGCTTCAGTGTTACCTAAAGGGAATTATGTGGTATGTAACCTTGTGGGGTTGGCTTTCTCCCCCCAGTGTAATTCCCTGAAGACTCATCCAGTCGTGGGTATGTCAGTCTTTCCTTTTTATTGCTGATGAATAGCCCATGTTATGACTGTACCATAGTTTATCTGTTCATCCATTGTCCATGCCTTTAATTTAAAAAACATCTTCTCCTAGATCAGTGTCCTGCATGGTTTTCTTCTTCAGCCTTTTATAAATTAAAAACAAAAGAATGGAAGACATTAGAATAAGATTAATGGTTCAGTACACTTGGTTTCCAAACAGACCGGCTTAGATTTTGAAACTGGCTCTGTAACTAGCAGTGTGACCTTGTTCAAATAACTTCCATTCTGTGGGCCTCCGCTTTGTCACCTGGTAAGTAGGAGTAATGATTAAACTGTTTGATTGATGAAACAGCTGTAGACGTGATATTCAGCATAGTGCTTGATACATAGTGGCTACTCAATAAGTGATAGCTGTTTGAAAATGTTCTTAGTAATCCCCACTCACACTTGTGAATTGTTTTCAGGGGATATATACTCACTCAGAAATAGAGCACTGAGCACACTTTTGAGACTGTAAAAGAGGGCAGTAGGAATTAAGAGCAACGTGTCTACACATGCACGTGCAGCCTACAAGTTAAATTTATTCAAGTCAGTGAACAGATGAGTTCAAATGGAACGAGTTGATGGCAAAAGTGAAGAGTTGGCAGTTGGGCATCAGAGAGACCCATTCAAGGGAAAAGAAGAGATACCTGTAGGAAAAACTCCACCCAAGTAGAAATGTGTGCATTAGAAATTGGTTTAATTATTCTGAGCACTTATATGGTATCCTTGCATGATAAAAACAAGGATTTTCCTTTCCCCTTTGATTTTTAAAGAGTATCTTGGTGATCCACAAAGAAATGTGAAGGTACTTGAAGTTCATCTGGTGATCGCACAAAGGAAGCCCAGACCCCAGCTGGCAGCTCGATACTTGGTTTGCGTTTTGTTCTCTAAGGAAGTCCTGATGCGCAGCTCTGTGGATGTCAATTCCCAAGGCCGCCCACCCCTAGATCCAAACATTTTGGCGGCATTAAGAGGTACGGCCAGTGACCGTGGAATCTTGCTTTTATGATCACTGGGTCATGTGATGAATGGTATTATTACCAGTTGAAGAAGTAGCAGTGAATGAAAATCTTTGCACTGTTCATGTTTTCACCTATCTGATCCAGATTTTAGTTTAATAATACGTGATAGGTAATAACTTTTCGAGAATAAACTGGTCCACAGATGGGTAGAATAAAACAAGCCTTATTGATAGTTGCTTGTGGTTAGTTCTAAGTCAGTTTTTTAGCATTGAAACTTGCTAGTAAAAAATAAAGAATAAGGCAGTAAGAAGAGAGTTGGGGAAGAAAATGGATTTTTTTGATGTTAGTAACTGGCAACCAGGAATAGTATCTCGTGGTTAGTCCACTTTAGCCTCCTGTCTTCCAGAAATGTGAATTGAGTCCTAGAACTCATGAGTACTGAGGATCCCACTCCACATAAGTATTTTTTGCTCACAAGGAGCGCACAGTGTAGGAAGGGACATGTTGATGGACACAGATGACTTCCAGTCCAGTGCAGTCATGTTGGGAAGGTCAGAGAACAGCTGCTTTGAGGAAGTTGGGAAAGGCTTTGCTGGGGGCAAGGCATTTGAGCTAGATTCTGAAGGATTTCCTAGTTAGGTGGCGGGAAGAGGCAGGGTGCTTTAGGCAGAGGGCAAGGTAGACGTGATATAAGGACATGAGTAAGTAGGCCCTAGTGTAATAATGTTTGCATACCATGAGGGGTGTTCATAAGGTCATGGAGAAATGGAATTGAAGTATGACTTTATTTTGATGTAAACTAATTTTGAAATCTTCATATCATTTTTTCATAATGTGCATTTTTACAAACTTTTCAAAGATCTTTAGCAGTTTCTCTTTACAGGTTTCCTCTTCTTTTAGTTCTTATTTATCCTTTAGGTTATTAAATGGTCTTAGCACCCTGAAAAAACTGATTTTTGGCTATGTACTGTTTTTTTAAGCACCAGGACCTCTGTATTGGTTTCCTGGGTTAGTGTTTCAGGGCATCTCTGTTAGAGGAAATGAGATAATTCAGTGAAGCATTCTCATTGGATGGAATTTATAAACTCTCAGAAAGAGAAAAACAAAGACAATCAGAAAGATGATAAGTCAGTATTCATTATAAATAACATTTTCTTATTAGGTTCCTTGCTGAATTGTTCCTAATTTTTGTGAATACTTTCTGCCGTTTGCAGAGTATCTGGCAATGATTTTCCCCAACCATGATATGAGTGAAGGTGGAAGAGAATGGAGAGCCTGTATTGCTGATATCAGTTCTCTGATCCACTGTTTATGTTTGGAAGCCAAGAAAGCATCAGTAAGTTACTATTTTTTTTTCATGTAACTATGGTATCTGCTATATAGGTCCATACCCACGTACAACTCTGGAATGGCAAGTAGGACTCAAGGATCTTCATGCTGTGTGCTAAAAATATCATTTATTTATGGGGCAGAGAATGTTCTTTCAAAGCATATGCCTGGGGGCCAGCAGGTGGCCTGGTGGGTAAGGTACTAGACTCCCACATGGCCAGCTGCTGTTCAAGTCCTGGACCTGGTGGCTCTCTTTCTCACTTTCTCTCTCTCTGGTAAGCATACATGCCCTATGGAAGATTGAAGAATGATAATAATAATAATAAAAAATAAAATTAAGTAAACATTCTTAAAAAAAAAACTACTTATTTATTTTACTTGTTGACAATTATGCTCTTTAAAATACCATAATTGTTTCTTGGCTTTTGGCTAAGATCAAGTATAAAAATTTCCTGATGTATTTTTTTTTCTCCTGGAATTTTTAAAAATTAATTTACATTCATTCCCTGAGCATCATCACAACATACTAAATGTGGTTTCCCGTCTAGAATAAACTGCATAGTGGCTTAATCATGCATGTTATCATCCATACTATTCCATTTCTACTTTCATGTATATATGTTTTTTAACCCCATGTCTGACCCTCTGCCCTATTCCACTCTTATTACACTATCTCTGCTGTCTACAGTTGTCTTCAATTCCTTTCCCCCCAACATTTTGTTGATCACACAATATCATAGGCAATCTAACTGCTTTCAATAGGTAGTTCAGCTGGTGGTTTCAAGAAAAGCAGTTTTGAACTGGTAAGGATATTT
>NW_006160080.1:2679395-2696306 GCF_000334495.1 Tupaia belangeri chinensis | reverse complement strand
TACCTTACAGTATATTCATTCTACTCAGAGTTTCATGCCTAAAGTCAGACATGTATTCATAGATATGTATATATCAGCAGAGCTTGTTAATGAAAGTAGATTATTTAAGAAATTCTGTGAATCAATAAAATGTGGGGGAAAAAATGGAATGGAAAACATCTGTTGACACCTGAGATAGTGTGGGAGGAGGGTGGGAAATGGCAGAGGATGAGAAATGGGAAAAAAAATATATATGAAACTAGAAATGGAAAATTATTGACTATAACATGTATGATTAAGTCACTATGCAGCATAGTCTGGATGGGAAATCACAGTTTGTATGCTGTGACAATGCTCAGTGAATGAATGTAATAATTAATAAAACAAGCAAAAAATAAAAAAAATTTAAAACATGGTAATATGAACAGACTTTTATAGGAAAAAAATAATTCCTGAAAGAGACCAGCAGGTGGCATGATGGTTAAAGGCTCCGGATTCCCACATTGCCAACAACAATTTGAGTCCCGGACCTGGCAGCTTGCTTTCTTCTTTTCCCTTTTTCTGTCTCTCTGGTCAAATTAAAAAAATAATAATAAATGGAATTAAATAAGTAATTCTTTAAAAAATAATTTTCTTAAGATAAACTAAATATAGTGTGAGAATTACACTTGAAACCAAAGTCTATATTATAATTTTACTTTAATTTATTCTTACTTTAAAATCTCCCTTCTTTCTTTGCTTTCTTTTAATAGCCAGAGGACACATGTGCTCCCCAGCAAGAGAGAGTGAGGTAAAGGGAGAAAGGTCCCCAATGGGGCATGGTCGCTCTGCCATCTCTTCTCCTCCATCTCTCCATCCTGTTGGGATTTGGGGCACACATACACATACTGGTATGATTTTCAGGCTGCCAGGGCTTGAACTGTGCCATCAGCTGTGTGGGATCTGGAACCCCAACCCCTAGGCCACAGGGCCAGTCTGAAGCCAAGGTCTAGATTAGAAAAAAGTTTCTACTATAAAGACACTTAGCAAATCTTTCTGAGCAGCTCACTGAGTAACACTACTGAGCCAGCTGTGTGTGGTCCTTGGTCCTTGAGGGGTAGCTGAGGACAGAGGAGCAGATGTGGGCACTTAATTGTTCATTTGTAGTGATGGCGGAACCTGGTAAGAAAAAAATGCATGCCATGAGCTTAAACTATCAGATATTTATACTCTGTAGGGTTATGTGGTAACAGGAATCTGATTTCTCTCTCATGCATCCTTCCTTCAATGTGCATTAGAGATTTTTAACCATAAATGGGCCGTTAGAGAAGAGTGTCATAGCTATTGTCTTCTCCTGATGAGGCATTTAATTTAATGACAATTACTAATTCCCACCAACCTTTCTAAAAACCCCATTTTGTTCTCAACATCTCTAGTCACTCTTGTGTCTCTAGAGTAAGTTTATGGAAACTACTTGCCAAGAATATTTGTAGCTGAGCTTATGTTTTCCTGGTGAACGACTTGATTTTAGTGATAGATCAAGCACCATCTGTCTGCAACCAAATCTGCTTATTTTTAACATTCCATTTTAGAGACTTTGAAAATTGTACCCTAAACAATTTGAATGTAAAATTAAGATGCTGCCTGGAAAATGGTAATTTGCATATTTGCTTAGGTGCCAGAAGAGAAGCAGCACCTGCCAAGAGCCTGCTGTGTACTTGACTGAGACGATAGGTCCTAGGTCCTTGCCACTCAAAGTGGGTTCACGGCCCAGCAGCCGCAGCCCCAAAAAGATTGCAGGAAATGCAGAGTCTTGGGTTCCATAGTAGACTTGCTGAGGCAGAATTTGCATTTTAGCAAGACCCCCTTAAAGATTTGTATGCACACAGAGGTTTGAGAAGCCCTGACCTAAATCAATGGTTGCCAGTCCTGGGTGCACATTAGGATCACAAGAGAAGTTTTTTTTTTTTTTTTTTGAGGGTTTTTTTGCCTAGGGCGGCACTCACCAGAAAGACAGAGAGAGACAGAGAGACAGAAAGCGAGAAATCACCCCATCGAGGGGGATGGCCATGCTGCAGTCCCTTCTCCATTCTCCTCTTGGGATCTTGGGCACGCATGCACACGCACCCATTGTGAGTCTTAAGCTACCGGGTCCAGGACTTGAACTGAGTTCGACTACATGGGAGTTCAGTGACATAGCCATTAAGCTAACTGCTGGTCCCAGCATGTGTGTGTTTCCTCAATATGGGGCTTTATAGACATGGTTCTGTTTTGCAGCAGAAAACTCATGACAACTCTAGTGCATCCGCGTCAGCAGCTTCTAATGACGAGAGCGATGATGATGCTGGGGAAGGCACTTCTCAGTCAGCTCAGCAAATGGATGCCTCAGAAGCAAGAGAAGATGAGAATTCTCAGCAGAATGATAATGATGACCCTGAAGGAGCAATAGAAGCTCCTCCTCCTGCCAATGATGAACCAGCAGCACCTCAGGATGCAGCAAAAGTTGGTGAGTTCTCAAAATAAGTTCTTTTGCTGATAGCTATTGAATCCACGAATGAATTCATGGGACTCTTTGTACTATCCACTCTAGTTTTTGTATGTTTGAAAAAATTCATAGGAAATTAAAACAATTTAACCTTTTATATTAATGACTTAACAAAATACAGATGCCTAGTTCTGAGACTGATTTTTTTTCCTTAAGAAAGATATATGGGGGGCCTGCAGGTGGTTAGGGGTGCTGGACTCCCACATAGCTGACTGCAGTTGGAGTCCTGGACCTGGGGGCTTGCTTTCTCACTTTCTCTCACTCTCTCACTCCGTCCCTCTATGATCAAATTAAAATAAAGTTAAATAAAAAGTAATTCTTTTTGAAAAAATGAAGAGAGAGAAAGAATTTTGGTCTCTCGGTTATTAGGGTCACCGGTGGGCACCACCATACACATACCTGTACTATTTAGATTGGTCTGGGAATTGAGCCCAGGCTTCCCATGGGACCTCAGTCCCGATGCAACTCATGCTGCTATAGCAGGGTCCTGACACAGTTTTTCTTCCTTCCTTCCTCCCTCCCTTCTTTCTTTTTTTCTTTCCTTCCTTCCTTTCTTTTTTTTTTAATTTGCCAGAGGGCACGTGTGCTTACTAGACAGAGGGGGCGAGCACCCCAATGGGGCATGATCAGGTCACAATCTCTTCCCCTCCATCTCCCTTTCCTTTTGGAAGTTTGGGCACTCATGCACATGTACCTGGTATGTTTTTTATGTTCAAGCCACTGGGCTGGGACTTGAGCCATGTGGTTGGCCATAAGGGATCCAACTTCCCCAACTACTAGGCCATGGGACTAGCCTGAGACTGGGGTTTTTAATATTAAATGAAATCTGTTATTCCTCCTGTGGAGAGAAGTGACCCTTTTTGACTTGGGACCAGTGGAGCTCTCTGATGAGGTGCCGTCCTCCACAGGTGAGGGGGCAGAGCTGGGGTTCAGATGAGCCAGAAGTTCGTGTTCTCTGCCTGGTGCATTGTGGGTGCTCAAAAGGACTTTTGGCATGAATTAATGAAGCTCATTCCTCAGAACATTGTGCTCCCACTGCTAGCTGCTTGCTGAAGGCACGTGCCAAGTGGCAGCAGTTGAGTGGGTGACTGTGTCACCTGCCACTTGTGCTTCCCAGTGTGTCCTCCCTGGAGTGCTGGGGATAACGTTGCCACTATTTTGGTAGCTGAGGCAGTGAGATTTCATTCTGTTTCAACCCTGCCTCTATGTCAGTCCTACGTAGAATGTTACCTGGTATCCTGTTCAAACTAAATTATTGAAATAATACATCTTTATAGTATTTTTCCCATTATAAAAGTAATCCAACTACTGTACTTGTTAATTTAAGGCTATAGAAGGTGACTTCCAAATGTTTGTGAAAAAAATGAAATTAAAGAACTAGTGTATTGAGTGCAAGAAAATTTAAAATGTATGCATAAGCTTTTCACGATGTGCATCTTCCATGAACTTTTAGAATATCCCTTATAGAAAGGTGGATTAAATTAAACAACAATAAAAATCACCAGATGAATAACTCCTGTATTTAAAGAAACAAAGAATAGGCTGACAGGAGCTGGAGAGACCCCAAGACTATGGGCAAGAGAAAGCATCCCATCTGAAGAGCTTGAGTCACAGGTCTATCTCCAACTCTGCTCTGACTGGAGGTAGGACAACCCAGCACATTGTGAGCCAGGCAGTCACCACAGGTTGTGTGTATTCTCTTATATGATTTTTTTAAATGTTATTTTTAAAAGAATTTTTAAAATTTATACTTTATTTATTTATTCATTTATTTCATCTTAATTTGACCAGAGAGAGAGAGAGAGAAAGCAAGCCGCCAGGGTTGGGACTTGAACTGTGGTCAGCCATGTAGGAGTCCAGCGCCCCTAACCACCATGCCACCTGCTGCCCCCTTATATGGTTTTATTTTAAAAACTGGAAAATAAAAGGGAGAAAAAAAGCTCCTGTGATCAAGATACCTAAAGAAACTATTGTAAGCATTTTCATTTTCTTCCAGTTTTTTTTTTTTTTTTGTATGAACATTTTGAAACCTTATGATCTCTATATAATGGTTCTCCTTCTCTAATGTTATAAAATGTGTATGTCTTTCCTCAAGAATCTAGTATTCATAATAATTTCTCTTAATAGGTTTATTAACATTCCATTATGTGTCTCACAATTTATAGGGTCATTGGAAAAGTCATGACACATTTTTGCATAGAAAAACATAGAAAAATGATTTTTCCAACAACCCATTTAATTGCCTCCCCTTTTCCTTCCCCCTTGGTTTGAGGGTTTTTTAGAAGGGGATTATAAATCATGGTGCAGGAAAACTTTAAACCCTTAATTTGGTAGCTTTTTCCATATTTTGGGTTGTTTTCTTAAGTTAGATTCTCAGAAATTAAATTATCAGGTTAAAGAATGTTAATATATATTTTTTTGACTCTTGATAATATATTGCTAGGTTGACCTCCCACAGTTAAGTCTTTGGACCATTTAGTGACTTTCTAAATAATTTACTCTCTTTCTAAATGTTGAATCTGAGTAATTCAGCTATTTATATTGATACTATTAAATGATGGGTGTCATAATATAAAAATAAACTTAGTCACCTATAGGAACCGTATTATATTTTTCTAATATATTTTCTCCAACAAAGAATTCTTTATTAGATATAAAATATGTTATTCTTTAAATGTCCACAATAGTTTTTGAAGGTATCTTGGTGGTAACCTTTTTCTCTCAAATATTTTCCAATTCTTTAAATAAAATAGTGTGATTTGAATCACTGTGGACTGGAGATGATGAGTAAGCTGTAGGGTTGAGAAATGAAGACAAACTTACATGTCATCTTCAGTTCAAATAAGATATCTGAAATACAGTATTCTCAGATGAGCTGGCAGTTTGTTGATTTTAAAATGAATTTAATACTAAATAGAAAACTTCCATTTAAAAATTATAAATATTAAAGGGAAAAAGAAAAAAGCAAGACATTTTTAAGGGACACAAAAAAGGAAAATTATCTGTTGATGATCACGTGTATGATAATATCTTTAACTGGACTAATACACAGTGTATTCATGCTGGGAAAATTCTTTTTACAAGCTGTAATGGTATGTAGTGATTGAAATGTATAAAATAAAATTACAAAATTATAGATACTTCTGTAAAATTCATGATGCTTATTTTTGTAAAAGCCTTTCTTATAAGTAAAGAAACAAAACATGGAAATTACTTAGAATTTGTTACTAAGAGTAATTTTAAAACTTACTATATCCTAAAAGGTAGAAGAGTACTAAATCTTCCTCTTGAACAGTAGGAGCATGGTAATCATATTAGCAGCGATTTGTGCCTCATTTCTCATGCTGTCTCATAATCCACTAAACACTTCAGGCTTTAATTCCTCTAACTTCTCAGAATTTTAAGTCTAAAAATTCAGAAAATCCTTCCTTTCTGTTACAATTTTATTTTTTTTTTTATTATTGTCTTTTTTTTTTAATGGAGAGATTTTGCTGTAGGGTGCATGCGCTCGCCAGAAAGACAAAGAGAGACAGAAAACACGAAATCACCCCCCAGGGTTGGGATGGCCATGCCACAATCCCTTCTCCTCCATTTTCCTCTCGGGATCTTGGGAACGCACGCACACATGCCTGGCATGAGTTTAAGCCACCGGGTCTGGGACTTGAACTGCAGTCAACTACATGGGACTCCAGTGACATAGCCATTATGCCAACTGTTAGCCCCCTGTTACAACTTTTTTAAAAAAAGTATTTTAGTTTCTTTTTTAGGTTTTTGCTATAGGGTGCGTGTGCTCACCACACAGAGACAGAGAGAGAGGATAAAAAGAAATTACCCCCTAGTGGGGATGGCCATGCTGCAGTCACTTCTTCTCGGGTCTCCTTTCAGGATTTTGGGCACCTATGCACACGTGTCCAGTGTGACCTTCGAACTGCTGGGTCTGGTACTTGAACCATGCAGTTAGCCATGTGGTATCTAGCACCTTAACCTCCAGGCCCCTGCTGGCCCCTTTTATAGCCTTTTTAAAAAATGAAGCCTAACATCTACCATGAAAATTGACATCTTTTTCTTTTGCTCCTAGACTATTTAGGAAATCCATGCAGAAATGTACAGATACCATCTTCTGTCCTGCAAATCGCGAGAACCAAGTCTCGCCCAGAGCTGTCAGCCAGATACCTGGTTCGCAGCCTGTTCACTGAGGATGTCCTGATCAGAAGTAACGTCTATGGAAACCCAAGACGTGGCATACGTGCCCTTAACACCAATAAGATTCAAGCTCTCCGAGGTTTGTTATGTGTAAAGTGTGTCAGAACAAAAAAAAGCCAGTCGAAAGAAGAATCTGGTTTTTGTGTGTTCCGAGGAGAGAGCTCCACTAAGCCCCTCATTAGGGTGTAACAAGGAGCAGGGTCATGAATTGTATTTCTCTTTGCATTTGGGTTCTTAGGGCTCATTGCTTTGCCTCAGATAGCTTTATTAGGACAGGAAAGGTGTGATTGACCATGACTGGCTGCTGTGGACCGCCAGGGACTGGGAAACTCAAAACACCTTCATTGACTTAGGATGAAGGTTGAAGTGGAAGGGCTCTGACAGTTTGCAGAAGTGTGAGCAGTCGTGCAGCAGTTTATTTTCCTATTTATTTTCTTGTCCACATCAGTTTAGTGTAGTCTCTGTGACATATGCAAACAAAACAATAAAGCTTCTACAAACAATTCTGTGAAATCTCAAATCTGGACCAAGCAGGATATTTCTTACTTGTGTCTCAGGTACACAGCAGAAATGTCGTTCTCAGCCCCAGCCTGATCGCAGTTGGTTCCTGCCTTCAGATCACACATTTTCATATCCAGTAAATTTGAACAGCACTGATACTTCATACTAAACTAAAGAAGCCTAGCTTACAGCTCATTTTATAAGCATTGGCTGTCATATAACTTAGTTTCAAAACTTTTTTTTGGGGGGGGGACCAGCAGTTAGCGTAATGGCTATGTCACTGGACTCCCATGTGGTCGACCGCAGTTCGCGTCCCGGACCCGGTGGCTTGAACTCACGCTGGGTGCATGTGCGTGCGTGCCCAGGATCCCAAAGGGAGAATGGAGGAGAAGGGATTGCAGTGTGGCCATCCCCCCTTGGGGGTGATTTCTCACTTTCTGTCTCTCTGTCTTTCTCTGTCTGGCGAGCCCACGTGCCCTATAGCAAAAACCTCTTAAATTTTTTTTTTACTGTAACTCATAGTAAGAAATACATTTTACATTGTGACCTGTTTTCATGTGTATGTCTCAGATGTGTTTGGTTTTGACAAAAAAAAAAGAAAAAGTTTCACCAAACTTTCTTGTTCATTTTATGAGAGATTTTTCCCAATATTTTCTCTTCAATTACATTTTTTGGAAAAGTGCTGCCATCACTGATTTTATGAGCTCGTCATTGGCCACACTTTGTGATTTGAACATCACTGAGCTAACCCACCAGGCAAAAAACCCAAACCCAATTCCTCTTACCTTATAGTAAAAAAATTTGTAGCCAATTCTGAAATGAATGTGTTTATAGAAGAGATAGTGTCTTTCTAATTAAGAAATTTTCTAATGTGATGAGAAAAGGTGACTCTTATAGTTCCTTAATATCTGGAATAGATTGATTCCTTAAAAATTGATGAAAACTATTTTTCTGTGTATTGTTTTATCTCTTACTGAATTATATTAAAATCAAGATGTCTTGTTCAATAAAAAATATTCAGCATGAGTTTGACATACTGTCCACATGGGGCGTACTTCACTAATTTCCCATCAGACTCGAAGTTGTATTGCTTTGTAGAAGGGCAGTCACGTGAGTTCTTTCAACAGAGACAAAACAGTAGAGTCATTGTTGTCCCACGGGGGCAGAGTCAGGTCTAAGGAGTAGAAACTGACAGGAAAGCATATTTCACTTTAATATAAGGACAAAGTGAACTTGGAGAACTAAATGAGTCAGAACAAAGGCTGGGTGACCATGTATGAGGAGAGACCTGCACTGGTGGCAGGACTAGGCTGTTTTTCTCTAGTGGAATTTCTGTAAATATATCACTAGTTTAGGGCTGGCCCTATGACCTGGTGGTCAATGGAACTGGATCCCATGTGGTCAATCGCAGTTTGAATCCTGGCCCCAGGGGCTTGAAAAGCATGCCCAAGGTCCTGACAAGATGGAGAAATGAAGGAGAAGGGATTATGGCATGACCACACCCCATGGGGGGGTGCTTTCTCTCTCTTTCTCTTTCTCTCTCTCTCTTTCTCTTTCTCTCTCTCTGTGGTGTGTGCATGCACCTTCTAGCAACTTTAAAAGCGTACCACTAGTTGAAATGTACAGAAATATAATAAAAAACACCTGCCTACCCATTACAGTATGAACATTTTACCTTTTGTGCTCCAGGATTTTTTTTTTTTTTTGGAGAGGTTTTTCACTATAGGGCGCGTGCGCTCGCCGGATAGACAGAGAGAGACATAGAACAGAAAGCGAGAAATCACCCCCCAGGGGGGATGGTCACGCCGCAATCCCTTCTCCTCCATTCTCCTCTCGGGATCTTAGGCACACACGCACACGTGCCCGGCGTGAGTTTTAAGCCACCGGGTCCGGGATGCGAACCGCCGTCGACTACGTGGGAGTCCAGCGACATAGCCATTACGCTAACTGCTGTTTCCCTGTGCTCCAGGATTTTAATAAAGGTAATAAAGCATTACTTATGTGATTATTAAAGCTCTAGCCTATCATCTCTTTCTCTTTTCCTCCTCTCCAGAAGTAATCACAGCCCTGGAGTTGGATAAAGTGTTCCCATGCATATTTTATTCTTTTGCTGCCTGTGTTAATAGACTGATGAATAGTATATAATATGTTCTGTAATTGATTCTTAAAAGTTTATTTATCTCATTCTTCTGAGAGAGAGAGAGACAGCAGACAGATAGATAGGTACCCTCAAGAGGGTCTTCTCACCATGATTCATCCCCAGTCTCATCTGGTCTGGGTGATCCATCTCCAATCTCGGCCCAGTCTCATCTGGATCATGGGCATATGTACATGCCTGGAATGTTTAGGGAGGTCCCACAATGTGAACCCAGGACTGTTCCCATGTGGATCCAGTTGCGTGTCACTGTGCCACTGCCTGGCCTCTGTAGTTGCTTCCCTCTGTGTAAATGGAGATGTTCAGTATGTATCCTTTTACAAGTTTTTTTAATCACTTAGCATTATGTTTATGAGACCTGTTCATACATTCTAATTGCTCATTTGCATCCCATTGAGTGAACAAACTAATTTGTTCTTTTATTCGAATATTTCTCATCCTTAGATTTTGTTATGGGGGCCATTCTGGAAATTAGTAGTCAAAAAGAACTATACCATTAGTCAAAGGGATTGATTTCATGTAAAAAACCATTATTTGATGCCCTCTGGTGAGAGTTCAGTAGCACTTAAGAGCTCTCTGGAAAATATTCCATTTGGAGAAAGTTGGTAGGCCGTAGATTTGCCGTCAGTGAACAGCTCTCACTCCTTACATGCCCCATTGTGTTTTCATATTACAGAACAGTAAAATCTTAGCATTAGGAAGTACTTTCAAGGCCCTCTCATACAGCCCCACCTAGAGAGGAATCCCCATCTTAGCTTTGACATACACTTCGCCTCCTTGAGCTCGAGCGCTTCCATTGATAAAGTGTCCTCTATCTTAGTAAGGCAGTCCATTGTGTTTTAAAAGAACTTCAATTCAGGTCAGCCAGTGGCATGGTGGTTAAGGCGGCTGGATCCCACATAACCAACTGCACAGTTCAATTCCGAACCTGGCAGCTTGAAAAACATGCTGGTGTGTGTGCATACATGGCCAAAATTTCAAAAGGAGAAATGGAGAAGTGATTGTGGGTGACCATCTCTTATGAGGTGTGCTTTCTCTCTCTCTGGTCAATGCAAGTGCCCTCTAGCAAATGAGAAAAAAAAAAAAAAAGAGCTCCAATTCATGGAGAAGTTCCTCCTGCTAGTGACTCAGAACCTCCCCGTAAGTCATACACATTTGTCCTAGTTAGCCCTTCTAGAATTAGATAGGGTCATTCCAGTCACTTTTCAGACTTTCAAGTATCTAAAGATAGCAGTTACTTCTTGCTGGAGAGTTACGAGATAATAAATAGACCTTCTTTCCCCACCTTTCACGTTCAGATTGCCACTCGAATCAGGCAGCTTTATTTTTGAATCACACATGCCAATTTTTTCAGATTTTCCAATGGAGAGGCCTCTCCACATGGAAGCATGAGGATTGGTGAGGAAGTGTTCAGCTCAGCCTTTTCCCTCAAAGTTTTGGGCCTTTACATTTCAATGCCACCATTTCCTTCCATAATTCTGCATATGTTTTCCTAATCCATCATGCTCTGACTCAGTGACTGTCTTCAGATGTGCTCACATCAACCCAGAATACAATAAGTTCTATTACCTGTCAGGCTGTTAATGCAGCCTAAAATGGCACTTGTCATTTTAAAGTTATGGTCAACTGAGACCCTTAGGTATTTTTTCTGTATACATTTGATCCTTGGTATCTATGGGTTTCAAACCTGCTGAGTCAGACACCCACAGAGACAGCTGGGTCACATCCGTTATGAAATGAGGGAAGAGATGGCTCCTTGAAAGAGAGGTGCTGAAGAGGTTTCTCGACATATTTTCTTTTTCACTTATATCTGATGCTAAGATTACTTCTAACTAATCTAGAGATGATTTAAGGTACTCGGGAAGAAGTACTAAGTTAGATGCATTTTACGTAAGGGACTCCTCAGCTTTTGGTATCCTAATCCAAAAGGGGGGGGGTCCTAATCCCCAGTACATACTAAGGGACGGCTGTATTGTTGTTTATCCAGTATTTCTATTGTTAGTATTTAAGCTGTTATTCATATTGTTAGTATTTTTTACTGTAAATATAGGGAAAAAGTGTAAATATAAAATATTTATCTCCTGCATTTTATCCTGTTAGTGTAGGTCAGAATTCCCCTACTGTTTCTCAGAGTCAGATGGATGTTAATAGGTGTTGCATAAATGAAGTGTGTTTTAGCCAAATGGTTAGGAAAGAGTTTAAGCTAGCACCCCAAGGTTGAGTAAATGCATTTCCCGGTGAAGTGACTTTTAAGTAACTGTTGTGTTTTGGAACTTTGCCATCAGAGTTTCTCCAAGGTGCCTACCCGACTAGCGATCTCTCAGAAGCTGGATATGACTGGAAGTTGTCTGTGAGAGGTATCAACAGCTGTATCCGTAGCCTTAGATTTGAGTTCAAGAGGTCCAAATTACAGCTGCGTGCAGAAGCAGCCCCTTTAACCGAGTCAAGAGATTCTGATGAGTCCGAAGAGGCAGCAGATAGTGATGAGTCCGAGGAGCCGGCAGATAGCGACGAGGCTGAGGATCCAGCAGATGTGGCGGAGGAGCCAGGGAATATCACCGCGGCCGAGGAGCCAGCAGATCCCGATGCAGTGGATACCGACGAGACCGAGGAGAGCACAGATACCGAGGCTGTGGAGATAACCGATAATGAGGAAACTGAAGAGCCGAGAGGTCCCGATGCGGCTGTCTGAAGTACCTCAGTGTCAGCCCTCCCACTGTGTGTGTTTCTAGGCTTTTTTTTTTTTTTCATTACTGGTACATGCTTCTGTAAGTTTCTCAGGCTCTAATTCCAAATTCACCTGCTGTAGTACCAGAGTAGTTTTGCATTCACACCTGAAGAAATAGTCAAAGCTCTTTCTTTCTGCCTGTCAGGGAGGCAGACTTGCATTAGGAAGAGATGTAATGTTTCATCTCTGGAGCCCAGTGCAGGGCAGTATGTTGAAAAGAACCTCTGACTGAGGGAATAGTACTAAACTCCTATCTGTTGTGTTCATTGTTTGAATGTAGAGTGAGAATAGTACCCTTGGCACTTAGTGACAGATGACTCTGGGTGCCAGTGAGCAAATGTAGTTAGTCAGGTAGCTGTAGTTGACGAGGCATAGCGCAATGCCGAGCATAGAACTTGAATGTAGTAGACACTCGATATTTGTCAAGTGATTGTAACTTTAGAGCTTAGCTCTAACTGTTGATGAAGAAGGGAGGTATGGTTTACATACAACCGCAACACCCATGGTGGCTTTCTTATACATCACATCCACGAGAACCATAGGATTGCCATCAGCATGGCCCACCATAGCTTTCCAGAGCCCTGGGTTCTGATTTACTCCTGATATGAACAGTATTCTTTTAATTACCTCCTGATAACATTTTATCCCAGTAGTTTGTTTAGGGTGAACACAGAAAGAAAACGATATTGAGAGATTCTTTCATTCCATTTAAGTAGTTCAAATGAAAGAATATGTCACTATAAATAATAAGAATCTGGCCAAATTGAGATACCAACCTTGTTTTTGGTTTCTGAAATGTCCAAGTGAAGGTTTTAGTGTGTTGGCTGTGTGTTTTCTTATAGATTCTACTAGTTGAAATGCAAACAGAAATGACTCTTAACATGTTTAAATGAACACAATTTGACCAGAAATTTTTAGAAAAAAGTAGTCTTAAAGGATATTGGTAGGATTATTGAATAATTAAAAAATAATTCTAATTTGCTTATGCAAAGGATGTTTGAGAACCATAGGAGAGAGTTGTTTGTTTCTTTTCTGTTCTTTTTTTTTTTTTTTTCAGTTGAAAGAGAGACACAGATATTTTTGACAGGGTCTTGCTACATCGTGATCCTCTGGCCCAGCCAGTTAGCTAAGGGTTACAAGTGTACGATACCACACCCGGCCTTTTCAACTTGGTCTGGGCTCCAAACCTGGGTGTCCCACGTGCCCCAGCCTTGTGCCCTACAGCTTACACTCTACCACTTAATGCCACTGTGGCTGGCCCTAGAACTTTATTATTAACTAAAGCACTTACTTTAAAGAAAGTTTTTCAGAGTTTGAACCATAGGCTAATACCATATAATTTCATTATCTGATAATTTCTGTTTAAGAAACATTTTGTCAGTTTTAATGCCATCTTTAAGCTTTTAACCCATGGAGCAATTAGCAGTTACATTCATTATAAAGCACTCTTAGAGTTACTATTCAAAAGCAATTTTTTTTTCTTTTTAAGTTTGTCCTTTAATTATGAACATTTACTTGTGACCCATGACTTTGTTTTTGATACCTGATGTTAATTAGCTTCAGGTTTTTGATGTGGTAGAGAAAGAAATTCAGTAGAAAGGAATTTCTTGTTATTCAGTCAAATAACAATGAGTATAAAAATGGACAAGTTGCTTTTGTGACTTGTGAGCTAGTTTATGTTTTTCTGTGACCAATTTGTAGAACAAGATACAAATTTTCATATGATACATATTTTGAAAATTAGGCTAAATTTTTAGAATATTTTAGTGAAATACAGTTTTTAGAAAGATAAGATATAGAAGTGTAAATTGTAAGACTATTCTCTAGGTAATTTGCCAACTTAGTTATCTTGTAGCTAAATAAAACCATGGCATTTCTACATACATCTTTATGAGCTTAAGCTATGCCTGCAAAGGTCTTAAAAAAGTAGGTAATTCAAAAAATCTTGCATAAAAAACTCTTCCATAGAGGACGAAAGGATTTTGACCAGAGTTAACTCAGATTAAATCCATCTAAGATCGTCTTTGGCTGCACCATTTGGTTTCACAAGTAATTTAAAAAAACTGATAACAGAGATATCAAAAAGTAGTCCACATTGTAAACATGTATCAAAATGTCACATTGTACCCCATAAATACATTTCAGTATTGTTGATTAAAAAGAATAGTAAAATTATATCCCAGGCAAGATTAAATTTCAAATGGTATATACAGATCTCAAATTTTACTTATATTTTCTGATATCTGAAATAGTCCCTGAACTAGAAGCAAACCACAGAACAACACTTTATACGGATGGAACTTTCTCAAGACTTAGCTGACATGGTTGACTTTGTTATATAGTGGTTGCTTATATACGATAGAGTACCCCTAACCAATAGAACTTCCCACAGTGATGTCGCTGAAGTAAAGCATTCAAAAAATGAAAATAAATTTTGTCCAGTGTGGTAATGTCTAGACGCCACAGGGCTATTGAGCACTTAAGATGTGGCTAATTAGATAGGGGAACTAAATTTTAAATTTATCTCATTTTAGTTAATTAAAATTTAAAATTAAATAGCCACGTGTGTTGGATGACAATTTAGGAGACCTTTTATATATTTTTTTACCCATGTGTTTTAAAACATTTCACATAGTTTGAATTATAGTAATACATAATTTCTTTAAAATTACATTCGATTAAGCAAAATGAGTCTCATAAACCTATTTTATTTTAAACTAAATTGGACCTTTTCTGTATTTAGAATTTCAGAGGTAAATTCTGTAATTGTATTACCCCAGTGTCAAGATTTTAAATGCCTGCTCATAAGACTTGTTTTTGATAAGTAAATGTATTGTTACTATTTTGTTGTATTTTCCATATAAAAACAATAAACATTGAAAGTGTTCTTAACGCAGATGCTTAGGTTGTGTTTTTATTTTTAAGTTTCTTTCTTTTTTAAAAAATTATTTATTTCCATTAGTTACTATTATTATTTTTATTTAATTTGACCAGAGAGAGACAGAGAAAGAGAGAAAGGAAAGCGAGAAAGCAAGCTGCCAGGTCCGGGACTTGAACTACAATCAGCTATGTGGGAATCCAGCGCCCTTACCACCACACCACCTGCCAGCCCTTCTTTCTTTCATGAGAGAGAGAGAGAGACAACAACAGATTTCATGCCATGATCTGTCATGTCCTCCCACTGCCTTTTCAGCCATTCAGGATCATGGTGCATATGCCTTGCATGTGAAGGTAGACTGAAAAGCAAACCTGTGATCTTCTATATAGATCTGCTGTTGTTAAGCAGTGCCTTACCTCTGTGCCATTGAACAGACTCAGGGTTGGTTTGTTTGTTTTTTTTGTTTGTTTTTAGAGTGCATTCTACAGAACTTTACCGATGTTATCTGCAGCATTTAAAAAAATATGTTAATGATAGCATGTATTTTTCAGCTAGTGTCATAAATGTGGCACAGCTAGGATTTTTGCTTTCTTCCTTGATAAGCAAAGCAGAATAGTTTAGCCCCATAACAATAGCTTACCATGGTGAATATAATTATAAGGCTACTGAAAGTCCTTTGCACTTTCTTGGGTAAAATACAAGCGTTATTAAAGCATAATATCATTTTATGCTTTACTGTTTTTTTTTTTTTCTTTTTTTGGAGAGGTTTTTGCTATAGGGCGTGTGCGCTCGCCAGACAGACAGAGAAACGGAGAGAGAGAAAGCAGGAAATCACCCCCTAGGGGGGATGGCCACTCCGCAATCCTTTCTCCTCCATTCTCCTCCCGGGATCCTGGGCACGCACACACACGCGCCCGGCGTGAGTTTAAGCCACCAGGTCTGAGACTCGAACTGCGGTCGACTATGTGGGAGTCCAGCGACATAGCCATTACGCTAACTGCTGGTCCCCTAAATATGTTTTAATAAAGAACGGGTAATGTTGATTAAGAAACTGCCACTGGGGGGTAGCAGGTGGCGCAGTGGTTGAGGGGGCTGGATTCCCACATGGCCAACGGTGGTTTGAGTCTGGGACCTGGTGGCTTTCTCTTTCTCTCTCTCTCTTTCTCTCTCTGTCCCTCTCTGGTCAAAATAAATAAAGTTAAATAAAAATAATTCTTAAAAAAAAAAGAAAGCACCACTATAATGGGAAAATATGCATCCATTAAAAAGAATGTGGCCCATATTAAAGTGAAAGGCAAGCCGTAATTCGAAAATATTCACAACACATGTCGGATAGAAGACTAGAAGACTTGTATCCATTATATTGGTTTGTCAGAAAAGTCATGATGCATTTTTTATAAAAACGAAAATATGTCATGAATTTTCCAACAACCCAATATATAAGTAATACTATAAATCAATAAAATGATGAACAACCCAATTGAAAAATGGGCAAAATTCTTGAGTGTGCACTTTATAAACAAAGTTGTCCGAATAATCAATAAGCACATGAGAAAGCACTCAGCACCATCCGTCCACAGATTAATGCAAATGAAAGTTGTAATGAGGCACCAGTATACAGCCGCCCGAGGGGCTAGCATTGTAAGGACTGAAGATGCAAAGCGATGGCGAGAATGTGGAACAACTGGATTGCCATACACTGCTGGTAAGGACTGTAAGATGGTGTAGCCATAGTGGAGAAATGTTTGGTATTTTCTAATAAAATTAAATGGACAAGGCCAGCTGGTGGCGTGGGGGTTGAGATGGCTGCATCCTGCATGGCTGGCTGTGTGGTTCGGATCCTGGACCCAGCAGGGCAGGTGTGCATGCATGCCTAGAATCCTGAAGAGAAAGTTGGAGGAGGGGATTGTGGTCTGGCCATCCCTCATGGGGACACTTTCTCT
>NW_006160080.1:2648473-2679379 GCF_000334495.1 Tupaia belangeri chinensis | reverse complement strand
CTCTCTCTCTGGCAAGCATACATACCCTCTACCAAATTTTAAAAAAGTTAAATAGACAATGTCAATTACCCAGAAAGGTATAAGTATATTCCCAGAAGATAACAAGTGCGGCTGTCCACAAAATGACTTCTGCAAGAAAAACAACCCTAATTGTGGTATGAATACCATTCAGCAGCAATGACAAGCCTAAAACTAGCAATACACACACACAAAAATGGGTGAATATCCACACTATTATGTTTCATGAAAGAATCTAGACACAGAAGAATACCTACTATATGAGCCCATGAATGTGACATTTAACAGACGAAACTACTGTATGGTGATGGAAGTCAGAGATAGTAGCTACCTCTACAGAAGCAATGTGGACTAGAAGGGGCATAAGGGGGAGCCTTTCTGGGGTGGCGGATGTGTTTTAGATCTTGATCTGGGTAGTGTTCACATAGGAAGATATATGTAGAAGTTTTTTTTTTTTTTTAAGAAAAATTTCTGCTTAAGGGTGCAGAGAGATAGAAAGCAAGAAATCACCCCCTAGAGGGATGGTCACACTGCAATCCCTTCTCCTTCATTCTGCTCTCGGGCTCTTGGGCACGCACACACATGCACCCAGCGTGAGTTTTAAGCTGCCACGTCTGGGACTCAAACTGCGGTCAACTATGTGGGAGTCCAGCGATGTAACCATTACGCTGACTGCTGGTCCCTGACATATGCAGAAGTTCTTAAGCTGTACTTTAGTTGGGTGCATCTGACTGTCTATAAATTATAGTTCAACAAAGAACTGTTAAAATTAAGAATGTGGTCTGGGCTGGTCCTGTGGTCTAGTGGTTAAGGGAGCCAATCCTGCATGACCAGCTGTGTGGTTTGAATCCCAGGCCTGGTGTCTTGAGAAACACTCCAGTCACGTGCGTGTTCAGAATCCAAACAGGATAGAGAAATGGAGAAGGGATTGTGCTGAGACTATGCCCCATTCGGGAGTGCTTTCTCCCTCTCCCTCACTTTCTGTCTGTTTCTGGTGAGCACGCATGTCCATCTGGCTAAAAAAAAAGAAAGAAAGAAAAAGAATGTAGTTATCTAAATAAACTGATTTGAAAATTATGTTCCAACTTGGAAAGACATATTTCTTAAATTCAAATAGCAATTCATGGAACAGTAAGTGGATTTCGCCTCCATATGCATTATTAAAAACCACACGTGTGTTTGTTTACTATGTAAATGCATCACATAAGTTGGAGCACAGTCTGGAAGTTTTCTGTATTTAGTGCTAGGGAGCAGAAAGGAAGAGGTCCCTAATTGTGGTATGAATACCATTCAGCAGCAATGACAAGCCTAAAACTAGCAATACACACACACAAAAATGGGTGAATATCCAGAATATTATGTTTCATGAAAGAATCTAGACACAGAAGAATACCTACTATATGAGCCCATGAATGTGACATTTAACAGACGAAACTACTGTATGGTGATGGAAGTCAGAGATAGTAGCTACCTCTACAGAAGCAATGTGGACTAGAAGGGGCATAAGGGGGAGCCTTTCTGGGGTGGCGGATGTGTTTTAGATCTTGATCTGGGTAGTGTTCACATAGGAAGATATATGTAGAAGTTTTTTTTTTTTTTTAAGAAAAATTTCTGCTTAAGGGTGCAGAGAGATAGAAAGCAAGAAATCACCCCCTAGAGGGATGGTCACACTGCAATCCCTTCTCCTTCATTCTGCTCTCGGGCTCTTGGGCACGCACACACATGCACCCAGCGTGAGTTTTAAGCTGCCACGTCTGGGACTCAAACTGCGGTCAACTATGTGGGAGTCCAGCGATGTAACCATTACGCTGACTGCTGGTCCCTGACATATGCAGAAGTTCTTAAGCTGTACTTTAGTTGGGTGCATCTGACTGTCTATAAATTATAGTTCAACAAAGAACTGTTAAAATTAAGAATGTGGTCTGGGCTGGTCCTGTGGTCTAGTGGTTAAGGGAGCCAATCCTGCATGACCAGCTGTGTGGTTTGAATCCCAGGCCTGGTGTCTTGAGAAACACTCCAGTCACGTGCGTGTTCAGAATCCAAACAGGATAGAGAAATGGAGAAGGGATTGTGCTGAGACTATGCCCCATTCGGGAGTGCTTTCTCCCTCTCCCTCACTTTCTGTCTGTTTCTGGTGAGCACGCATGTCCATCTGGCTAAAAAAAAAGAAAGAAAGAAAAAGAATGTAGTTATCTAAATAAACTGATTTGAAAATTATGTTCCAACTTGGAAAGACATATTTCTTAAATTCAAATAGCAATTCATGGAACAGTAAGTGGATTTCGCCTCCATATGCATTATTAAAAACCACACGTGTGTTTGTTTACTATGTAAATGCATCACATAAGTTGGAGCACAGTCTGGAAGTTTTCTGTATTTAGTGCTAGGGAGCAGAAAGGAAGAGGTGTAGGGAGGTGTTAGTGTTCGTATCATTTATAATGTAAATGGATGCATAATTTCAAATGGGCCATTCTAATTTGAGTAATAGTAACAGAAAAGGGAATACCTGATCTTGAAGAAAAGTGCTGAAAGGGACAGTTATGCAGCCGGGGTAGGGCTGTCCCTAAGCTCTCAACTGGACATTTTATGAGAAAAAGTTCCTTTGATGAAACAATGGAATTTCACTAAGTTCTAAATAAGGTTTTAGCCAAAGATCTTCCATGAATCCAGTTGTCTTAGTCTGTTGAGACTGCCACAGCAGAATACCTTATGTTGGGTAATTATAAAAATCAGACTTTTTTTTTTTAAGAGAGATTTTTGCTATAGGTTGTGTGTGCTCGCCAGAAAGACAGAGAGAGGCAGAAAGATGGAAAATGAGAATTCACTCCCCCCGGGGGGAAAGTCATGCCACAATCCCTTCTTCTCCATTCTCCTCTTGCGATCTTGGCCACAAACGCACCTGGTCTGGGACTCCAACTATGACCGACTACGTGGAAGTCCAGCAATGTAACCATTACGCCATCTGTTGGTCCTAATATCAGACATTTCTTTCTCACACTTCTGGAGGCTAGGAAGTCCAAGATCAAGGAACTAGGTGTCTGGCGAAGCCCTGCTTCCTGGATCATAGATGGCACCTTCTTGCTATGTCTTCAGAGGTGGAAGGGGTGAGGGAGCTCTTTGGCAACTCTTTTTTTTTTTTTTGAGAGGTTTTTGCTATAGGGCGTGTGTGCTCGCCAGACAGACAGAGAGAGACATAGAGACAGAAAGTGAGAAATCACCCCCCAGAGGGGATGGTCACGCTGCAATCCCTTCTCCTCCGTTCTCCTCTTGGGATCTTGGGCACGCACGCACACGCGCCCGGTGTGAGTTTTAAGCCACCGGGTCCAGGACGTGAACCACGGTCGACTACGTGGGAGTCCAGCGACATAGCCATTACGCTAACTGCTGGTTCCCCAGGCACCTCTTTAATAAAGGCATGAACCCACTTATGGCCCAATCACCTTCCAAAAGGCACAATCTCCTATATCTTCATCTTGAATGTTAGAATTTTAGTAGTTTTAATTTTTTAAATTTAGTTTTTGCCATAGGGCATATGTGTTCTCCAGAGAGTGACAGAGACATAGAGAGGGAAAGTGAGAAATCACCTGCCACCCAGGGAGGTGAACAGAAAATAGCAGATGACATTATTTTGGAAAACACCTGTCTCCATTTCATATCTATATGGTATGTAGAAATTGAGTCACCCCGTAAAATGTATTGTGGGTCATAGCCAAAATATTTGAGTCACTAGCTTTAGCAACTAGAACTCTTCCCTACTTAGCTCCCTGCATGGACATATGGAGGGTAACTGGGCTCTCCTTGCCCTGTAATCCGAAGAGATCTGGAACAAGTCATTGGAAGGGCAATTCCTTTCCCATTGGTTACAAGGAGCACTAGCTTCCGCTCAGTCAGTTACAAGTGATTCCTGTAGGGGGCCTTTCCATTCCAGATCAGGGTTCCAGAAGCAGGGGCTGAACCTCCGTGGATTGTGTTTAGTGGAGTGAACTTTCCTAGCTTTTTCTTCCCCTAGACATTTGACCCTTGAAATCCTTGGTTGTTATGGTCCCCCTCTCCTTTTTGTTTCTTATTGTGAGAGAGGGAGAGGGAAGGAAAGGGAGAGAGACAAGGATAAGTATTTTTGACAGGGTCTCACTCTGTTGTGCTCCTCCTGCCTCCCTGTCAGCTAGGGTTGCAGGAGTATGCAAGTGTGCCCAGGATGTTCAGGTTGGCCTGGGAACTGAACCTGGGCCTCCCCTGTGGCTTCCTGCCTCTCAAGCAGTGCTACAATCTGTGCATCACCATGGCTGGACAGAAATCTTTGTTTTTTAATCTTCGAAGTTCTGTTTTTTTTTTTTTAAGAATTATTTATTTTTATTTATTTCCATTTGTTATTATTTTTTAGTTTGACCAGACAGAATCAGAGAGAAAGGGAAAACAAGAAAGCAGGCTGCCAGGTCTGGGACTTGAACTGCGGTAAGCCCTGTGGGAATCAAGCACCTTTAACCACCATGCCACCTGCTGCCCCGAAAGCCTGTTGTTTTTAAAACCAAAACTATTTCAGATGTCTAACAAAAAAACACTTTTTTTTTTACATTTTTTTTTTTGGAGAGGTTTTTGCTATAGGGCGCGTGTGCTCGCCAGATAGGGAGAGACATAGAGACAGAAAGTGAGAAATCACCCCCCAGGGGGGATGACCACACCACAATCCCTTCTCCTCCATTCTCCTCTCGGTATCTTGGGCACGCATGCACACATGCCTGGCGTGAGTTTTAAGCCACCGGGTCCGGGACACGAACCGCGGTCAACTACATGGGAGTCCAGCAACATAGCCATTACGCTAACTGCTGGTCCCACAAAAAGCCCACTTTTGAGATGTAGGTAAGCGTAGGTTTCTTTTCTTTTTTCTTTTCATATGTAGGAGCAATGTTACATATGTATTTGTATGTGTGTGTGTGAGACACACACACAGACATACATATATATATTCATGATCTCCTTGTGCAGGGGCCATGGTAATCTTCTCTGTTATTGTTCCAATTTTAGTATATGTGCTGCCGAAGTGAGAGAGAAACATAAATATACATATTCATGGTCTAATATATTTCCCTTAGCCCTAAATGGCCAGAAAAGGGTCCTGCTTAACCATATAAGCCATCCATTCAAAACCATTACAGCCTTTTACTCTGACTTGATCAGGACAACCCAAGGCCACCAGAGGAGGCAGTTGTATGTTTGCATGGCTAATCTACTCCATTTTTCAAGAACGTTGACACTTCAAGTTTTTAATGGCACTACTTAAGTGCACTACTTAAGTGAGCTACTTTCTTAAAAGAGATATTCCTGAGATAAATTTTATGTCCTAGTGGATATCCCTTGCTCTATTAGCACTTGTGTTTTCAATCTAATTGTTGGTTTATTCAAGTGGTGAATGCTGTGTGTTTGTGGAAGCTCTAACATGCTGATAGGTTTTGCGGTGCCTGGCAATGCAATATGCTTACTTATACTCACTTACTGGGTTCCAAGAATAATTATTGTTTAAACACCCTTTTGATCTGCCTAAGAATCCCAGCCTAAAAAGAAAAGCTGTTACCAAATTTACAAACTGTGGGCCTAAGAACAGAAGTGTTCACACAGGCACACTTAGCAGCTTGTCAATTACTGGGAGACACCCACCAATGCACAGACCTAGGTGCACGGCTGTGTATGCAGGCGGGCACTCTAATGCATGGGGAGGCTCTGCCCGCTGTTGGGTACTTGACAGTCTGCCAATGGCTCTGACACCAAGGCAGCAGGATTCTGCTGGAGGTGGACTTGAACTGTGCCATAGTAACAATGAAGACCTCAGCCAACATCATGGTGGTTCTGCCTGGGATGGCTCTTCCCAGTTGTCCTCCTCGGGGCAAGGGGACCAGAACTGTACACCTTCTTGCCATCAAGCTTGTGAGCTCCCCCAGAATGGGAGTGTGGTCATAGGTGAGGCAATCCTTAGGAGGAGGGCCATTCCCAGAGGGCTGTCAGCCTGTGGCACTCAGGACAGCTGGGTGTCCATCCTGGAGAGGGGATCTGGTGGCCTGACACGGCGTCCATCACACCACTTTTCTTTAGGGCATGTTAATGTGTTTATTGGAGTCACATTCTTATAAATGTGTCATTATCTGGAAAGGTTACAGCTTTGCCTTTTTTTTTCTTTTTGGTTATTTATGCCTGTGAATTTTTGGTCATTTAAAACTCTAACCTGGGTCAGCAGGTGGTGTACAGGTTAAGGTGACTGGATCCCACATGGCTGGCTTCATAGTCCTGAATCCAGTGGCTTGAAAAATCATGTCAGGTGTGTGCATGTGTGTTCTCAAAATCCCGAGAGGAGAATGGAGGAGAAGGGATTGTGGGGTGGCTATCTTTCCTGGGGGGTGATTTCTCAATTTCTCTCTCTCTCTCTCTCTCTCCGTCTCTGGCCAGCATACATGCCTTATAACAAACTAAAGGCAAAATACACAGCACTATCCCAATTCATGTGTACTGCACTCAATTAAATGTCATGGTCCCCACATAAGGGAACTTGGAAGAGATCTTGTCAATGTCATGTTCCGTACACTTGTAAGCATGTATGTTTTCTTTCTTGTTCTTTTTATAAAAGTTTATTTCTTCCATGAAAGAGAGAGAGAGAACCTCTGACAGAGTTTCGACACTGCAATCCAGCTTCAGCCAGCCCTGGATCATGGGCCAGCATATGCTGGCATACTCAGGGAGGTCTCCAGACTCGAACCAGGCACCTTTCCATGTGGGTTAGCTTTGCAGAGCATCACATTTTACTGCTGTCACATTGTGTAGTCTCCCCCTGCCCCCCCTCCTTTTTGGTAAGGCTTGGGTGTTTCATATCTGACTTAGAACGGACAAAATAAATTTAGGCAAATAAAACACCACTTTTAAGTCTGCTTTAGGTATTGAAAATTCAAATAAGATTGATTTTGCTTAAAAAAGAACTTGCTCCTTGAAAATCATTGTTCTATAATCCCTCTCCCATCTCTAGCCAAGGTGACTACCAAATATGGAAAGTGAAATTAAAAAAACAATAAAAGATAAAAAGAAAAGTTGACGATGCTAAGCATAACTGGCATCCTACCTGTGGAGCCTTGGCATCCTTACCATAACCGAGTGAGAACACTCGGCCCTTTCTGCCTGCCCTGACCTCCTTCAGGAACAAAGACAAGACAGAACAAGGAAAAGTTCTCTTCCAGTTGTTATTGTAAGTGCTTGTTTCTTTCCGTATTTCGTTTTTCCTTCCTTGCCACAGTTTTTAATATTTGCTTCATTAATTCAGACGGGGGGGGGCAATATTATCCCATTGGAGATGAAAAACAACAGTTCCAGACGCAGAGCCCATGCTTTGCAAAGAACTCAAAGTCACATTTCCTGGGGATAAAGCCTCCTTTATCTTAGAACGGATTTGGCCTTCTAAAACATGGATATAAAGCAGGAGGAGGAACGTAAATATAACCCCAAAGTCTCTACAAAGCTATTTAAACTACAGAGTGGTGAAGCAAGATCTTAAATTCTTTTAGAAAATAAAAGATCCTTTGAACTATTTTCCATTGTCCTACCTGTCACTTCAAAGGAAGATTTGGCATGATCTTTAGAGACTTTCTTCTGTCCAAGGAAGGGTATGAGGATGCTGGGAGGGGTGAATCGAACTAAGTAACCCATCCACAAATCTCCCGGCTTTCCTCTGCCTTTCCTCATAGGGACATTGTAAGGAACTAGCAATGAATGGTTGCAAATCACCTTTGCAAGAAAAAAAGAATTAAGGGCAGAAAAGATGTTCCTTAATCATGTCCCGTAAAAGCAACCCAAGTTACAGAGTTGGGCAGTCTGGAGCCAGGCCTCACCCTGCTCTCACTCTGGCAAGGTAACCATTTCCACAGAAAGTATCCAACAAAAGACAAATCTTTCCTGAGAGTGGCTGCCACGTTGGGCATCTCAGTTCCCACCTAGAACAGGGCCACACAAAACCCCACCTTTGTCTCCAGGAGCCTCTGGGGCATTAAGTTATGCAGCTTTGAATAATTTTTTAAAAAGTTTATTAATTACTTTCATGAGTGAGAAATATGGAGAGAGAGGGATAGACAGAACCCACCAACAGGATCCCAACACCCAGATTGTGGGTACTCAGGTGGCTGGCATACTCAGTGAGGTTTCCACACTTGAACCCAGAACGTTCCCACATAGGGTTGTCTTGCAGAGTTTTACTACTGTGCCACTGTCCAGCCCATGAGTTTTGCAGCCTTTTAGCCAACCATTCATGACACTCATAGCTTGAAGAATGGCTAACCCCGGGGACCAGCAGTTAGTGTAATGGCTATGTCGCTGGACTCCCATGTAGTCGACTGCGGTTCGAGTCCCAGACCCGGTGGCTTAAACTCATGCTGGGCACATTTGCATGCGTGCCCAAGATCCTGAGAGGAGAATGGAGGAGAAGGGATTGCAGTGTGGTCATCCCCACTGGGGGGTGATTTCTCACTTTCTATCTTTCTGTCTTTCTGGTGAGCACATACGCCCTATAGCAAAAACCTCTCCAAAAAAAAAAAAAAATAGCTAACCCCTACCTGGCCCCAAATCCTCACAAAATTCTTGTTGTGAATACCAGCCTTAAACATTCCGCTCTCCTTTACTGTCTCCATCTGTGTGGCACCATGCAGCACTTACTCCGTGGTGCCTTATTATAAATAAGGACATTTGTACCCAACTGATGCACACTGGGTGCTCGCTAAACAATGTGTTCATGGATAATATATTACTGTGAGTTCAGATCAACAACAAATGTTTATGACTTAGTTATCTCTGACATCAAGCGGTAAGTATAGTTCGTGAAAAACCTGCTGCAATTGTTAAAATATTTTTTATTTCAGTTTCTTTTGTACATTCAGTCACATATGTCACTTAGCTTGAAAGTGAATATTCTAACATGCATACGTTTCTCACCAGTCCAGTTGAGGATACTATATACATTATCTCCGACAGATAATAGCCCATTTCTTTGTCCCATAATGCTTTGCTTCTCTATTTTTCTCCTTAATGTAGATCATCTTACTTTGGGTTCTTCACAGAGGCCAACCCTGAGACAAGGATTCAAGTGTAAATCATTTATTTGGGAGACGAAGGAAATCTTGGTGAAGAACGGGGAAGTGATACAGGCAAGGGAATAAGCCAGTATGCGGTGTTACTGGAACTTACTTCTGCTGGGGGACTGTAAGATGGAGTGTAGGAAAAAATGGCCTTGGGGGAGCCAGACCCATGGCCTAGTGGTTAAGGGAGCCAGATCCCAAATAGCCAATTGCAGTTCAAATCCTGGACCCAGTGTCACATGTGTGCACATACTCTTAGCCTCCCGCCCTGACGGCAAATGGAAATTTTGCTACTAGTGCTAGGTGAGGGGTATGAGTGGGGGTTGTGACGATGCTACTAGATATTTAGAAAAACATTCAGATAGTTTTCAACACAATTTGACTTTTCTTTTTTTCAAGTTTTATTTATTTATTCAGAGAGAGAGAGAGAGAGGAGAGAGACCTCCAATGGGATCCTTACTTCATGATCCACCCCCAGTCTTAGCCTAGATCATTGACACATACCCTATGTGCTTGGGGAGGTCCTAGGAAGTGAACCAGTACATTTCTCTTGTGGATCTCATTGCATTACCACTGTGCCATCACCTGGCCTCAACCTAAGCTGGCATTTCTATTACCACATTGTTTTCCCCTGATAATGGTCAAGAGGAGGTTTTATTTACTTGACTCAATGAATAAGAATGGTAACACTTTCTCTACTTCACAGGCTTATCGTGAGGACTGCATGAATTAATATCTCTGAAAGTCCAACAGAAATGGAAAGTGACAGTGGAAATGATTTGACAGTTCACAACTGGATTGAAAAATGAACCCAGAAAGAGCACTAAACTAGAAAATAATGTTATCACACTCATTTCTCATCTTAATGCCTTTTAAGTGGTTTTGCTTCTGACCCCCAGAATGTGGCATTTCCAGTAATTTAGTTTGTGTCATATTTTCTGATTTATCAGAAAGCCTTCTTGGTATCTGATATGATCTCAGTTTAGGCCTGTTGGCCAGCTGCTCTCGACTTGGCCACACGAAGGCTAAGACTTCCAATCTCTAAACTAAAGAAAGCCCACAGTATTAGATTTCTCTCCACCAGGAATGCAAAGTCAGCAACTGGCCCATGGTCCCCTAACTTTGGATATGGAGGAATTCTCTTATAGCTTACTTAGTATGTGATCAACTTTTATATATGATCTCAAAGTGAATGTGCATTCTTTATTTTTGAGTATAATATTTTGTATATAAATATTAATTCAAGCTGTATTTTTAGTGTAGATTAAATCTTTGCTATTATAACTGTATATTTTTGCCCAACTTACTGATGACTTTTTGAGAGAAAATCTCCTATTATAATGGTAGATCTGTCAGAAAATTTTGCTTTATATATTTTCAAACCACATTATAAAGTGCATACAGGTTCAAAATTATTATAGATTCTTGGTGGTTTGTTCTTTTTATCATCAAGTGAGGTCTTGTTTTACTCTATTGTTTTCTCCTATAAATTCTGTTTTACCTGATATTGATTTTTCTAGATAGATTGCTTTTCTTTGTCTAGTATATCTTTTATTTTAGTTTATGTATGCCATTATGTCTTAGGTGTGCATTTTAAAAATAGCCTGTAGCTAGCTTTAACTTTTCATTCATCCAATATAATGAACAGAATTATTTATTAAAGGTAGTGATTAAAAACATATATTACTGATATATTTGGGTTTAATTTTTTCTTTGTTGTTCTTGTTTATGTATTTTATTTATTTATTTATATTTTTCTCTTCTGGTTTGGAAAAAAATCTGTTCTATTTCTTTCTTTATCAGTCATCTCATGTTCCCATTTTCCATTGCTGTTCGAGCGTCTATGTTGCTGATGGCAAAGTTAATTGTCTTTACTTTGCTTGGAATAGAGTAATACGTGATAAATATTTATCTTTTAGAATAATATTTACTACATGTTTGGGACCAGCGGATGGTGCAATGGTTACATCTCCCGACTCCCACATTGTTGATTGTGGTTTAAGTCCCAGACCTGGTGACCTAAATTCTCTCTGGGCGCGTGTGCGTGTGTGCCCAAGATCCCAAGAGGAGAATGGAGGAGAAGGGACTCAGCATGGCCATGCCCCCTGGGGGGTGATTTCTCACTTTCTGTCTCTCTGTCCCTCTCTGTCTTTCCAGTGAGCACATGCACACTATAGCAAAAATCTCTCTCTCTGCAAAAAAAAAAAAAATAAATAAAAAAAAAATAACATTTACTACATGTTTAAGGATCATTGCAATTCTCTTAATGGACATATACTATATATGTTGCTTTACTCCCCGCTCACAGAGCATAGAATAAGCTAATGAAACTTTCCCAAACTTTCTTTAGTGTTTCTATTCACAGAAGTTGGCTGACGTTCCTTCATCTTCCCTTTTTTTCTTTTAAAAATACTGTTTATTTCCAAAGTCAGTTATATAATTCACGTACATTTTGGCAAAAATTCTGTTGAATTCTATTACTGTATATAGTAATTTTATGTTTGTAGTATATGTATTTCTTTTTTTCCCTTTTACACTTATTTATTTTTATTCTTTAATATATAGTTATTATTTACATTTAATGTCTTCCTCTTTTTCTTTCCTCATGAGTTTTTACCAGTAGCTTTTAAAAAAGAAGCCTGAAGGAGTGTTGACAGGACTTACAACAGGTAGCATGAAGGAAGGTTTGGGGTATAAGGCATGAAACTCAAGCCACTCGATTCTGTGCAGCTCGTCACCTTCAAAGGGAACCTCTTTTCTCCGTCTCCATTTGTGTGACTGCTTTGTCCTGTGACACGTGCACCTTCAGCAGACTTTTGAAAGCCTGCTATTTTGGAGGTCATAATTTTGACAGATGGGCCTGTAATTAGTAAGTGCTCATTAAGTGCTTGGTCCTGAGCATTTCGGTGGGGTGGTAGAGAATGTTCTTAGCAGCTGCCAGGGTGATAACGGTCCTGCAAATTGGAAGGTCTCCAAAGTAACCAGAGAACTTTATAGAGACTAAAAACAAGCGAAAAAGAAAGCACCCAGAGCAGCTATACCAAAGGCTAACACCAAATCCCAGGACCTCCTTCCTTCCTTTTGTTTTCTCCACAGCATTGGAAGCTTGATACATTCTCAGTTTTCCTCCACTCTGTCTCTCCTGGCCCGTCTTATTCCTCCTGCCTCCTAGCTACAGGTGTTTTCCAAGTGTTGATCTGGAATCTTCTCTTCACTGATCATCCCCACAAAGCACATTCCATTCTGATGGCTTTGAATATAAGCTCTATGTTGATGACTTCCAAATCCGCATCTTTGACGTCTACCCAAACTCCAGGCTCATCTTTTTACTTGTTTGCTGAACATTCCCGCTACAAGTTTCCCTGAAGCCTTGATTCAACACACCTAAAACCAAACTCATACTTTTTCTATTAGAGCCAACTTCCATATCCTACGAGCCGGCAATTCCACTCCTATATATAATGGCCAAAAGAAATAAGTACACGTGTGCCCAAAGACATGTGTGGGAATGATGATACAATGTTCATAGAATATTCACAGAATAATCATGATCAAATCGCATTTGACCCAGGTATGCAAAATTGGCTTACACTTAGAGTAACATCACATAACAGAGTAAGGGGAAATAATTACATGGCTATTTCAGTGGATGTCAAAACTTTATTAGATAATATTAAACGACCATTAATGAAGTAGTAGTGAAAAAGAACATCTTTAATCTGCAAAACTCTTACTGTCAACATCACATTAAATGAGAAAAGGTTGAAAGCTTTCCCTTGGAGATCAGGAATAAAAGAGGTGTACATCATGCTGGGTAAAGTCTCTTCACAATCTAAATGATGTATAGCGATTTAATGTATGAATAATAATAAAAATAAATAAAAATAACAAAGAAGGATGCCTCTGATATCCACTGCTATTCAACATTGTAAACAATGTTCTAACCAGTGCAAAAGACAAGGAAAAGGAAATAAAACCATAAGAATTGAAAAGACAGAAAGAAAAACCTGTCATTATATGCAAATGATATGATTATATTCGTAGAAAATCCAAATGATTTGGCAGAAAAACTAATGGAATTAATAAATAATTTATCATAGTCTCTGGATATAAAATCTTAGTATCTCCAAATCCAATGTATTTCTCTATAGCAGCAACAAACAGAAAGTGAAATTTATCTCGAATACCCAAGAATAAATGTAATAAAGGATGTGCAAGATTGCTACAGAAAAAAATGATGAAACCTTGCTTTGAGACTTTTTTTAAAAATGTTGAAAGGGAGCTATACCATAGCAACAATGAACAAAAAAGATGCCAATTCTCCCCAAATGATTTCTAAATTCAATGCAATTCAAATTCAGATATTTTTGGTAGAACTCAACAAACTAATTTAAAAATTGATATGGAAATGCCAAAGGCCATGGATAGCCATTACCCTTTTAAAGCAGAATGAGGCAGGCAGATTTGAACCATTGAATCAGATGTTATAAATCTATAGTAGTCAAGGCAGTATGTAATTTTTTCAGGGATAGACAAATAGACAAATGGAATAAACCCCACATGTAAGGTGAATATTTGACATATGTTACACTGGAGAATAGAGGGAAAATGTCAATCACTTGAACAAATAGTACTTGGGCAAGGGCATGTCTCAGTCTAGCAAAGGGAGGCATCATCAGACATAGCATCGCATCTTAGATCCTGCTCGCTGGAAGCAGAGCTGGAGACAGGGATTCTGGCTCATGTTGTTTATTAGGGGCACACTCTCAGTAGAAGGGGATGGAGGGAAGAAGGACAAGCTAGGGGCAGGTGCTAAGAAAGATATGTTCTTAGCTTTGGCCTGAACCCTCCAGGAGTTCTGTGGCATAGAATTGGTTCTCTTTGAAGCAAGGAGGCCAGAATTTCATGTCCTTGTGGCATAGAGTCACTGGCTATCAGCTGCACCCCAAAGACAAAGGTGGGTATAGTTTCCTAGGCAAAAGTGACTCTCATTCAGCTGGGGAAAATTCTCCAAAGTAGGGGACACCTGTAAGCTGTTAGCAACCAGCACACAAAGCTGGAGGAATGGGGGAATTGGTTGGTAAAGAGATTCATGGTGGAGCACCAGTACTGTCCTCTGCAGTTGGGGTCTGGTTAGCACCTTGAGTTAGCTTTAGTTCTCATGCAGTGTGAATCCGTGTTGGAGCCAGGAATCCTACCCGAGGCTGGCGTTGATGGGGCCCAGTGATCTGGAGCAGAGGGTGAACTATGGTTCTGGGTGTGGGGGAAAGGAGGTTGTGACAGGGATTCAGAAGGATTTCTAGAGAGGAGATTGAAGATGCCAGAGGGAGAGGGTCAAGACCCTTCTAAAACATGGAGCCTCAAACCAAAAACAGACTACAAGTTCCCCAGCTACAGATGCTGACTTCAAGGCCAACAGGGAGCATAGCTCCAGAAAATTAAAGAACACTCTCTCTCCAAGGCTGGCATTTCATGTGAGTTTCATTTTTCCAGTATCTAGGTTCTAGTCTATAAAGAAGAACCATGGGTTTGGTATTAAGTGCCACTGGCTTTGTGAAGAATAATGTGTTAGGTTAAGACAAAGAAACTGGGGGACTGGATGGTGGTGCAGAGGTAAAACGTGAGACCAAGAGAGGGTGCCCATGGGGGAAGGTTCTGGGTTTGTGTCTGGAGAGCTCTCTGAATATGCCAGGTACATTTGTGCCTATGATTTGGGCCTGGCAGAGGCTAGGGGTGGGACCCTGTTGGGCGTTTTTCTCTCTCTTTCTCTCTCTCTCCCCTTGTTTCTTGCTTATGGAGGAAATAAAATAAAATAAAGAAATTATTAGCTTTTTGGGAAAGTCATGACATGTTTTTCTATTTTTTAATGCAAAAATGTGTCATGACTTTCCTGACAACTCAATATAATTTTGCTGCATATCTGAATTGCATCAGTGAAATTTCAACATCTACTTTAAAACACTTTAAGGCCACCACACTGCTCTATTCAAATATGTAAATGATGTAGTCAAAAGTTTGACATTTGTCAAGATTGTAAGCCTTTGAGAGTAGGGCAGTACAACCCATATAGGAGAGTGTTAGGTATTTCTATCTTATTTCACGTTGCTTCTTTTCATGCATTTTGAAACTCATCTTCTTTCATTTCAACCCACACATATTACCAAAAGCCAGTGTTAAAAGTCAAAAGACACTGGGGGAAAAGAAGATTAGACTATAAATTATATTGCGATATCTGATACTGATTTGGAGAAAACTCATTTTAGACACATACCTCACACCAAAATACAAGTTATATAAATTACGCATAAGAAATTAATTCAAGGGACCAGTAGATGGTGCAATGATTGTTACTGCACTCCCACATGGTTGACTCTGGTTCAAGTCCTGGACTTGGGAACTTAAAACTCACACTGGGCACATGAGTGTGCGTCCTCAAAATCCCAGTAGGAGAGTGGAGGGGAAGGGATTGTAGTGTGACCATTCCCCCGGGGAGGAAGTGATTTCTGACTTTCTGTCTCTGTCTTTCTAGCAAGTGCATGCACCCTAAAGCTAAAAAACCAAAACATAACAAAACAAAAACAAAAAAACCCCACTCTCTTAAAAAAACCAAAATTAATTGGGAACCAGCAGTTAGCGTAATGGCTATGTCGCTGGACTCCCACGTAGTTGACCGCAGTTCATGCCCCGGACCCGGTGGCTTAAAACTTACACCGGGTGCGTGTGCGTGCGTGCCCAAGATCCTGAGCAGAGAATGGAGGAGAAGGGATTGTGGCGTGACCATCCCCCCTGGGGGGTGATTTCTCCCTTTCTGTCTCTATGTCTCTCTCTGTCTGTCTGGCGAGTGCACGTGCCCTATAGTGAAAAACCTCTCAAAAAACAAACAAACAAAAAAACAAACAAAAAGAAACCAAAATTAATTCAAAGGAAAAAAAATCAATTTTAAGAGGTTTCTGGAGTTCACTTTAAACTTTATAAGCTTTAAAGTGATAAAACATCACAATTATGACTGACAAATCTGATTATGTAAAATCTTAGAATTGAATTGTGTATGTAAGAAATTAAACAGCATAGGGGAAATATTTTTTCAACAAATATGGAAAGCAGAAGCTTAATACTTTAGCCAATTTAGAAAGAAAACATTACCCAAAAAATAAGGAAGAAAGAGACATTAGATAAATTCAATTAAGGAACTGTCCTAAGACAGCATACATATTGGGACCAGGAGTTAGCGTAATGGCTATGTTGCTGGACTCCCATGTAGTTGACCGTGGTTCGAGTCCCGGACCCAGTGGCTTAAACTCATGCCGGGCACGTGTGCGTGCGTGCCCAAGATCCCGAGAGGAGAATGTAGGAGAAGGGATTGTGGCGTGGCCATCTTCCCCTGAGGGGTGATTTCCTGCTTTCTGTCTCTGTCTGTCTGTCTGGCGAGCACATGCACCCTATAGCAAAAAACCAAAACAAAACAAAACAAAACAACAAAAAAAAAAAAAAAAAAAAGAAAGCATATATACAAGGAAATGTTGAGCCTTTCATTTTAACCTTAAAGAAATATTTATTGAGCATCCACAATGGACCAAGCACAGTTCTAGGTACTTTATCAAAGTACTTAGATACCTAGTTTCTTTAGGTACTAGTCATCCAAGAATATAAATCAAATTACTACTCAGTTACTAGTGAAATTGATAATGACACTTTCTTTTTTTTTCATTTCATTTTCTTCCATACATTCAATCACATTATTATTTGTCTTACAAAATGGATATTTAAACAGGTGAACATTTCTCCATAGTTGATTAAACTATGAAATATCCACACCTGATAATGACACTTTTAATACTACTGATGGGAGGAAAATTACACACTCCCAATTGGATTTGACTTTACCTACTTAGTCATATAGTATTGTCCAAGCCCTTTAACTTAGGAATTCTACTTTGAGGAACATATTGCCAAAGGGGGGAAAATATTCCAGGAGAGATTAAAACCTCTTATATACCTGAGTTTGTTCATCACATCGTACTTTATATATATGTAGAAAATATATAAAAGCACCATAATTACAGAATTTAATATTTTTAGAGGTTTTTTTTTTTTTTTGCTTCAGGGCATGTGTGCTCTCCAAAGAGAGACAGACAGACACAGTGAGAGGGAAAGTGAGAAATCACCCCCAGGGGGATGGTTACACTGCAAACCCTCTTCCTCCATTCTCCTCCCCAGATCTTGGACATGCATGCACATATGCCTGTCGTGAGTTTCAAGCCACCAGGTCCAGGACTTGAACCATGGTCAGCCATGTGGGAGTCCAGCCACATAACCTCTATGCCATCTGCCAGCCCCAATATTTAATATTTGAATAAGCTTATTAGCTTATTCCCTTCATAAGTGAGAGAAGTAGAGAGAGAGAGAGAGAGAGAGAGAGAAGTAAGCAAGGTTTTAATGCCACAGTCCACCTGCAGTTTTCAGTCAGCCCCTAATCATGGATAAATGTGTGCCTAGTACACTCAGTAAGTTGCTGGACTCTAACTTGGAATCTTGTCAAGCGGATTTCCTTGTTGAGTATTGTGTTTTACAGCTGTACCACTATTGCCAGAGGGCACATATGTGCATTCAGGAGAGAAAGAGGAAGAGAGAGAGAGGTGAGAGAGACTCCCAATGAGGCCTCATCACACCACGATCCTTTTCCTCTGATTCCTCATCCCATCAGGATCCTAGGCATGTGTGCACATGTGTGCTCGGCATGTTTTTTTTCAAGCCAGCAGGGCCAGGATTCAAACCCTGATCAGCCACATGGAATCCAGCTTCCTCTGAACGTCACTGAATTGCTGTGCTATGGGGCCGGTCCATAGTATTAACTATTTTATCTAAGTTTCCTCATACTTATTTATAAATTTATTTTCATAGAATATCTATTAACTTTCTTGAGAACATATCTTCAGAAAGAAAGGAACTTAAAATTTTGGTGATCCTCTTGTTAGGGCTATAGAGTTACTGCTGTGTTTTTCATATCATAATTAAGCTTTCAGTTGATGAGATGTCAGGGCCCCCTAAGCACCAGCCTCTAACTTGAAAGAGAGAGAACTTTTAGAACATAGACAATCAAAACAGATGGTGCCCCTTGGTTAGGTACTTTTCTAGTTTTTCTGAGGTATGAACATATGCTGTGGCCCATGGTAAGGCTAGCTGAGACAGCCCCAATTTATCTTTTGGAAACAGGTCCTGAACTCCTCAGAAAGAATGAGAGTGAATCTTCTGTTCATAGAGAGTAAGACATTCATAGAGAGGACAAGATCCCTATGTCAACTACAGAATTCAAAAGAAACTGCCTAATTGGATCTCAGAATAAACACGTTCAGAGCAATGGCAACAGGAGCTCTCCAAGGTCTAGAAAAACTGCTAACCCTCCCCACGACCCCCACCCCTTTCTCTGGCCTGGTAGAACCTTCCTGTCGCTAATGTCTCTTACCTAATTGACTCACTTGCCTTGGTACTTGCCCGCAATGGTATGATTCCTTGACACCGTCTGTCTGCACTTCTTGTTCTCTGCATGTACTGGCAGTTTCATTTATCAGATTCCTTCTTCTTCTTCTTTTGTTTAGGTTTTTACCATAGGGCATGTGCGCTTGCTGGAGAGAGACAGAGACAGGGCAAGTGAGAAATCATCCCCAATGGGGGATGGCCACGACCCAATCCCTTCTCTTCCATTCTTCTCTTAGGATGATCAGATTCCTCCTAAAAAAGTCTACTTGAGGTTCCCTCCATGGATAAGAATATATATTTTAGTAACTCTTCGTTGTGTTATTAGGAAGACAGGGAACTCAGGAGTGACAGCTTTCAGATATGGGTTCTCTTAAATCAGTAAAGCCTGGTATCTGTCCCTGTATTAAGAGACTTGAAAAAGCTTGTGGAAAAATGAAATCAAAGAATGAGTTTGTTTTGATGCAGAAAATTTTTTTAAATCCATGCACAACTTGTTATAATATGCATTTTACACAAACTTTTTGAAGATCCCTATTATTTGCTTGTTGCTGGGATACTTGAGGAAGAAACTGCTAGACGAACACATGGGGAAAGCAGAAGGAGCTCGTCAGAGAGCTGAGAGACACAGAGAGCCTGCGTGTGACTTGTCTATCAGACTTTAAATTCTTCACTTACTGGATTAGCAAGAGTACAGCCCAATGCCTTTGTTATAGCTGGTGCTTGTAAGCAAATGAATATCAAAGTAATCATTAAAATAACAGATTTCTACTTAGAGCTTTTAAAAAATAATAATTCATTTATTTAATTCCAGTTGTTATTATTATTTTTAAATTTGACCAGATAGAGGCAGAGAGAGAGAAGGGGGAAGTGAGAAAGCAAGCCGCCAGGTCTGGGATGCAAACCATGGTCGACCATGTGGTAGTCCAGTACCTTAACCATCATGTCACCTACTGCTCCCTTTATTTTTTTTTTTGAAACTAAATAGCTATATAATATTGGGTAAATCACTTAACTTCTCTGTATTAATGTAGGATAATTGGTACAACGAATGACCTCCAAATTCCAATCACTTGAAACAATGTGAACTTATTTTTCACTCATGCAACAATCCAATATGTATTCCTGAATCACTGGTTTTCTTGGACGACTCTCCCTTTAATGGTAACTCAAGAATCTTCCCTCTTTTAAGTTTGCTGTCCTCTAAGTCCTTGGAGTAATCTTCACTCAACTACTCACCAAGGAAAGAGAATGGGAGGGGAGTGGCTTTCACATGGAAGAGTTCTAAGGGTCAGGCCTTGAAGTGGTACACATCACTTCTATCCACAGCCCACTGGGCAGGCCCCATCATTTGTGCACATCCAACTGCCAAGGATCCTGGGAAATGTAGTCTTGCTGCATGTCAGAAGGAAAAGAGACACGGTTTGGTAGAAAATTGGCCAGTCTAAAATAATATTGATCTTTTTCTATGTTTTGTACTGCAGAGATAAGGATTTTTGAATTCTCTTGAATTGTCGACAGATCCATGTAATTACTATTTGAACAGAATTCTAGCCTGCTTCCTGGCTTTAAGTCTTAAACAAAGTTCTCTTAACATTTTTTATTTTGATTTATTAAAGCTAAAACTGCCTTTCTTGAAATTAAAAATAATATATTAAAAATACCTATTTAATGGCCACAGTAAGCTGTATAGCCTCAGCTAGGTGCTATTTTATAGCATATTCATTCTACTCACAGTTTCATGTCTGAAGTCAAACATTTGTTCACAGATATGTATATGTCAGCTGAGGTTGCTATTGAAAATAGTTAGATCAATTAAGATATTTTGTTAACCAAAAAAAATGTGGTGGTGGGGAGGGTAAAGGAATGGAAAGCAACTGCAGATACCAGAGATAGTGTGGGAAGAGGGTGGGAAGTGGCAGAGGGTGGGAAATGGGGGGAAATAGATATCTATATATGTATATATGAAACAAGAAATGAAAAATTATTTGTTGATGATAACATGTATGACTAAGCCACTATACAGTATATTCTGGATGGGAAACTGCATTTTGTATGCTGTGACAATGTTCAGTGAATGACTGTAAAATGAATGAATGAATGAATGAATGAATAAATAAATAAAATTGGCCAGTCTCCACCATACTTTCTGGATTCTGTTTTCTTTGACTGTGAAAGGATGCAAATAATAACTGTTTTTCCTTCTCCACTGAGTTCTTGTGAAGCTCAAAGAAGAGGATCTGTGTGAATGTTCCTTGAAAACAGTAGAACAACATAGAGAAAGGGAATCATTATTGCTTGACCTGCCTACCTTTGATTGCTAATTTTAGGAGTGAATAGAGGCATTCTTTCTTTGGTAGAACTCCTTATCATTGGTTCCAATATATACCAAATAGAAGTATATTTAATAAGATAATTTAAAATATATTTTGTTCATATGGGTTGAAAATAGAGATTGTAAATAGGCTTTTGACATTTCACAGTTTGAATGCCTTGATAGAGGTGTAGTACTATGAAATGATAGAAAAATACTATTTTATAATCTTCGAGCCTAATTTCTTGCCGGCTTCTTTAATTTGCATATAACCTTCCAGACAATAAAACCTACCAGAAGTTTGATAATAGGTGGCAGTTTCTATCATCTTTGACGTTCTTTCCTGAAATGGGTATTGCAAAAGGGCTATTTATTATGATTGCGGTGCATGACATCTAATTATTCACATACAGACATGCACGTACACACACACACACACACACACACACACACACACACACACACCCTTTTTCATTCCTTGGAGAGCCTTCAACCTCAGTAGCCAGAAGCTGCTGTTTCCTCTGACTGCCAAAGCAAGCAAATATCAAACTAAAAAAAAAGCCTTCTCCAGCTTCCTTCCCTTCTCGGGGTTGCCATGAATCAGAGGATCTGATAGAATTGCAGTACACTTACGTACCCAGCAACACTCCAGTGATTTCTGAGCACTGATCACTCTTTAGTTTCATTATGTTTTGACCTGAAGCTAGCACCAGCCATCTGGGAAGGGCTGTTATTTAAGCAAACATCGCTCAGCCAATTGTGACCGAGGCACTGGATCATGCTGAACTGAGAGATTTCTTCTAGGGATGAAAGGAAATAATAAGAAATCACAATAGCAAGGGACATACTTTGAGATTCAGCTTAGTTTTCTGAAAGGAGAAAAAGAAAGACATTTGTTTGAAACCCCAGGGCCTTAGGGTAGTTCACCAGAGCACATTAAGCCTTAGGAATAATGTCTAATTTATCTTAGAGCAGACCGAACTCACAGCTTAAAAATTCAAAGGAAAGATTATACATATTGAGAAGAACTCAATATGTATAAAATAACTGAATGTGAACATGACCTAAAGGAAATTAGACTGCACATAATCATGCATTCTGGTGCACTGTGGTATTAACTCGAAGATAGAGCGCCTTGGGTTTTGTGGAAGGAAATAGAAGTTGGGATGTGAAACGAAGCAACGAAGGAGATGCCCTTGGAAATATGAATTGCTAGAAAATGAAAGCAGTGTCTAATCAAATAAGAGCCTTCTATGGAGAGACTATCCCTCACATCTGGATATCTTAGCTGCCTATCTCTTATCAGGGAAAAAAGTGGGTCAGGAATCAAAGCAGATCTCTTTCAGCTGGACAAGCTTTGAAAGAATTAAAAACAGTCTCCTCCTCTCGTCTAGTGCCTCTCAGTGGATATCTCGTTCTTTGAAAAAATCTCTTTCTAAGATTGGAAGGTATAAAAGCATGGACAGCAACGGTGGATCCTGGAGACAGTGTGGGAGGAGGGCGGGAAATGGGGGAGGGAATCAAGGAGAAAGAGAAGCAAAACATTTAAGGGACACAGAAATGGAAAATTATCTGTTGATGATAATACGTATGGTAGTATCTTTGACTAGACTGATACACAGCGTATTCATGCTAGAAAAATTCATTTTGTATGTTCTAATGATACATAGAGATCGAATGTAAAAAAATAGATTTTTTTTTGAAAAGAAAAACAAAAATCTCTTTCTACCAGCCATTTACTGGTTACATTTCAACTTGGCTTTCATTCTGATTTGTGTTCTGCTCATCCTGTGTCACAGATCTGTGCAAATTAGTGCCAAAGTCAAGCATGCTAAAAATGCTGGAACTCTGCAGCAAATTGGGCCCACCGTTTATTTGCCAACAGCTTGCATTAGATTAGTGAATATCTCTTTTTATTTATTAATAAATTAACTTATTAATTTATTTTTGAAGAGAGGCTTTTGCTGTAGGGCAACTGTGCTTGCTAGAAAGACAGAGCGACAGAGACAGAAAGCGAGAAATCACCCACCACGGGGATGGCCACGCCACAATCCCTTCTCCTCCATTCTCCTCTTGGGATCTTGGGCATGCACGCCTAAGTTTAAGCCACCAGTTCCAGGACTCGAACCTCGATTGACTATGTGAAAGTCTGGCGATGTAACCATTATGCCATCTGCTGGTCCCTCTCTTTTTAAGAATCAAAAATTTAAAAATGTTTATTTTGGGAGATGGAGGAGAAATCCTGCACAGGTCTGGTTACGCTGTGATCCCCTTTCTTCAATCCTCCAGTCTTTTGGCTCATGGGCACTCACACACTTACCTGTGTGTTTCAGGCTGACCACATTCACATAACTTTTATTACATGATATTGCTATAATTATTCTATTTTATTATTGTTGTTAATGTTTTACTGTGCCTAATTTATAAATTAAACTTTACCATATGTATGCATGCATACAAAAAAACATAGTATATACAGAGTTTGGTACTATCCATGGTTTCAGCCATTTATGAGAAGTCTTGGAACATATTCCCCACAGATAAAGGGGGACCAACTGTAGTGCAATTGCTGGATTGTGTGACAAGAATATGCTTAACTTTGGAAAAAAAAATCCTGCCAAACTGTCTTTCTGTGGCCAGCAAAATGGCTGTACCATTTTGCATTTTCACCAGCAATGAATGAGAACCTGTCACTCTTCATCCTCTCCAGCTTTTGGAGTTGTCAGTGTCTTGGATTATGGCCATTCTAATAAGTTTGTAGTGGAATCTCATTGTTTTAATATGCAACTCCCTAGTGACTTAAACTGTTAAACATCTTTTCCCAATGTTTTCTCTCAGTCTGTATTTTTTCTTATTATTCTCTTGACATTGCCTTTCACAGAGCAAAAGTTTTTAATTTCAATAAAGCCCAGCTTATCAATTAGTTTTTTTAATGGATAATGCCTTTTGTGTTATATCTAAAAAGTCATCATCATACCCAAGGTTATTTAGGTTTCTCCTATATTATCTTGTAGAAGTTTTTATAGTTTTCATTTTACATTTAGGTCTGGGGTCAATTTTGGGTTAATTTTTGTGAAAAATGTAAGGTCTGTGTCTACATTATTTTTTTTTTGGTATGTGGATTTCTACTTGTTCCAGCATAATTTGTTGAAAAACCTATCTTTGCTCTACTCTTTTGCCTTTGCTCCTTTGTCAATGATTGGTTGACTACATTTATGTGTGCTATGTTTTTGACTTTTTATTCCATTGATCTATTTGTTTGTTCTTATGCCAAAACCACACTGTCTTTATTACTGTAGCCTTACAGTAAATTTTGAAGTCAGGTAGTATGAGTGTAACTTTCTTCTTCTTCTTCTATATTGAATTGATCTTTTCATATCTTTGCCCCTCCACACAAACTTCAGAATCAGTTTACTGATATCCACAAAATAACTGGCTGGAAATTTTATTGAAATTTTCTTGAATCTATAGATCAATTTAGGAAGAACTGACATCTTGACAATATTGACTCTTCCTATCCATGAACATGGAATATGTCTCCATTTATTTAGTTCTACAATTTCTTTCATCAAAGTTTTGTAGCTTTCTTTATGTAGCTCACTTATGCATTTTGTTGGATTTATATCTAAGTATTTCATTTCTTGAAGTGATAATGTTAATTTTTTAAAATTTCAAATTTCACTCATTCACTGCTGGCATATAGGAAAGTGATTGCCTTTTATTTTTATGTTTGAATCAATGTTCATAGTTTATTGGAGTGTACACATATTTAAATCCCTATTACATGTCAGTTATCATTTGGATCAGTGCTTTATCTTGTAGAAGGCAGGCAAGATATCTTCAATTTACTGCTTCAGGCATGCAAATGAACTGTAATTTTATCTTTCTACAACTTAATTTGTTCTTTATCTTGAGCCACCATTCCATCTGAAGACTCAATCTATTTATTTAGGATTTTTCCCCCCCAGCCGTTATAGGCTTAATTCTGTCAATTCATAATTTTTTCTCTTTTCTAATATTTTTCCAGCTAATTTAAACTTCTTTATGTAGACTCATTGTACTGGAATTTGGGAATAGAATTGGGCATTGGTTCATTGACAGGTGACAAAGGTCTTCACTAATGCAATGACTTTAGGGCCTTTTAAAAAGTTTTATTTTGAGGCCAGCAGGTGGCATGGTGGTTAAAGACGCTGGATTCTCACATGGCCGACTGAAGTTTGAGTTCCGGACCTGGCGGCTTACTTTCTCACTTCCCCTTTCTCTCTGTCTCTGTCTGGTCAAAAATTTAAAAATAATAACAAATGAAAATAAGTAAATAAATACATCTTTAAAAAATAAAAAGTTTTATTTTATATATTTATTTATTTTTCCAGTTTTATTGAGACATAATTGACAATTAAAAATGGTATTTATTGGGACCAGCAGTTAGCATAATGGCTATGTTGCTGGACTCCCATGTAGTTGACCACAGTTCGAGTCCCAGACCCAGTGTCTTAAAACTCACACTGGGTGCATGTGTGTGCATGCCCAAGATCCCGAGAGGAGAATGGAGGAGAAGGGATTGCGGTGTGGCCATCCCCCTGGGGGGTGATTTCTCGCTTTCTGTCTCTCTGTTTCTGTCTGTCTGTCTGGTGAGCGCACGCGCCCTATAGCAAAAACCTCTCCAAAAATATTAAAAAAGGTATTTATTTAAGGTGTATAGCTTGATGATTTTTTTCTTTCTTCTTCTTCTTTTTATTTTTTTTTTAAATTGCTATATAGTCCTTGTACTTGCTAAACAGAGATAGAGAGGGAAAGTGAGAAAGCAACCCCCAGGGGAAATGGCCACACTGTAAACCCCTCTCCTCCACTCTCTTCTTAGGATTATGGACACACACACACACACACACACACACACACACACACACGTACCTGGTGTGTTTTTCAAGCTGCTGGATTTGGGACTCAAACCATGCAGTCGGTCATGTAGGATCCAGTCACTCCAACCACCATGCTATAGGTTGGCCATAAGCTAGGGGCTTTTCATACGAAATCTCATTTATTCCTCATAACAACTCTGTCCTTACGATGTACCTATTGTTACCCCACTTTACAGATGGAGAGATCAAGTCTTAAAGAGATTGTTTTATCTATAATCACACAGTTAAGTGGCAGGGCTGGGATTCCTAATCAGGTCAGTCTAACTTCCTAGACCATGCCTTAAATTACCAAGGCATAACACCTCAGAAGGAGTGGATCTCTAAAGTCTCTTCTAGAACTAGAAATCCATTGTGTAAAGTTTGAAATAATGTCAGTCTCATATGGTGGTAAACTGCACAGGCCTGAGTGTTGGAAAGCCTGTGTTTAAGCAAGTCAGGCCCCACTTCGCTTCCCCTGCTGTTACATAATGCTAATCTAAGTACCTTTCTCATAATATTGTTTTGAGGATTAAATGGGCTACTGTCTGTAAAACATTGCATGTGGTGCTTTGGAAATGGTATGAACACATTGTAGGTGTTCCAAAATGTTAGATAATAAAATGATAGCATTTTAAAACATGTTTTCTAGTAGCTCTTGTGTTGCAAGGAGTGAGAAAGATTTTGATTTAGAGGCTCTCCAAACTGTGCGGGTAGGAAGGCATATGATAGGAAACTGTGGATATGGGACTTGACAGGAAGAAGTCAAACTAACTGCCATAACAGAGCCCAGCCCTTGACCTACATGAGAGCCTTCCTGGCAGGAAGCTAGCTCTGGCATATGGAAGATTGTCTTTGTATAGCTGGCAATCAGAAGAGAATTGGGACACTCCTGGGTATTGTGACAGGGCTCTGATTTTCGATCAGCCTCATTCAGAGGAAGGATTCAACTGAAGGGAGTATTCCTGACATGACTGGTCCTGTTCAGATAGGGAGCAGATGGCTTCTAAGCCAGATATCAGCCATGCCAGATCATGTTAGGACTGCCTGCTTCCTGGGCTTCTCAGAGTGAAAGGGCTGCCACAGTGATGTGACTTGGGTATAGCATTTCTTAGAGCAGGGAAAGGGGAGACGTGCTTCTTAGAATCAGAGGTGACAGCTGCTCTGGGGGCTAGACTTAGGTGACATGGAAAAGGGGGCAAAATTCCTATGCCCTACATTTTGGGTGTATGTGTGTGTGTGTGTGTGTGTGTGTGTGTGTGTGTGTATGTGTAATTCTATCACTGCTATTTCAATCTCCTCTGAAGAAATACAGGGATTAAGTAGCAATTCTATTCCCTTTTTGACTGCCTAAGCATCCCTACCTCCAAAAATGTGATTTATCATCTCAAAGCCCTTTGCTAACCGCCTCCAATCATCCCTGCTCATAACACATCACATTCTACAGTGGCACTGTTTTGTTTTTCATATCTTGCCCCTCTGTTAATAAGCATGGATTGAGGGCATAGTATTTGGCAGCACTGCACTTCAGTCTGAGAATACAGAGAAAAGTGCTATAAAGTCTTGACCCTCAGAGACTTGAGAGTACCTAGGGTGACAGGGACCTTTAAACAATATTTAATGGGCTATGAGAGAAGGGTGTTAGTCTGGGTTTCTCCTGAAGCAGGCCCTGCAACAGGTATTTGAGTGCAAGTAGTTCATTTGGGAAATGATTCCAGTGGTCACTGGTAGAAAAGATCAGGCAGCCGAGTCAGGGAACAGAAGAAAACTAGTCAAAAAGGCGTTTTACACTAATTATTACTAAAAGCAACTAGGGATTTGGCCCTCCTGAGGAACTCTGGGAGACATTGTAAAAAGAGCCTCAGAGTTCTCTTCTCCAGGGGTCAAGATGCTGGGTCAGGTAGTCATCAAATCCCTCTTCATCATTGTTTAAAGGCTTCCTCAAGAGGCATTAACTCCCTAGCATTTACAGCTTGGTACTCACCTGGACCAAATGCATTCTAGTGGGCAGCTATAAAGCACAGATGATTCTAGTCAGCAGCTTTCCCCATAAAAGTGGAGATGTGGGTGAGGCCCAACAGCACCTGCTAATGGAAGTCGTGTTGAATTTATGGTAGGGGCACAAGGAGAAGATTATTGTTCCTAGCTAGAGTGATCAACAGACTTCATAAAGAAGAGCTTTCCAGGTAAGAACATAGTGTTGGGGAAATGTAACAGGTTCACCAGGCTGGCACATAGGAGTGGAGGGAGGGGAGTGTTGAGCATGATAAAAGCACTGGCATGCAGGCAAGGGTCCACGCAGGGAGGGTTTGTTTGCCAGGCGATCCTGTCACCATCTTGAGATGCATAGAGAGCCTTAAGAAGAGTTGGTGCCTGGCTACATTTGCTTTCTAGAAAGATCTTTCTGGCTATGGTGCCCAGAAGAGGGGGTACTCCTTCTTGTTGACTTCCTGTGAGCTTCCTGTCTACTTCCTGTTGCTCTGAGCATCACCCCAGTAGTGGCAGTTTGTTTCCAGCCTGTTTACAGTTTTCCCCAAAGTCTCAGAATCGGGTTCATTTGTGTCTCTTCAGAGTAATCACCAGGAGCTGAGTGGTGATGCGTCTTCAGGGGTCTGGGTCACAGTCCTCTGGGACCCCTCCTCTAGACTTTTAGTTCTGATAATTCTCCCCTCTTCCCTTTGTTTCTCCAATCCTAGGTTACTGATTCTTGCAGTTCCCATCTCTGGGTATCTCAATATCCCCTGTCTAGCTGTTTAGTCCTCTAATACCTGATTAACCTCAGCTGAAATATTGTAACTGTTGTGTTTGCCTTTTTGCCTGGACCCTGCCAGATGCAGGGAGGAACATATGACAGAATATCTTGGGTGTGGGCTCAGATTGGAGACCATGAATTTGCAATCTACATGCTTGTTTGATATTTCCCCAAAGCCCTTAACAGCCAGGCCATAGAAATGGAGAAGGCAGATGGTTGGGCTGAACCAGGCTTGGGGGTTTGTAGAGGAAGATGTTTAAGAGGGCACATAGCACCAGAGGTAGTGGGCTAGGTAATAACAACAGCAGTAGCAGCAACCATGATAATAGATATGCTTATAATTTGGGGTTTACAGTATGCCAGGCACTCGCTGTTTCAAGTGCTTTACTTATACTGTCAAGGAACTTAATCCTCACAGCAATCCTTGGACATAAGTATGTACTATTATTCATTTGACAGTTGAAGACACTGAGGCACCAATAGGTCAAGTAATATGCCCAAGATCAAATAGCTAGTAAGGGGCAAAGTTGATATTTGAACTTGGGCAGTCTGCCCCCGTGGTTGGGGCCCTTATTAGGTGATTATTTTTCTGTCCTAGGGAACTCTGATTCCATAGAAATATGATGGAATGCTTCCATGACCACTGGGGCCCTGGCTGTAAGGTTTCAGAGGAAAAGACACATTTCCAAGAAGCTCTCGCAGAAAGCCAGAGAAAGCTGGGCATAATTTGTAAAGATGTGATGAAAGAGAAAGGCCGAGAGAAAGGCATGCCCTCCTGGAGGTAACTCCATTCTGCACAGGCACAGATGGAAATGAGATTGAGGAGCTGAGAGTTTATCATTCTCTGAAAGCTTAATTAGGTCATCGGCGAGGACAGAATATTAAAAAAAAATTCTATCAGCTAAAGACCTGTGGGATTTATTTTCTTTAGTCTCAAAATAAATGAAGCCTTTTCCTAGTTACAAAAATGATGTTGAAAAATGATTGATTGTCCTAATGAGGAGAGAGAACAGCTGCCTGAACAGCAGATGTAACTTTTATAATCATTTCCTCTTCATCGGTTTTCTCCCTAACGACCCCAGCACTGATGATAGTGTTTAAGAAGGAGGGTGTGTGATGGGCAGAGGCCTGGAATGATCAGGAAGCTTGAGCAAAGAGGGAAATGGTTGGCCCGAGTACCCCGTGATTGGCTGCATTTGTAACAAGTAAAAGGTTATGGATGTTCATCAGGCTGGATAAAGACTACAGAACCACAGTTAGGAGAAACCTATGGTTCCCAGGACTGAGGGCCAGTCCTGGCAGGAAAACCAGCCATGACTACAACAGGGAGTTAAATCTGCTCTAGCTTCCCCAAGGCCCTGGAGTGAACCAAGCAAAGAGGAACATCCCCACCTGGATTCACTTAGCATCAAGTCTGCAAAGAAACTGTAAAATCATAGCGGAGTCCACAGAACATGGCGTTAGGAGCTTAGGGCTCTGCCAGCAAAGTTTGCATTTTAATTCTGAAACTACTACGTGTCAGCCTTCCCTTCAACCACTGTACTACAGGCTGGTCCTTTCTCCTTCAGTTTTGAAGCCAAATTTTGGATTCATAATTCTAGGTTGGTGGGGGTTTTTTCTTTCTTTCAACACTTTAAATATTTCATTTTACTTTCTTCTGGCTTCCATGACTTCTGAAGAGAAGACTAATATTAGTTCTTTTCCTTCCTCCTTTATAGCTAAGGTGTTTCTTCTTTTTTCAATATTTTCTCTTTGTATTTGATATTCCACAGTTTGAATATGATATGCCTAGTCATAGATTTTTTTCATTATTTTCTGCTTGGTGTTATCTGAGTTTCCTGGATCTGTGGTTTGGTGTCTGTCATTAGTTTTGGGAAATTCTTAGTCATTATTATTTCAAATATTTCTCTGCCTTTTTCTCTCTTCTCCCAGTATTTCCATTATGTATATTTGACACCTTTTGTGATGGTCTCGTAGTTCTTAGATACTCTGTTCTGTTTCATTTTTCTCACTGCAATTCAACTTTGGAAGTTTTACAGACATTTATTCAAGCTCACTGATTCCTCAGCTGTGTCTAGTTTATTATTAAACCTATGGAAGGCATTCTTTGTATTATTCCAGTGTTTTTGATTTCTAGCATTTCGTTTTTCTTGTTTCTTAGAGTTTCCATCTCTCCTCTTATAGTACTCATGTTGTCCATTTTTCCCATTGGGATTCTTAGCAAATCGGTCATAGTTGTTTTAAATTCCTGGTTGATATAACAGTTCAAAAATTTCTGCCATATCTGAGTTTGAGTCTGGTTCTGAGAATCTGTCTCTTCGGATTTTTTTTTTCTTTTTAGCGTGTTTTGTATTT
>NW_006160080.1:2648000-2648406 GCF_000334495.1 Tupaia belangeri chinensis | reverse complement strand
TTTTCCATCCAGAGTACACTGTATATTGACTCAATCAAGCACATCAACATACATGTTATTGTTAAATAATTTTCCATTTCTTGTTTCCTGTATGTTATGCTTTTTCCCCCATCCTTGATTCCCTATCTTTTACGCTCTGCCATCTCCCACTCTCTTCCCACACTGTCTCTGGTATCTATGTTTACTTTCTATATTGTTCCCCCCCACATTTTATTGAATTACTAAAGATCTTAATTAATCTAAATATTTTCATAGCAAACACAGCTGATATATACATTTCCATGAACACAAATCTAACTTTAGGCATCCTATAAAGTAGCACCTAGCTGGGGCTATGTATCTTACTGTGGTCATCAAATAGATATTGTTCTGAAAACTTTTTTAAACTTAATTTATATTCTTTCCC
>NW_006160080.1:2625473-2630371 GCF_000334495.1 Tupaia belangeri chinensis | reverse complement strand
TGGTGGATTTTTCTAGGCCAGCAATTTTCTCTTCTGCGTCTGAGATTCTATTTTCTGTATGATCTAGTCTGCTTTTAATACTTTCAAGGGAGATTTTGACTTCCTGTATTGTAGACTTCATTTCTAACAGTTCCGTTTGACTCTTTTGTAAAGCGTGTAATTCCTCTTTTAGATCTTGCAAGAATTTCCTCACCTCCTGGAACTTGTCAACTTCTTTTTCCTTTCTCTTTAGCAGTTCATTGTCTCTCTTCTCTTCCATCTCAGTTAGCTTCGCCATTATGAATACTCTAAATTCTTTATCAGACATTTCCATGATTTGCATTGAACTGCTTATGGATGAAGAAGAATTATTCTTTTCCCTTGGAGGAGAGGTATTTTCTTGCTTTCCCATATTTCTTGTGGTCCTGGGGTGATTTCTTGCCATCTGATGGATGGTGTGTTTCTTTCTAATTCTTGAAGTTCAATCTGAGTGTTCAGGAGCAAACAGAAAGAGGTGATCTGGAATCTCTTTGCCGTTCTGTTGTGATCACACACTAGCTTTGTTTGCTGGAGGCTGAATTATCAGTAGAAAATCTTCGTTTCTCCTGTCCCCTGAAATGACTAGTTTACAGGAGCCATGAAGAATCCTCTTCTGAAGGAAGGCCTCATCTCTCCTGCCACGCTAGCTTTGTTTGCTGGAGGCTTAATTGTCAGTAGAAAATCTTCATTTCTCCTCTCCCCTGAAATGACTAGTTCACAGGAGCCACGAGGAATCCTCTCTAGCGTGTTTTGTATTTATTGTTGAAAGCCAGACATGATGTACTCAGTAAAAGGAACTGAGGTAAATAGGCCTTTAGAGTGAGTTTTTACATTTATTGGATTTAGGAGTTAAGTTATGTTTGCTGTTTTCTGTAGCTATAAGTGATAAAGCCTAAAATTTTTCTCTTGTGTCCTTGTTTTTTGCCTCCTTGTTGTCTTTGGGTTTCCTTAGATCCTTTTAAAAAACGTAATTACAGGATCAGCAGATGGTGTAATGGTTATGTTGTTGGACCCCCACATAGTCGACCTCAGTTAGAGTTCTGGACTCAGAGGCTTAAAACTCATGCCAGGCATGGGACCAGTAGTTAGCGTAATGTTTATGTCACTGAACTCCCATGTAGTTGACTACAGTTCGAGTCCCTGACCTGGTGGTGTAAACTCATGCCGGGCACGTGTGAGTGTGTGCCCAAGATCCTGAGAGGCGAATGGAGGAGAAGGGACTGTGGTGTGGCCATCTCCCCTGGGAGGTGATTTCTCACTTTCTGTCTTTGGCACCCTATAGCAAAAAAATCTCTCTAAAAATAAAAGTTTATTTCTTTCATGAGATTGAGAGACAGAAGAGAGAAAGACAAGGACTCTCAACAGGTTTTCATCCTGCTATTCTGCCTGCCCCTATCCCCACTCCCAGGCTTACTAGCTAGCCAGGGTTATGGGTGCATGCACCTAGCATGTACAGGTTAACTGGGGAACTGAACCTGCAATCTTCTGAATAGAATTAGCATCAGTTGAGCAGCATGTTGCCAGTGAGCTGGCTCAAGACTTCTTTTTTAAAGTTTATTTCTTTCTTCTGAGAGGGATGAGGGAGAGAGGTAGGCACCCTCAACAGGGTTTTCATGCCGTGATCCACCCTTACCTTTAGCCAGCCAGGAACATAGGCACGTACATATGTTTGGTGTGTACAGGGAGACCTTGTGACATGAACTGAGGACCTTCCTATGTGGCAGCTGGCTGAAAGACGTCTTAAAAAAGGTCTGAAATACACAATTCTTTCAGCAATATCCCTTTGTTATTATAGGGAAGTGCTATCAGTATGCTGGTAAGGTGAAGAGAGAAAAGAAGAGTTCTATAGTCCTATGTTTATACCTCAGTCTTTTAGTGAGCCTGTGCCCCTTGACTGCGACCTCTACAATTGCTCTTCAACTCTCCCACATCCCTGGTGATACAGGAAGTTAAAGGGGTTTGAGTTGTATATTTCCTTCTGCTATGCCAGTCAGCCTCTGGGAAAGTAACTTTTCCTTGAAGGCGATCCTTGTTAAGAACAGAGTCCCAGCCCAGCCATGGGGGCACAAGTGGTAGGGTGCCACTGTGTAATGCTGAAATCATGTGGGAAGGCCTGGGGTCCAGATCTTGGGACAAGCTGAGCACACTGGTCACACTCATGTGTGGATGTGATCCTGGCCAGCCAGAAGGCTATGTGGGGAGGCAAAGATGTCAGCATGGTGAAACCCTGTCAAGGGTGTCTGTTTTTCAAAAAAAAGAAACTTAAAGAAGACGGAGAACAGGAGAATAGTGTGCTCTGGCATATTTCAAAATGGCTACATTCTCCCTCCCTGCCAGAAGCTTGAAAGGAATTCTTTTTTTTTTTCCCTCAGATTTTCACTGTGAGACCTGTCAGGGTTCCTGGAGGTAATAATCACTGAAGTGCGGGGCTCTCCAGTACTGCCCTCCACCCCCTGCATTTGTGACTCTCAAGCTTGTCTACACTGAGCCTCCAGAAATTTGTTAATTAAAAATTACATTTTCCTTTCCTGGTGCTGTTTCCACAGAAGGATCTGCTCCTGATGGTAAGTTGTAATTCATTGTATCTGCTTGTCTCTCAGAATTTGGGGCAGTGGTTTACCTGTGACCTCTATCTATGATGTATCTAAGAAGAATGTTGGTTTCAAGTTTGTTCAGGTTTTTTATTTTTTAATTTTTAAAATTTAATTTATACATTCAATCACTGTACATCACTACGGCTTATAAAATGAATTTACCCAACATGAATATACTTCACATCAGTCCAGTTGAAGATACACGTTACCATCAACAATCTTCCATTCTGTGTCCCTCATATGTCTATATATAATTTTAATCTCTTTTATACATTCAATGACATATGTTCAGTTTTTTTTTTAATTTGTTTAAAAAAAATTTATTTTAAGGAGTATAACTTTCAAGCTACTTATATGTTGGACTGAGACCAGAAGTCTATCACCCTCCTATTTGTGACAACCAACATTGCCAAATGACTTCTGGATAGGGGGTCTAACCACCTTCAGTTGTGAATCGCTGCTATTAAAAAATTCAGAATGCTCCATATAAAGATATCCCATAATATGTATTATGTATTTTATAAGAAAAGAATAAAGCAAATGAGAATTCTTAGAGATTTTGGTGGGAGATAACACTGTGGTGTCTGTTGATGCTTGTCACAGAGACTGTCAGAGATCAGCCAGATGCTCATCAAACCCATTTCGTAGGCAAAGACTTCTTTTTTTTTTTTTTTACATTTTATTGACTCACGAAATACCTTACACTAAAAATATGGACAATGCTAGAATCTAGTTACAAGTGCACTATAATTTTCTTCTGAAACATTTTTTTAAATGAATTAATTTACATTAATTCCCTGAGCATCATCACAGCATATAAAATGTGATTTCCCATCTAGAATATACCACATAGTGGCTTAATCATACATGTTATCATGTTATCATCAATAATTTTCCATTTTTAGTTTTATATATGTATATATATATACCCCCTATTTCTCACCCTCTGCCATTTCCCACCCTCCTCCCACACTAGCTCAGGTGTCTACAGTTGTTTTCCATTCCTTCCCCCCAACCCACATTTGTTTTTTTTTGGGAGAGGTTTTTGCTATAGGGCGTGTGTGCTTGCCATAAAGACAGAGAGAGAGACAGAGAGACAGAAAGCGAGAAATCATTCCCCAAGGGGGATGGCCATGCCACAATCCCTTCTCCTCTATTCTCTTCTCACGCCCGGCATAAGTTTAAGCTACTAGGTTCAGGACTCGAACTGCAGTAGACTACATGGGAGTCCAGAGACATAGCCATTACACCAACTGCTTCCCGCTCCCCACTTTATTGATTCGCAACATTTCTTAAGTGATCTAACTACATTCAATAGCAAGTTCAGCTGGTATATACATATCTGTGAATGCATATCTGACTTTAGGCGTGAAACTCTGAGTACAATGAATGTATGTACTATAAGGTATCACCTAGTTGATGCTATATAGCTTACTATGGTCATTAAACAGGTATTTTAAAATATATTTTTTAATTTCAAGAAAAGAAGTTTTAGCTTTCATAAATCAAAGAAATGCTAAGGAACTTTGCTTAAAACTTAAAGCCAGGAAACAGGTTAGGATTCTGTTCAAACAGTAGGTACATGAACCTATCGGCAGCTCAAGACAGGACAAAAATCCTTAAAACTGGAAAACAAAGCCTAGAAGGAAATCAGCAATGTTTTAGTCAAAAGTCATAAAATGCTATTCAGTCTCATGTACTTAATCTATCTTCTGTTGTGGTTTGATTTTCCCGATTAAATTCTGGGATATAATATTCAATTTCAGTCTTATCCCTATGATTAAGTTGGCCATTTTCTTAGTTTTTGAACTCTTATTTCTGTGTGTCTGTATTTAATTTTCCTGGTATTGCACTCCCTTGAGAACTTCTTGGAGATCTGGTCTGGTGTTGGTAAATTCTTTCAGGTTTTATTTATCAGAGAATTTCTTGTCTTTTCTTCCCATATGAAGGATAATCTTGCTGGGTACAGTATTCTTGGTTGAAATTGCTTTTCCCTTAACACTTGGAATATATTTTCCCATTCTTTCCTCGCTTGTATTGTTTCTGATGAGAGGTCCACTCTTAGCCTGATGGGATAGCCTTTGGAGGTAACTAGACATTCCTCTCTTGCCAATCTTAGTATTTTGTCTGTGGTTTTGGTCAATCTGGCTGTAATGTGTCTTGGAGAAGATCTTCTTGGGTTGATTCTATTGGGGGTCCTTTGTATTTCTTGGGACTGGATCTTTTTCTTTCCTTTTTTTTTTTCTTTTTGGAGAGAAGATCTTCTTGGGTTGATTCTATTGGGGG
>NW_006160080.1:2622732-2625048 GCF_000334495.1 Tupaia belangeri chinensis | reverse complement strand
ACATGGCTGACCATGGTTTAAGTCCCAGACCTGGTGGTTTGCTTTCTCACTTTCCCTCTTTCTCTCTGTGTCTCTCTCTGGTCAAATTAAAAATAAATGAATGAATAAATAAAATTTTAAAAAATTATTAAAAAAATCATGTGTTGGGGCCAGTAGGTGGCATAGTGATTAAGGTGCTGAACTCCTATGGGGTTGATCACAGTTCAGGTCCTGGACCCAGTGGCTTGAAACACACACCAGGAGCATATGCACATGCGCCCAAAATCCTGAGAGGAGAATGGAGGAGAAGAGATTGTGACGTGGCCATCCCCCATGCCCCCAGGGGGGTGATTTCTCACTTTCTGTCTCTCTGTCTCTGTTTGTCTCTCTGATAAGTGCACACACCCTATAGCAAAAATCTCTCTAAAAATGCATTATAAATAATTATAATTTCAGGAAAACATAACAGCGAAGTGATAAAGTCTGTTAAAAGTGATCAGTTATTCATAATCTCCCTGAGGCCCCGTGGCTTAGCTAAACACCAGAGAGTCAAGGTAGCTATAAGCACACCATACTTGCTCATAATTTGATTCTGGTCACACTGACCACCGCATTTTTTTCCAAGGCAGGAGCCAGGAGAAATTTTGCACTATGGTTACTTTTCATAAAGGTTGAAGAATGAGATGAAAAAACCCCGCTCAGCTATATGCAGATAATAAACCAGCTCTACTGAAAGGCAGATGTTAGATGGAAGCCAAACATCCAGATGTTTAATCCTTCTCATTAATTAGAATAAAAATCCTGTGGAATGTGAAGGGTTGGAGGACACTGGGTTAAATTAATCCAGGGCTTTTCTGATACTACTAAAGAGAATTTGAAGTTGCTGCCTTTAAAAATGCAAGCTGCATTGCACTATTTCCATATTTTATGTGGGAAGTGGCAGGGTTTAATTTTAACTGCACACCACCTTCTCAATTGTTCCCTGAACAGAGTACAAACTTAGAGAAAATTACATAGGAAAAAACCTGATAATAAAACTGGGGACTGAAATGAGTTTAAAGTTCAAACAAAGTGCATTCCATAGCTGGCACATTCTATCATCCATGCACATTTGATCAGGAAAACTATATGGTCTTTTATAGTGTTTTTGACTGCCTGGATAGACTCAAAGCAAGAAAACTTCATTCTTGAGGAAAAAAAATGAGTAGACTCAAGATATGCACAAAGAGATAGCTCAAGGGTTTCAGGAATTTTTTCCTATCTGGTATAATTTTTTTTTAAATACAAATAAAGGATTGGTTTTATGCCTTGGCTTTTCTTGGTTTTGTGCTTTGGTATAAAGCCCACCTTTCATTTAAATCATGGGAAAGAACGTTAAATAACAAGTGACAGATAAATTTAAAGCTTTGGCCACAGAAAAAGCTGAAAGGAGGGATATCCTTTTTCCTTTTTATTGGTCAAGTTTCTCTGTGTGCAGCTTCATAAACTGAGGTAATTGACTTTGAGCTGAGGACATACTCTTGGAAAACCTGCCTCATCACTTCAGGGGTCACTTTCTTTAGGCTACATTTATTGACAGTTGCCTTCTTTTTCCATTAGCCTCGTTGCTTTCTGTCACAGAGATTCTCTTAGTGAAGCTAGGATAGATTACGCTGCAGTTATTAAGGACCCCCAATATCTCAATGATTTACGTAACAAAGTTTGCTTTTTGCGCATGACCCAATTAAGTGCATGTCTGTGAACTCTCCTTGGTAGTTTGAATCCAACATTTATTCAGGGATCTTGTCCATTTTTATCTTGTAACCCATCACCTTTAAGTCTGATTCCTTTGTGGACAAGAGAGAATGGAGAACTCACCACGACGCTTAATTGCCTTGGACCAGAAGTAGGACATCTCTTCTACTCACATTCCCGTTGGTGAGAACTAATCAGCTGGAGCAAATATAACTGCTAGGGAGGTTGGGAAATGCAGTCTTCCTTTGTGCCCAGGAAGAAGGAATGGTGTAGCAAGAGAAAAGTGTTTCTGTACGATGATTGCTTTCTGTTGAAAGAAAGAAATGTAATGCCTGAGAATAGAGTAATTCTTGTCTGACTCACTTTGTCTTTGAGAAGGAAGTGGTGTGGGTAGAGTAGAGTATTCAGCTGTGTTATAAGAAGCATGCAGGGAACCAGCAGTTAGCATAATGGCTATGTCGCTGGACTCCCACGTAGTCGATCGTGGTTCGCGTCCTGGACCTGGTGGCTTAAAACTCACGCCGGGCGCGTGTGCGTGCGTGCCCAAGATCCCGAGAGGAGAATGGAGGAGCAGGGATTGCGGTGTGACCATCCCCCCTGGGG
>NW_006160080.1:2610721-2622637 GCF_000334495.1 Tupaia belangeri chinensis | reverse complement strand
GTGGTTCGCGTCCTGGACCTGGTGGCTTAAAACTCACGCCGGGCGCGTGTGCGTGCGTGCCCAAGATCCCGAGAGGAGAATGGAGGAGCAGGGAGTTCGGTGTGACCATCCCCCCTGGGGGATGATTTCTCGCTTTCTGTCTCTCTGTCTGGCGAGCGCACGCGCCCTATAGCAAAAATCTCTCCAGAAAAAAAAAAAAGAAGCATGTAGAAACATGTAGAAATAAGTGCCTTGAATAGGAAAGGGGGATCTCAAAGGAAGTTCTTAGAACAGAAAAAAGACAAGATGGAGACTAGGCTGATGTGAGAGGAAGAAGATGTCATGGTTCAAAGATAGGAATGGAAACAACAAAAGATCTCTTTCATTTTCAATGAACAAAATTATGTGTAAAAAGTTGCCGTGCAGCCTTCCAGAGAAGGCACCATGCATCTTAGGAAGAGTGGGAGATGATGTCCAAGAGGAGACAAAATCTAAGTTGGAGTGTGAAGCCCAACTGCTAGAGTTCCCCATCCCTTAGGCTTCAATGAATGAGAGTGAACACTGCCCTTCACACTGGGATTTAGACATCAGAGGGGATTTCCATCTCTATTGTTTGGCCGTGATTATACTACTTGTGAGAGAGTGTGAGCAAACACTCTAGGAGTCACATTGATCCCTTATTTCTGATGTTGCCAATGGAGCTGGAAAAAAGAAACACAACAGCCAAAACAAAACTACATGAAAACCATGAGCTGGGAAACGGGGATGCATGCACTATCACAGAGAGTACATTCATCCAATTTCTTTCAGTAAGAGAGTACCATTTTCTGGCCAGTTAATTATTAGAGTGAAAACGGACCTTGTTTCTCTGTGAAGAGATTTTCCTCAACCAATCCTGCTTTCACTTTCAAAATGATAGCTTTTTTTTTTCTCTCCATGGGCTTCAAGATCTTACTTTGGGCTGCAAAATCAGAATATCCTCTCTTCATGTTCTGGCTCCAACAGTCCTCAGGCAGGGTGAAAGCTCCTGACAGTTCAGGTAAGGGTGACCTACCAAGAACTGCAGAAAATAAATGCCAGTGATGGTTTCACTGGAAATGGTTACCTTGGGGTAACCATTTATGCTGCCTCAGTTTCTGGTGCTCGCTTATTCTTTGTGATGGACTCTTGAGTACAGAGCACCCAGGCTCAGATCTGGCTCTCCCCCTGGACTTGTATATGCGAGCAGATGTGTGTGGGCTTGGATGCTTTTTGACACACACTAAGTCTTCCCTTTTGGATCAAGGGCTCAGTCATAAGACGCTCAAATGTAGCCTCTGAAACAGCCGGAGACATTTTATTCCAAGGTTTGCCAACGATATGTCTAACTGCATATTCACTGGGCTGCCCTTTTGTTTACGACTACTGGAATGTGTTAGATTTAAAAAAATTATAGTTTAAAAAATAATGCAAGTATTTTACATGTAAGCAGGAAATCCATGTGAAATTGTACAGCTCAGTTTGGAAATCACTGCTTTATTAATTAGCTGATAAGTTACTGCATAAAATCCCAATGACGTCAACACAAGAGTGTGAAGTTTTGATGGGACAGTGGAGGACTGGCAAAATAGTCAACAACAACAAAAAAAACCAAAACAAAACAAAAACAAAAACAAAAACAAAAAACAAAAAACAAAAAACCCTGTTGGTTTTTGAAAGTTCTGGTTGTCTTTTTAGGCAGGTACAATGGAAGACTAATCCTGTCAGACCAGGAAGACCCATTTATCAAGTTAGTGACATTTCCTCCCCAGAAAGGACAGAACTAGTTCAGTAATCAGAGTAATCTACCAACTAGCAATTGTTCTTGGAGCAACTTTCTTAAAATTTTGCCTTGGACATGAGTGATGCAAGAATGTACCCAGACTACTTTACTGTATTCCAGTGCCTGGAACAAGGAGAACAGCATTAGGGAGTGGAAGGAGGAAGAAAGCAAAGAGGAATGGGAGGAGGCAGTGTGGCAGAGGCCTTGAGGCATTCTCAGGACTCAACAAGCACAGCCGCAGAGGGCCTGGGCCCTGATGTGGACACAGGACGTCTTTCTCAGGGTCCTGGTAACCAGAGTCATGGATGGCCCAAGTTGCAACCACGAGTTTTTGTATCTCAGAGCCATGGCTCCTTCCTGCAGAGAAGCCAGAATGGCAGGGTACAGTTACAAAGGCCAAAAAACTGAAAGTCAGAGGTCACTCGCAAAGGAGAAGCCCCCTCACCTCAAGAGGAAAAAGGAAGGAAATGGGTAGCCTATTCTAGAGGGAGAAGTCTCCCTTTGATTCCTGTCTCTTTACCTCTGATGCTGGAGGAAAAGAGGATATGGTGTAATACTGGGACACGAGGACATGGCCTTCTATTGACATAGGTGTTGACAAATTTTCAGATCCCCAAGTTCTACTGAGTTAATTCCTGGAGCCTTGCTTCTGTCACTCAAATCCTTTGACAAGACATCTTAGCACCAGTGCCCTCAAACACAAGGCTGCATGCTCTCCTCAGCAGCTGAGAGGTCCTACCTATCTGATTGAAGCATTGATGTATAGCCTTCTTGGGGTCTCTTAAGCTGATGGCATGGTAGGTGCAAGCTTCAGCTCCCTCCACCTGACTTACTTCTGCAGAAAGGGTGCCCTTGCAGTGGCGAATTTTGGCAAATGTGTGTTCATGAATGCAAGTGCATTGTGGGTCATGGAAAAGGGGTAAGGAGAAAAAAACAAAAACAACAACAAAAAACCCCAAAAACCTAGATTGGCTGGGAACGGTAGACCAAGAAGGAGGGGAATTGGAGCACTTTTGTGTGAACATGTGTGCATGTTGATGCACATCTGAGTGTGTTGAGGGAGAGGACAGGGCATTAAGAATGGAGAGATGCATGGGGATAGAACTAGACCAAGCAAAGTTCTGTCCTTGGCTTGGGTCTTGAGGTCCACTCCATGGATTTTTGTATTTGTCTTGAGGCTGCTGGAATCATGAGGTGGGAAACATGGGAGTGTCCTAGTAGTGCTGCTTGAAGGGAGAGCTGAGTGAGATGAGACTACCAGAGGGCTAGGGCTATGTGGTCAGGAGCTAGGGGTGGTCCAGGGGTGGGAGAGAGGAGTTGAAGGTCTGGGGTGGGGAGACTGCCCTGATTTCACAAATTGCAGGCCATGAACTATAATTGGGGAACATTCTTTTCCTTCTCTCCTCCTTCAAGGCCTTTGCTGTCTGTGAAATTTCTTTATTTTTATGAGAGAAAGTGCTCATGCACAAAAGAAAGTGGGAGAAGGAGAGAGAGAGATGGGTGGAGAGGAACACCCTAGACAGAGTCTTATCATACCATAATCCTCTTTCCTCAGCCCTGCAGCTCCTCAGGATTCTGGCTGCAGCGTGTTTTTGGGTCAATTAGGAGATCTGAACTCGTGGTTGACTAAATGGCTTCCAGCCTAGTAGGGCACTAGAGCCCAGATGCAGCCTAGCTACCCTACTGCATCTGGGCTCGTTTAACCACTTCTTACCTGCTAAGATTGATTTGGCAGGGAAAAGGGATTCCTGTTGGCATGACTGGCCCTGCACAGGAGAGCTGCTGCAGGGCATGACCACGGTAGGTGAGACACAGAAGCCAAACAAGGTTCTGATTCTTGTTTACTTTTCCATGATTTTTAAGAGAACCCTTTCTCTTGCATGTTTTTGTTCACTATTCTCACCTGCTTATCCTTCAATGTAAACGTTAAAATCAATTTATCAAGTTAGAAAAATTCCAGGTAAGGCCCCATAGAATACTGGTTAAGACAGCTGGGTCCCACATGACCAATGACAATTCAAATCCTGTTCCTGGTGACTTGAAAACCATGCCAGGCGTGTGTGTGTGTGTATGCCCTAAATCCTGGTGGAGACACAGAGGAGAAGGGATTGTGGTGTGACCATGCCCCACTCCACATTTCTCTGGTAAGAGCTCATGCCCTCTAAAATTTTTTTAAAAGAGAAAGAAACATTCCAATGGGATTTTGATTGTAATTGTGTTAAATCAAATATATTACTGCTTTATCTGTGACTTGATTAATATGCACTATATTCACTCTGGGAAAGACCATTTGACATGCTAAAAGATGTACATTGATTAAATTTAATTTAAAAAATGGAGTGAAAAACATATTGTATGCTATAGATATGCACAATGATGGAGTCTAAATTAAAAATAAATAAATAAAAGAAATATAAAAAGTAAATTGGGTGCTAGGTGATAAAGAACCAGACAGAAAGGACATTTTTGCTCCTTTATTTATATAAAGAACCAGACAGAAAGGACATTTTTGCTCATTTATTTATATACCTGGAAAATACAAGGGGAGTTTTTGTGGAAAAATTGAATTAAAGTATGTTAATTTTTATCTAAAAATTCTTTGAAGTAGATGCATAGGTTTTTTTTTTTAATAATATGAATTTTCCATGAACATTTTGAAGACCCCTCATATATTGAACACTTACTCTGTGCCAAGAAAGTGGTCCCATTGTCTAGGGACACTGAGGGGCACTTCAGGCAAAGGGGAGAGGAAGGACAGTTGCTATTCTCCCATGACCCAAATTACTTGCCTTACTGTAATCCCAGTCCTGTTGAACTGTTACTATTTAAAATTTTGATATTGTCTTCATGATTTTTGTATCATGGACTTTTATATTGATTTAAATTTTTAAAAATATTGCATTCGGTATTGATCTTAAACCTGGCTTTTTTTGGCATCCCTTTAAATTTTGCAACTGAGGTGAGTCCTTGGTCTCCAGCGTTGGGGAAGGTGAGGTCTGAGAGGGATTACATGGCAGTATAGACACATGAGCTCTCTAAATGGCTGCCCCAACTGCAAGTGTGACAGGAGGCTCACGGCTGAGGCGATCAGAGCACAGATGTTGCCATCCTGAAGGGAATGTCTGCACCGTACAGTATGGGAGCCATTCACCCCCATGTTACTATTTTTAAAGTGTATTTATTTCTTCCATGAGTGAAAGAGAGGGCAGGGCAAGAGTGAGAGCGAGAGAGTGAGACAGAGAACACACTACCAACAAGGTCTTAATGCTGTAATCCATCTCTAACTTCAGCCAGTACTGGATCACAGACACATACTGAGAGAGGTCCCCAGATGCAAACCTGGAACCTTCCCATATGGGTTAGCCTTGCAGAGTTCTCTGAACGGGTGCTAGAATGTGACCTTTACTAAGATGCTCCTATCAGGCAGATGTATGCGATAGCACCGAGGAGTTCAGAAAAATATAAGCCTTGATTGTCTCATCCCAGTGACTCACACAGGCAATGTATGGTGGTCGGCTTGCCAGTGCCAAGGTCTTCCCCAGGGCAGACAATGGATTCTTCTTCCTCTCCAGCCTAGAGCTACATTTAACTCCTCTATTTGAATCTCTAACATAATTAACTGCCTACCATCTTTCTTGATATTTGTTTTCAAATCAACCTTATGGTCAAGACTGTTCTGGACACACACACACACACACTTCGTATAACACCACTTAAATCACTGCTTCTGAGTGAGTCTACTAGCCTGCTTCCTGCTCTTAGGAATTCTGATGATGTCATTCCTTATAGAAATGACATTTTCCAGTTATATCCCTTAAACTTCAAAGATCAACTCTAATATTTGAACCTCTCCTCCAAAAGTAGACCCTGGGGTGGCCATTTAGATACAAATGGTATATTTGGGAGGTTATCTCAGGAAACATGGTGAGGGATTGTGGAAAAGAAGGCATATTAATGAGCAGGTTATTGCTGTGGTTGATTGGGCTCATTCTTGCTGAGGATTCTCTGAGACCATGTATAAAATATAACTGAAAACTCTTACCAAAGGGTGAGGTAGTCGGAGTATTTACCCATCAACTCCCCACCCCTCATCATTTGAGAGTTGCTCCTGGGAGAGTTAAGTTCCCAGCACATCTTGCTTTCCCTGCGTAAACCAAGAATGTAGCTGTGACCAGATAAGTTCTCAGGCAGAGAGACACAGACATTAGAGGCGAAATCTGCCAGTGTTCGGGAGATGGTCCATCAAAGATGTCAGTGACCTTAGTTGGACCAAGGGGATATTGGCAGGGCACCAACAGCATTGGCTACATCTAGTTAATAAAATTTTCTCCATTAATTTATTCCTGCATTCAACAGATATTTATTTATAAGGTGTCCAGTATATTCCTAGCATGTATTTTGGCATGTTGATATGGCAGTGAGTGAGCGAAACATACAAATCTCTTCCTTAATACCTTATTCTAGTGACTATTCTCAGAAGTATTACATTCTACCAATCATAAATGCTTAACAAAATTTCAATAGTATATGCATTCATTTAATACTAGCATGTCTTTGATATTGTACTAACTGGATGAAATAAGACATTTACTTTTTAAAGAAAGCGTTCTTACCTAAGCACCCACAATTTCAAGAAATATTAGAACTTGATGTGTTCCTACAGATGACTAAGGCTTGAAAAAATAAACTGACTTTCCCCAAGATACGCAGCAGAAGCAGACCTAAAATGCTCAGCTTTCTTCAGATATTTCTACAATAGCACCACATTGCCCATGACTGACTGTTTTATGAAGCAAGAAATAAAAAAGTGTTCTGAGCACACCATTTGAATACACACGCATTGTGCAAGAGCAAAACATGGTCCAAACTTTTTGTAAAACGATTGGCAATGAACATTGAAAGTGACTTTTCCTCATTGATACAGTAACTCAAATTTTAGGGATCTATCCTAAGAAAATAATCAGAAAAATTGTGAAAGGTTGATAGACAATGAATACTAATTTAATATTTTAAAATGGATGTTTTCAAAGAATATTTAGTGGGACCAGCAGATAGCATAATGGTTATATCGCTGGACTCTCATGTAGTCAACCATGGTTCGAATCTCGGACTCAGTGCCTTAAACTCACGCCAGGTGCGTGTGCATTCTTAGTATTCTTCAGATTCTCTCAAAATTTAAAACTGACTTTCTGAAATTTTAGAATCTACTTCTAAATTATATCTAAAACTTAAGTTTATATTTCAGAGATAATTTTGTTACTGAATGCTGAAGGAGTGATATTATAGTTCCTGATTAAATCTAATGAAAGTAGATAAATGATCTAAGCCCTAAGTCACCACTGTTTTCTATTATTATTTATAAAATCTCCAAGTCCAAAATGAGCCTTTTTTTTTTTAAAAGAGGTTTTTGCCTTAGGACATGTGCACTCTCTGGAGAGAAAGACAGAGACAGTGAGAAGGAAAGTGAGAAATCATCACTCAGGGAGGATGGTCACACCACAATCCCTTCTCCTCCATTCTCCTCTTAGGATTTTGGGCATGCATACACATGCGCCTAGCATGAGTTTCAAGTCTCTGTGTCTGGGACTTGAAGCACGGTTGGCCATGTGGGAGTCCAGTGATGTAACCATTATGCCATCTGCTGGTCCCCCGAATATTTTTTTTTCCAGAAAGATCTACATAAAAACAAAAAATACAAGTAGTAGTTACATCTGGGTGGTGGACTGCATGAAACCTTTGTTTTTTCTTATAGATCTGTGTTTTTTCCACAATGGATATGTGCTACTTTTATAATCAGAGAAAAAAAATTTTAAATTTTTGCTTAATTTTTACCTCTAGGCATTGTGATTAGTGCTGGGGAGGTGTTCCGTGGCTATTGGTGTGTGCCTTTGTGTTGGAAAAAAACTCGCACTCTGAAAATAGGTTGGCGATGCTCATAGGTCTTCCAGTCAGTGTGTCTACACTGAGGGCACATTCTAAAATGCTTTCCCTCAGGGCCCTGCTTCCCCCTTCTGGAGCTTTAGTTCCCTTCTGCCCATAGGCATCCCATGGAAAGAGGTCCCTTGTCTGCATCTTGCTCATGTGTTCTTGCTTTGTGACTTCTATTTCTTTGTCTCCTTTCTCTCCATCAGCTTCTCCCTTCATTGTGCTTCCTTTTATTCCTCGTACAGAAGCAGAATCCCACGCTACTGCTTTTCAGCCTTTCTCCCTGCTAGTTTTAGCAGCAGTCTGATGGGGACTTCATCTCACCTTACCTGCTGTGTTTTGCTTTAAGAACTGCCTTTGGGATTCGACACTTACCATGAAGATGAAAGCAAACGAGCCGCCTATTAAACATATCACCTTTGGACTTTCCAGAGACATGGGCTTTGCCAAACACCATGGGAGCCCGCAGCCCCCTGTGGCAGCACTTCCCCAAATGCATGCTCTCTTCCAAAGCAACTGAAGAACACAGACCCCCCCTTTACTCCCCCAGACAAGGCTGTTGTTTTTGTCCCCCAGGTTTCTACCATGTGGGAATGTCATGGTGTGAGAAAATATCAACACCCAAAATGCAGATTGCACTTGCTTTCCATCAACTGTGAAGGGGCCATTAATCATTCTCCATCTTTGCATCTTTCCCCTGTCCTTAGTACAGAGAAGCTGTTCTTAGAATTTCTGAGGAGTATCTGTGGGTGGTGACTAACCTTTGGCATTGTCCGTGTGGTCTGACTGGTGGAGAAATAGTCCAGTCTCCTAGCATCAGCCTGGAGAGTTCAGGGGCATCAGAGGAGGCCCTGTGGCAAGGTGCAGCCAAGCAGAAAGGAGCGAAAATGTTGGGCTGTGACCAGCCTGAGGCTGGCTCCCCTAGGCCTGGTGGAGATAAATTTTTGTATCTTTGCAGATTGAAGCACTTAAAGTATTTGCCTTTTTGTCCATGGCTCAGCCAAGTAAAGTATGCAGACCGGGTAACATTCATTACAAAACCTCTGCTGATAGGAGATACAGTAAATATGACTCTTTTTGGAAAACCTGCATGGCTTATCTGGGGGCTACTGTAGATCAAGCTCAGGAGGCACCATCCTGAATTTATTAGAGTTTGGTGTCAGACATGGACACACCTTCGGGTATTTAAACAGAAAGGTCTGAATTCAGATAATCTGGTACTTTCTATGTGGTTGGAAGAGCTTCAAAGTATGGATAACTGTAAGAATGTTGCTGGACTGACTGATCTCTGACACAGGAAGTTGGGGACTCAGAGAAGCTACCACTGAAACACATCATTCAGGGACCAGGAAGGCCCCATTGATACACCTCTTGACACTCTGGAGGTGCAAATTAAACATCCGAAATCTGCTTCAGAAGCACTCTACATCTCTGCTCAAAGGCAGAAAAACAGGAGGAATATGGTCTCTGCCTCTTGTATGACTTCCCATTGGTGAAACTTGTTCATGTGCAGAAACCTAGCTGCAAGGGAATCTGAGATAGAGTATTTCACTTTCCAGGTTTGTTAGTATAGTAAGACACAGTGGAAGGAGGAGAGAATGGACACGGAGCGCCAAGAGGCCACATGGAGCACACACACCTTCTAGAAGGGCACTGGCCACTACACACACAGGGGGACTAGTTAGGGGTGGCTGGCTTCCAATAGATTCTAAAGCAAAACAAACAAACAAACGTGGGGTAAACCCCAAATAAGGTGCAGTCTCTCAAGAGAAAATAGAATTGACCACAGAATAGTCCTTGCTCTGATTCTCAGCAACATGAGAAATATAAGGAGACTGCCCTGGTTGGGGGAGGATCTTGGCTTCGGGGTATGGGAACTGCTTCTTCAGTGTTAAGTAGAGATAGCACAATTCCCTGCAACCTCAGTTAGATGGGAGGTGGAGGGGATCGGAAACAAAGGTACGTATAGTTCTTGGAAACAGCTGGTGAGGGGGTCAGGTCTCTGGCAACTCCTATTCCTGGTACAGAAAGAGCTGTGGAAGAGGCTGGAGAGTGGCATAGGGGTAAAACATGTCCCTCTTCAAGGCTAATCTGCATGGGAAGGCTCTCGTTAGCGTTTAGAGACCTTCTTGGTGATGCTGGACATGCATATGCCTGTGACCTGTGATGCTGAGGCTGGGGGTGGATCATGGTGTCAGGATCCCCTTTCTTTTCCCGTCTCTCTCTGTCACTCTCACTCATGGAATAAAGAAGTAAACTTAAAAAAAAAAAAAGAGAAGGATCTGTTGGAATGGGGAAAGACGTAAGGAGAATCACCATGTTCTGATAAGATCCATGTAGAATGAGACCACACGATTAAATGGACTTCTGGGTCCAAGGAGGCAGTTAGGGGATTGTAGAAGATGGGGTTATTAGCCTGAGTTCTACATCCACCTCTGTCTCCTTGCCAGTCGCCTTGTAACTTTGCATCTTTTCTTACAAAAGTCAAAACAGGATTCTTGATCCCTTGATTTGGGGTTGGCTTTTTGACTTCCTTTTGACAAGGGAATGTAGGAAGAAGCAGCACAAGTCCAGTTTTGAACCAAGGTCTAAAGAGTTCTTCTGTGTTCCCATTTGCCCTCTTTCATGCTTCTGTCGTCTTTATAAGAAATGTCCCCTGGGTTCAGCCTAGGGCCAAGAATTAACATGTGTAGAAGAGACTTGGGCACAGGTCACAGCAGGGTATGAATATTAGCTGTACGGGGTGAAAGACGGGCTCCTAGCTGAGCACAGAATAGTTCAACTGAGCCCCATGCACCTTACTGGGTTATGAACCATAAATTCTTGGGGCCAGGAGGTGGTGTGGTGGTTGAGGTGCTAGACTCCCACATGGCCAACCTCAATTTGAGTCCTAGACACAGAGGCTTAAAAGTGCATGTGTGTTCGTATCCAAAATCCTGAGAGGAGAATGGAGGAGAAGGGATTGCTGTGTGGCCATCCCCCTAGGAGTGGTTTCTCACTTTCTCTCTCTCTGTCTCTCTGACAAGCATATGTGCCCTCTAGCAAAAAAATTTCTCAGGAAAAAAAAATAAATGCTTGTTGCAACTACTGACATTATGCTAATTGTTATGCAGCAAATGCAGCCATAGGCAACTGATCCAGGCACTGACTGTGACACTGAGATGTTTATTATTTCTTGCTATCTCAAGGAAGAGTATCAGGGGTATCTACAAACCCTGGACTGGCATATGCAGGTTCTGAGAAGTAGCGGGGCTACCCAGTGTGTCTGGAGGTAGCTGGAACAGAGCTACAACAAGATGGGGATCAATACCCAACTAATAGTCTACCTTCTCAGGCAGCCTTCCCTAAATGGCCAAGCCCTCAGAGATCTCTTCATCCTCTTCTCTCCTCACTTGTTGCCTATATTTCTCCTCTAGCTCTGATCATATGCTACCACATTTATCGTGACCTAGTTTTTTTTCTTTCTTTTTTTTTTTTTTTGGAGAGGTTTATGCCATAGGGCATGTGCGCTCGCCAGAAAGATAGTGAGACAGAGAGATAGAAAGTGAGAAATAACCCCCCAGGGGGGATGGCCATGCCACAATCCCTTCTTCTCCATTCTCCTCTCAGGATCTTGGGCACGCACGCACATGCGCCCCGTGTGAGTTTAAGCCACCAGGTCTGGGACTTGAACCACAGTCGACTACATGGGAGTCCAGTGACGTAGCCATTACACCAACTACTGGTCCCTATAGTGACCTAGTTTCTAATGTCACCAGAAAAATGGACCTCCTTCACTGCATTTTAATTTAAATACATGCCTATATTTTTGTTCATGTGGATATGATGAGGGATTTACTCAAGAATTTTTTTGAATATATTATGTTTAAACATATATTATGTTTAAAGCAATGTTCTTTGAGATTCAATAAGTTCTGGACTATTTTCTTGATATTTGTTCATTTCCATGTACAAGTAGGGGACAAGGTGTAGGGGGGTGAAAGATTGCAGGCAGGTGGAGGCTGTGACTCATGAAAGATTGTGGAAAGCTCAAAGAGAAGATAAAATTCTTGGAAGGAGCTATAGAGGGTAGAAGAGGGAAGGCCCGAGGAAGCAGAGAGCAGAGTAGGAATTACAGTGGGGTGGTAGTTAATGAAGGGTACTGAGAAGGAAGCCACGGGGATGGGCAGCATCTGGGACTGGGAAAGGCCACTGGAAGGGGAAGAAGTTGG
>NW_006160080.1:2566911-2610663 GCF_000334495.1 Tupaia belangeri chinensis | reverse complement strand
ATGAAGCGCAGAAGGTGGAGAATTAGGCCTGGTAAAATGTGGGACAGGTGGAGTTGAAGGATCTTCATTGCCATGTAAAACTATCTTATTTTATATAAGAATTGTCCATGTACCACTGCAAGAAACTGGTCTAAATAAATGATTTTCCAAATCTTTTATTTTTGCCTGCTTATCCTTTAATTTTTTTAAGGCTTTTGCAATAGGACGTGTCCAAAGACAATGAGAGGGAAAGTGAGAACCCCCCACGTCCAGGGGAGATGGCCATGCTGCGATCCCTTCTCCAGTCTCCTCTCGGGATTTTAGGCACCCACACACACATGCCCAGCATGATTTTCAAGCCACCAGGTCTGGGACTTGAACTGCAGTCGGCTATGTGGGAATCTAGCACCTCAACCACTATACCACTCAAACTTCTAAAAAAATTTTTTTGAAAACTGCATGCTCCCTTATACTTACAAAGTTAATATCTAAGATTCTTACTAACTTGCAATACTCTAGTTTCAATGGGTATGATAGTATATTGCAAATATTGAGATTTTTAAAATAAAACTCTTATATCATACCTACTGGGATCAAAATATCACTATGATATGACAGCCACTATCATCCGTTAAAAAACATATAACAAGTTCTTTGACAGTCAGAAATTTTAATCATTCCTTTTCTTCCCTGGAATTATATTTCCATTTCGGTTTCCCCACAGAATTTTATCCAGATGTAGTATATTTCTCTGCTTGAAAATCTTCTATTGACTATTGCATATCTCAGCAACAAAACGTGTATACAAATTTGTTTAAAAATTTTGTTTCCCATAACCATAAATAATAAATCCTTATTAAAAATAAAAAGTAACATCATATTGGAAAAACATTTTTTAATGAAATGAATGGAGTGGGGGGGGTAGGTCACAGTTTCTCTATTAAAAGGAGACTGGGCCAACAGTGGCGTCTTTTTTCTTTTTTTTTTTTTTTGAGAGGTTTTTGCTATAGGGCGCATGCGCTTGCTAGAAAAACAGAGAGACAGAGAGACAGAAAGAAATCAGCCCCTGCGGTGGGGTTGGGGGTGGGGGCTAGTGGCCACACCACAATCCCTTCTCCTCTATTCTCCTCTTGGGATCTTGGGCACTCATGCACACATGCTGAGTGTGAGTTTAAGCCACTGAGTCTGGGACTCGAACTGCAGTCGACTACATGGGAATCCAATGACGTAGTCATTACGCCATCCACTGGTTCCAACAGTGACATCTTGAACTGTTACTTTCTGTAGTTTCTTGGAGGTTTTTACACCCCAGGCAATGCACTGTAAAAGCGTGCTTTGGTTTGGAACCTTGGGCATCTGGACTTCTATATACCACGTGTACTGAGACACTGATGATGACAGCTACCGTCTCAGTGAGTTCAAGATGCCCTTCACCTATTTCCTAGGCATCACAGAAGCCTCACAGATTTTTGCGTGACTCCAGGGCAGGGGATAGAACCCAATAATGTCGAAAATTGAACTTCTGATGTAAATGTGTATATCCTTGCTTTGATTCGTATACACTATATACATGCTTCGAAAAACCACACTATGGGACCAGCAGGTGGCATGGTGGTTAAGGCGCTGGACACTCCCACATGGCTGACCCGGGTTCAAGTCCTGAATCTGGTGTCTTGCTTTCTCACTTTCTCTCTCTCTCTCTCACCCTCTATCTCTCTTTGGTCAAATTAAAAAATAAATGAATGAATAAATAAAATAAATAATTATTTTAAAAAAATAAAAGAAAAACCACACTATACATCTCATATATGTAAACCAGAAATCATAATTTTAAAATTGAAGTTCCAAGATGGCCCCTTAGATCAACAGTTAAGGATCTGGATCTCACATGGCCAAATGTAGTTTTAATCCTTGCCCTGGTAACTTGAAAAACACACTAGGTACGTGTGTGTGCATGTCCCAAATCCTGAGGGATGGAGAAACGGAGGGGAAAAAGGATCATCATGAGACTATGCACTGCTGGGTGTGTTTTCTCTCTCTGTCTCTCTCTGGTGAGTGTGCATACCCTCTGGCAGTTAAAAAAAAAAGGAAGAAAAGAAAAAAAAATTAAGTTTCCTTCAAGCATGACAGACTGATTGTTTAAAACCCGATTTATTTTGATTCGAAGAATACAAGGAATTGGGGAGTTTCTCGTATGATTGAATTCCTGACATCAAGGTTTGTGCCTGCTTGCTGTGTGGGAAAAGGGGGAGAGCACATTGGATTGGGCCTTCAGAAATGAGGTTAGCTACCTGTTTTCACCATTACTTAGCAATCAGGCGACCTTGGGCAACTGCTCATCTGCATCTCATTGTCTATAAAATGGGGTGGGAATTTGCCCCATGCAACCTCTTGGGTTATTGGAGGGCTCGTATGCCATCCATCAACTGATGCTAATGACATTATTTTGTAAATGGTCAAGAAAATTTTTGTATTTAAAAAATCTGAAAACTCTGTACTTAAAAATGATTATAGGGGACCGGATGGTGGCTCGGTAGTAAAATGTGATCTTTTCTGAAGCTGGCCCCCATGAGAAGGGTCTGAATTTGCATCCAGAGACCTGCTGGTTCTCTGTGCCTGTGACTTGGGGCTGGCTGAAGCTGGAGGTAGGTTGCAGAAGACCCTGTAGGGGATACTGTCTGTCTGTCTCTCTTTCTCATGGAAGAAAGAAAGAAAGAAACTTAAAAAAAAATAATGATAGGTTCACAGGAAGTTGCAAAGAAATGGACAGAGAGATATCATGCACCGTACGTTCCACCTCTATCAATAATGGCGTTTTACTTAAGTACAGTATATCAAAACTGGGAAATTCACATTGGTATAATCCACAGAGCTCATTCAGATTTCACTAGTTATAGTTTGTAAATCATCACGAACTTCTTTCTATTTAAAAACTGTAAAAACCTCTTTATTTGAATATAATTATAGGGGGCCGGATGGTGGCTCAGTGGTAAAATGTGATGTTCTGTGAGGCTGACTCATTTGAGAAGGTTCTGGGTTTGCATCCAGAGAGACCTGCCTGGTTCTCTGTGCCAAATTCAGTTTTTACTGGTTTGAGTTTTATGTTCCTCTGTTTGTGTGTAGATTCATGAAATTTTATCGCATGTGTAAGTGTGTAATTATCATTACAGTCATAAGGAACTCCTTTGTCACAAAGTTCCCCTGTATTACTTCTTGATAGTCCCTCTTGTCCCCACAATCACTAACCTGTGGCAACCATTAATTTGTTCTTTATATCTTCATAGTTTTGTTATTTCAAGAATGTTACATTCATGAAATCATAGTATGTAGCCTTCTGAGATTTTTTTTTTTTCACTTATCTCAATTCCTTTGAGGGCCATCTGAGGTGTTGCCTGTATCAATATTAATTGTTGAATAGTATTCCCTGGTATAGATTCATCACAGTTTTGTTTTGTTTGTTTTTAATAATTCACTTACTGAAAGAAATCTATATTGTTTCCAATTTGGGGCTGCCATGAACATTCATATGCAAAGTTTTGAGTAAACCCAAATTTCCATTTCTTTGGTATTGGTGCAATTCTGGATTGCATGGTAAATGCATGCTTTTATAAGACACTGCCAAACTGTATTCCAGACTGGCTGCACCATTTTATATTCCCAACAGTTAGCATAAATGAACAATTTTCTCTGTAACCTCGCCAGCATTTAATGTTATTACTATTTTTAATTTTATATATTCTCATGGGTATGCAGTGATATCTCACTGTGGTTTTAATTCACATTTCACTAGTGGCTAATAATATTGAATATCTTTACATGCACTTATTCACAGTCTGTATGTTTTTTTTAGTAAAATATCTTTTACATACTTTATGGCTTCCCCTTTTTATTGAGAGATTTTTGCAATGGGGTACATATGCTCACTGAAGAGACAGAGACAGAGAGACAGAAAGCAAGAAATCATCCCCCAAGGGGGATGACCATGCTGTAATCCTTTCTCCTTTATTCTTCTCTTGGGATCTTGGGCACACATGGACACATGCTCGGCATGAGTTTTAAGCTGCCGGGTCTGGGACTCAAACCACGGTCAACTATGTGGGAGTCCAGTGACGTAACTGCTATGCCATCTGCTGGTCCCTTTTTGTCTATTTTCTAACTGTTTTTTCTTTATGTTGAATTTAAACACTTTAAAATACATTCTAGAAACATTTTGTTGAATATGAAGTTTTCAAATAGGTTCTCTCAGTATGTAGCTTGTCTTTCCATCCTCTTAATACAATCTGTCTCAGAGAAAAAGTTTTTAAATTGTTATGAGGTACAATTCATAATATTTTTTAAAAAAGCATTGTACTTTTTTTTTTTTTTTTTGGAGAGGTTTTTCGCTACAGGGCGCGTGCGCTCGCTAGACAGACAGAGAGAGACATAGAGACAGAAAGCGAGAAATCACCCCCCAGGAGGGATGGTCACGCCGCAGTCCCTTCTCCTCCATTCTCCTCTCGGGATCTTGGGCACGCACGCACACGCACCTGGCGTGAGTTTTAAGCCACCGGGTCCGGGACGCGAACCGCAGTCGACTATGTGGGAGTCCAGCGACATAGCCATTACGCTAACTGCTGGTTCCCATAAGCATTGTGCTTTTATTGTCAAGTCTACTAACTATTTGCCTAGGCCTACATCCTAAATATTTTCTCCTAATTTTTCCTCAAAAGATTTTTAGTTTTATGTTTTACACTTAAGGCCATAATATATATATATATAATTAAAATATGTGGATGGACTGGATTGTTCCTTTTACTTTGAAAGTTTATTTATTTATTTCTTCCATGAACAAGAGAAATAGAGACAGACAGAGGGCAGTCCCAACAGGGTCTTGACACTGTGATCCACCCCCAGCGTTTAGCCAGCCCTGGATCATGAGCGAATGTGTGTCTGATGTGCTCAGGGAGATCTTCATACACAAACCTGGAACCTTGTCATGTGAGTCGGCCTCACAGAGTCTTGTTTTACTGCCACTCCATGGTTGAGCCCCATAATACATTTCCATTGAGTTTTCTCTAATGTGTGAAAATGAGGTTTAGTCATTTTTTTTCTGAATATAAATGTCTAATTGCTCCAATACCACGTGTTGAAAAGGCTATTTTTCCTGTTGACTTGCTTTCGCACTTTTGTCAAAAATCCGTTGGGCATATTTATGTGGGCCTTCTGGATTTTCTACCCTGTTCCGTTGATCTATGTGTACCACACTACCTTGATGGATGTAGCTATATAGTTTTCATATTAGGTAGAGTGAGTCTTCTCGTTTTATTCTTTCGAACATTTGTTTTAGCTATTCTGGTTTTTGTCTTTTCACATAAATTTTTAAACAACCTTGTCCATGTCTATGAAAAGTCTTGCTAGGATTTTAATAGTAATTGCGTTAAACCTACAGATTTCAACCTGGGAGGATGGACAGATCTTTACTTTTTTGAGTTTTCTAAATCATGAACATGCAATGTCTCTTCATTTATTTAGGTCTTCTTTGATTTCTTTCATCAGCATTTTGTAATTTTTGCAGGATACAGATCCTCTACAGGTTTAGAAAATAAATTATACCTAAGTGTTTCATTTTTTTAAGAGAAAATGTGAATGGTACTGTGTTTTATATTCTGGTTTTCATGTGCTACATATAGGTATACATATACACATGTATGTGTATATACATACATGTAGCATATATGTTTACCTATATGTATACCTGTATGTAGGATATATAGTATATAAATGTTAGTATATACAAATGTGATTATTTTTGTGGGTTTATCTTTTATCTGTAACCTTGCTGAATTAACTTATGTTAGTTCTGAGGGTAGAGTCCTTGGGATTTTCTGTTTGGACAATTGTGTCATCTGCAAATAGAGACTAATTTTCTTTGTTTTAAAAATATCTCTCCATCTTATTTCCTTTCCTTGCTTTACTGCAATTGCTAGGATTTCCTTTTTTATGTTAAATAAAAATTGTAAGCATAGGGGCCAGAGGTGGCATGGTGGTTAAGGCACTGGGCTCCCACATGGCTGACTGTGGTTGGAGTCCTGGGCCTTTCAGCTTGCTTTGTCACTTTCCCTTTCTCTCACTCTCTCTCTGGTGAGCACACATGCCCTATGGCAAAAATTTAAAAAATAAAAAATAAATAAAATAAGTAATTATTAAATTTTTTTAAATGGTAAGAATGAGCATCATTTTCCTGTTCTCAGTCTTAGAAGGAAAGAAACCATTTTGTCTTTCACCATTAAATATAACACGGTAATTCTTTTTTATTTTTTTTTTAAGAGTTTTTGTTACAGGGTGCAAGAGCTCACCAGCAAGACAGAAAGTGAGAAATCACGCCCCAGGGTGGATGGCCATGCCGCAATCCCTTCTCCTCTATTCTCCTTCTGGGGTATTGGGCATGTACACACATGTGCCTGCCATGTATTTCAAGATGCCAGGTCTGGGACTCAAACCACGGTCAGTCACATGGGAGTCTAGTGCCTTAACCACTATGCCACATGCTGGCCCTGGCATTATAACTCCTTATTAGGTTGAAGAAGTTCTCCTCTGGTTTTAGTTTTCTGAGCATTTTTAAAAATCATGAATGAGTGTTTTCAAGAAACTTAAAATTTTAGTTATTTTCTTTTTGCATTTTAAACATGATTTTTAATTGACATCTTGGCTCTATGTGAAGTTCTGATAGTACGAGGACACATCATTTTCTTAGTCGTCTCTATTCCTCCTGGGTGGGCTGAGAAGACACAGATGGGAGTAGGATTTTATGTGAAATGAGACTGAGGGAAATGGGAGGACAGAGCTCTCAGGGCTCTGCCAAAAGTAACTCAACAGGAAAAAGATGGTGCTGAGAGGGTATTTGTTTCTTATTGTTGCTGTCACAAACCACAACAAATTTAGTGGCTTAACACAGCATAAATTTATTCTCTTACAGTTCTGGTGGTCAGAAATCTAAAATCCAGGTATTTGTAGAACTATGTTCCTTCTGTTAGCTTCAGAGGAAAATCTGTTTCCTCGCCTTTTCCAGCTTCTTGAGACCCCTTGCATCCCTTGGCTTGTAGCCCCTTCCCCGGTCTTCAAAGAACATCATTGTCATCACTCCTTTTCTCTCTGACTCGAAGTCTACTGCCTCTCTTTAGAGATCTCTTGTGGTTACATTGGCCCCATCAGCTAATCCAAGATTACAAGTCTTGTTTTACTGCCACTCCATGGTTGAGCCCCATAATACATTTCCATTGAGTTTTCTCTAATGTGTGAAAATGAGGTTTAGTCATTTTTTTTCTGAATATAAATGTCTAATTGCTCCAATACCACGTGTTGAAAAGGCTATTTTTCCTGTTGACTTGCTTTCGCACTTTTGTCAAAAATCCGTTGGGCATATTTATGTGGGCCTTCTGGATTTTCTACCCTGTTCCGTTGATCTATGTGTACCACACTACCTTGATGGATGTAGCTATATAGTTTTCATATTAGGTAGAGTGAGTCTTCTCGTTTTATTCTTTCGAACATTTGTTTTAGCTATTCTGGTTTTTGTCTTTTCACATAAATTTTTAAACAACCTTGTCCATGTCTATGAAAAGTCTTGCTAGGATTTTAATAGTAATTGCGTTAAACCTACAGATTTCAACCTGGGAGGATGGACAGATCTTTACTTTGTTGAGTTTTCTAAATCATGAACATGCAATGTCTCTTCACTTATTTAGGTCTTCTTTGATTTCTTTCATCAGCATTTTGTAATTTTTGCAGGATACAGATCCTCTACAGGTTTAGAAAAAAAATTATACCTAAGTGTTTCATTTTTTTAAGAGAAAATGTGAATGGTACTGTGTTTTAAATTCTGGTTTTCATGTGCTACATATAGGTATACATATACACATGTATGTGTATATACATACATGTAGCATATATGTTTACCTATATGTATACCTGTATGTAGGATATATAGTATATAAATGTTAGTATATACAAATGTGATTATTTTTGTGGGTTTATCTTTTATCTGTAACCTTGCTGAATTAACTTATGTTAATTTTGAGGGTAGAGTCCTTGGGATTTTCTGTTTGGACAATTGTGTCATCTGCAAATAGAGACTAATTTTCTTTGTTTTAAAAATATCTCTCCATCTTATTTCCTTTCCTTGCTTTACTGCAATTGCTAGGATTTCCTTTTTTATGTTAAATAAAAATTGTAAGCATAGGGGCCAGAGGTGGCATGGTGGTTAAGGCACTGGGCTCCCACATGGCTGACTGTGGTTGGAGTCCTGGGCCTTTCAGCTTGCTTTGTCACTTTCCCTTTCTCTCACTCTCTCTCTGGTGAGCACACATGCCCTATGGCAAAAATTTAAAAAATAAAAAATAAATAAAATAAGTAATTATTAAATTTTTTTAAATGGTAAGAATGAGCATCATTTTCCTGTTCTCAGTCTTAGAAGGAAAGAAACCATTTTGTCTTTCACCATTAAATATAACACGGTAATTCTTTTTTATTTTTTTTTTAAGAGTTTTTGTTACAGGGTGCAAGAGCTCACCAGCAAGACAGAAAGTGAGAAATCACGCCCCAGGGTGGATGGCCATGCCGCAATCCCTTCTCCTCTATTCTCCTTCTGGGGTATTGGGCATGTACACACATGTGCCTGCCATGTATTTCAAGATGCCAGGTCTGGGACTCAAACCACGGTCAGTCACATGGGAGTCTAGTGCCTTAACCACTATGCCACATGCTGGCCCTGGCATTATAACTCCTTATTAGGTTGAAGAAGTTCTCCTCTGGTTTTAGTTTTCTGAGCATTTTTAAAAATCATGAATGAGTGTTTTCAAGAAACTTAAAATTTTAGTTATTTTCTTTTTGCATTTTAAATATGATTTTTAATTGACATCTTGGCTCTATGTGAAGTTCTGATAGTACGAGGACACATCATTTTCTTAGTCGTCTCTATTCCTCCTGGGTGGGCTGAGAAGACACAGATGGGAGTAGGATTTTATGTGAAATGAGACTGAGGGAAATGGGAGGACAGAGCTCTCAGGGCTCTGCCAAAAGTAACTCAACAGGAAAAAGATGGTGCTGAGAGCGTATTTGTTTCTTATTGTTGCTGTCACAAACCACAACAAATTTAGTGGCTTAACACAGCATAAATTTATTCTCTTACAGTTCTGGTGGTCAGAAATCTAAAATCCAGGTATTTGTAGAACTATGTTCCTTCTGTTAGCTTCAGAGGAAAATCTGTTTCCTCGCCTTTTCCAGCTTCTTGAGACCCCTTGCATCCCTTGGCTTGTAGCCCCTTCCCCGGTCTTCAAAGAACATCATTGTCATCACTCCTTTTCTCTCTGACTCGAAGTCTACTGCCTCTCTTTAGAGATCTCTTGTGGTTACATTGGCCCCATCAGCTAATCCAAGATTACAAGATCCTCAATTTAATCACATCTGCGAAGTCCCTTTACCATAGAAGGTAAAATATTTCCAGGTTCTGCGGCATAGGATGTGGACATCTTCCGGGATGGGACATTACTCCCACAGAGTGTGATCTGGGCATGACGAGGTAGTCTAATGAACACGGCTTTGGAGGGAGACGGACCATGGGCTAAATTCTCACTGCAGCTTTACAAGCTGTGTGACTTTCAGAGAATCTCTTCATCTGGCTAACCCTTTGTTTATGTGCAAAACTGTAACTCTGTTCTCTCGCAGAAATGACAGCTGTTCATCAGAATATTTTACTCTCCTTTCCTAGCATACAACTGTGAGCAAGAGGCAGCTTTTCCAGGCAGGGACCACATTTCTCAGTACCGCTTGCATATCTAGGTGAAGCCCATATGACCAATTCTCACTCATAATCCGCAAGCAGAAGCACTGCGCTGAGGTGCCGATGAAGTAAGTGTCTATTCATCACATGCTCCTCTTTCATCTGCTGGTTCCATGCTGGCTCCCAGGGGACTTTGGAAGCCTAATGAGGAACATGGAAAAGCTTCCAGTAGCTCGAGTCTTTGAATATGGTGGAGCAGAGTCCTTTTTACCCTCATTGCCATAGTGGACACCTGTGTTGGATTATAATATCAGCCAGAAATGAATTTCTATTGTGTGTGTCTACTATTTTAGGGCTATTCACTATAGCAGCTGGCAACACATCTACCTTGCAGGGTGTTATTATCTCCCGGGACTCTAACACAAAAGCATGTGTGTAAAACCCCCATCACCATGATAAGAGACTAAGGGACTCAGAGATAAGAAAACCATGAACATTTCTGCCAAAAGCCATGGTTCTCAAACATGCCTTAGAATCCCCCGAAGGCTTGTCTGAACAGATGGTGGGCCCCGTCTCAAGAGTTTCTGATTCTGGAAGGAATTCCTAGCGCACCGTACTTTAGTTCTCCTTCATGTCTTTTCTGCTTGACTGTGACCTCTGTGAGGGGAGACACTGGATCTAACTCGTTTGCAATTCCATTCCCAGAACTAACATGAATACTTGGCAAATAGAAGGCCCTCAGCCAATATTGGAGGGAGGAAGGGAATGAGTTGCCTGTCTTCAGTACTAAGGGCTGAGTTAGAAATGTTGTACTTTAGCTAAAGAGTTTAAAGATTTCCTCCATCCTATATAGCCTTGATAGGCTTCTTTGCTCCCCCATGACCCTGCTTGGGTGAAGAGAAGCGGCAGCAGTAATTCCCTGCCTGCTGTCTGCCAAGGAGATTTTCGCTTCTGTCTTTTGTTGCTATCTCCTTGAAAGTGCTCATGGGATTGATGAAATGGTTTGCATCCTGGAAAGCATACCCAACACTATCAGGCGAAATTAATTTTGCTTCTGCATTCTTGGGGTTTAACTGACGAATGGACATATTCACTTGATCATGCAGAAGGATTCTATTTCCGAGAGCCGCTGCCCATTTGAGAAAGTATGTTTTCTCTTCTGGGGGACTTCCCTGCAATATATGAAGTGAGGGGTTTGTAGCAATCAGCAATCACTTCTGCCGGGCTGGACGCATGGAGGCTGAGGATACATAGCCTTCTTTTGCTGGGAGGAGGGTTCTGGGAGGAGACAAGGCCTCGGAAGCAGCTAGTAAAAAGCACATTTTTGCTGGAAAAGTGGGGGAGCGGTTCTAAGAGACAGATTGTGTTAACTTGGCAATTTTGCCTGTGGCAGCCTCTGAACTCTCTGTGAAATGCAGAGTTTGGCATTAGCCGTTCTGAAGAACCCTTCTGATTTCCTGCAGCTGTGAGCCGACTGGGAGTGGGAGTGCTGTCGAGATCCCGGCTGTTCCTGCTACTGCTTTCATTCAGGCTGGTGGCCATAGGACCAGTGCGGTGGGAATGCCAGCAGCACTGGGGAACAAGCAGGCGACTGACTGACCAGCTGCTCAGGAGGACAGCAAGAAGCCACTGCCTTTGGGCTTTTCTTCACCAGGCTTTCAGGCCTCCCAGAATCATGACTAGACAGAGGAGGCCTTCCTAGATCACCACCCCCTTGGGTTGCATTGAGAGGCCTGAGCTATATCTGATTTCAGCCTCTTGGGTTAATGTATACACCATTATAAACAAACTCTTGTAAAAGTTGAGAATCAGCAAGGAGAAAGAAGCTGTTTTTCCGTTACAGTTTCTTTCTTCTGATTAGTTGTGAAGGGAGGTTTTCAATAACAGAGATCCCGAATTTTAGCCCCAGGGGATCTGGAGGGTGTTGTACTGGGAGGAGGTGAGGGGCAGTTCAGCAAGAGCCTGCTAGTGCTTGGCTCTTTCACTCATATGGAATCACGGGGAGGGGGAGGTTTTGCCCCCCTTCCCCCTAGAAACTCGGAGCTGAATGGAATTCACAGCATGGGGCAATGTGGGAAAATGTAAACATGTTTATGAAAGTTGTCTGTGTGGCCAGCTTAGGCCTCAGACTCCAGTCGATCTCTACCTAAGTCTCCTTTCCCAACCTATATTTTAGAATTTAGCTATTCCCTCTGTAACTCGAGGTTTTTATTTTACTTTGGGTGTTTTATGTAGTGATTTCCTGAGAGCTCTATTTTCCCCCTTCCAAATTGTTGCTGATGATTTGGGATCCAGTAGGATTTTTATCCACCCCTCTCAGCTAAACTGCTAAGAGGAGTCTGATCTGGGGTTGTTTCTGCCCCTCTGTGTTTTATTTGTATTTTCTCAATTTCATTCCAGAACTTTCAGAATTGGCTTTCAGACTCTGAGTTTTGAGCACTAGGTCTGCCAATGATCTGGCTCATTTGTAGGCTGCTGCTGCTTCTTTTCAGAGAGACAGAGACAGAGATAGAGGGAAAGTGAGAAATCACCCCCAAGGGGGCTGGCCACACTGCAATCCCTTCTTCTCCATTCTCCTCTCAGGATTTTGGGCATATGCACATGTGCCCAATGTATTTTCCTCTCTCTCTCTCTTTTTAAAGAGTTTTTTTGCCTTAGGGTATGTATGCTCTCTAGGGAGAGAGACAGACACAGTGAGAGGGAAAGTGAGAAATCACCACCCTAGGGGGAATGGCCATACTACGATTCCTTCTCTTCCAGTCTCCTCCTAGGATCTTGGGAATGCACACACATGTGCCTAGCATAATTTTCAAGCCACTGGTCTGGGACTTGAACCATGGTCAGTCATATGCGAGTCCAGTGACATGACCACTATATCACCAGCTGGTCCCTCCCAATGTGGCTTTCAGGCCTCCGGGTCCAGGAGTTGAACCTCAGAGTTGGCCATGTAGGATCTAGCACATTATTGGCCCTAGTATTCATTTTCTTTATGTCACTATCTAGCATCCACTGATGTCTTATTATCGTGGGAGATTTGTGTCTCAAAAGCTTCTAACCAGTTACCTATGTTTTAATTTTGGATTCTTTCTTCCAGATATGATAGTAAAATTAGAGCTTACTGAATAAGTATACATGATTACACCCCCACCCCTCCCCACCCCTACATATATATGTAAATGGTTGTGTTCATGATTGCTGAGGGATTACCTTCAAACATTCTCTTTCAGTCTCTAGTTGAATGTAGTTTATCAAGTTGCTGTGGCTTTAGCTCCTTTGAAATAATTGGGTAGGAACTAAAATGACCTTTAATTCTTTGCCAGCAGATGGTTCCAGGAATAGTTTCTTATGGGGCCACTGAATGCATATTCATGCTCAGACAAAATCTTTGAATAAGGTGGAAAAGTGGAGGGGCAGTGAGTATTTGGCCCGCCTCTAGCTCTTTATTCTACTTGACATGACCAATTACCCACTTGTAGATAAAGACCAATCAGAGGCTGTTTGGGCTCTTTTCACTTGTTTCTGAGTTCGTCAAACCTGAAGCTTAAAGCTAGCTAGTCCTGACCCTTCCTGGAGCTTTCCCCCAGATTCCGACTTCCGTGTCCAATTGGCCACAGTAGGAAACAGTCTGGGTATGGCTGCTCATTTTAGAACTAGTCACTTGGTTACCACCTCAATTCATGCAGGAGAAGAAGGCTGTTATGGGTTGAATTTTACTTCCTCCCTTCAAAAAGAAAATTCATATGTCCAAGCCTATAATCCAAAGCAATTGTATTTTGAGACGGGGCTTTTAAGGAGGTAGTTAAGGTTAAATGAGGCCACAGGGGTGGACAAATAGGACTAGTGTCCTTATAAGAAGAGGAGATACCAGAGCTTTCCACGTATATGGAGAAAAGGCCATGTAAGCACATAGCAATAAGGTGGCCATCTACAAACCAGGAAGAGGGCTGTCACCCCAGAACCCAAATTAGCCAGTACTTTGATCATGAACTTCCAGCCTCCAGAACTGTGAGAAAATAAATGTCTGTTTCTGAAGCCACCTGGTCTATGGTATTTTGGTATGGCAGCCCAGACTAAGACAGGTATATGGCCCTTTCCCCAAAGGAATAGGCTACCAGGGCAATTTCTGGCTAGGAAGTAAAGGTCATAAGGGCCTAGGATACTGGAATGCAGGTTATCCCAGTGAATTTGGATGAAGAGTTTTTGGTTTTACATGGTTCCTTTTTGAAGGCTCAGGACTCTGAAAGGTCTCCGTTGGCCTTAAAGGGTCAGAACTCTGACCTGATGAATTATTCCATTAAACAAGATGAATCCAGGGTCAGAGAATCTAGGTTTGATGTGCCAGGGTTGATTCCAGGTTGAAGAACCAGGAGAGGAGTGATCTCTGTTTCAAGTAGAAACAGAGACATGAAAACAGAAAGTCACACAGGACAAGGCAAAGAAGGGTGGACCAGAACCTTACTGCCAGGGCTCCCTGAGCCCAGTGTGAACGGGACTGAAAGCAGGAAGAAATTTTGCCTCTATTATAGTTCAGGACATTCAGAGACAAAGAGAGTTGGAGGAAGTTGTAGAAGTTATGAGGGAGCCCCAAAGTGAATGGACCAAGGACAGGGTTACTGGCCTGCCTGCATCAGAGGTCTTATGCCCTCAAAGTGCTAGGAGGTAGATAGCTTGTAGGGGGGAATAAAGACCTCATGGGTGCTGAAATTAGAAAGCTAATTATGCACTGGGAATGACATCAGTGTCACTCATGGTCACAATGTGTCTCTCTTCTGATTCTCAATGCCACCTACTGTCATATTGCTACTCAAATTATGGTCCAGGACCAGCAGCATCAACATCATCTCAGGTCCCACTCCAGACCTGATGCATCACAATGGGCATCTTAACCTCAGCCCTGGGCTACGGTTATTTCTTTGTACTTTAATTTTACAGATGTGCCAGCTTATCGCTTACCACACATAGATCCTGTAGAACTGAATTTGGAATTTATTCTGCCAACAATCACCTATTCATGGAACTCTAAGTCTGTGACCTGGCTCTAGAGAGGGGCATATTTGCTTACAGGGCAGTGGTTCTTGACGCTGGCTGGTCATTAGAGTAACTTGAGGAGCTTATATTTCGGATGTCCAGCTACCTGCTTCGGGTCAATTCCATCAGTTCAAATGGTCAGGGGTGGGGCCCAGGCATCAGTGGATATAGTCCAGAGGACACAGAGGGAGATTAGTTGGGGGACTCATTGCTGAGGTTTAGGCCCAAGATGCTGGGAACTGGGCTATGATGGTGGGCAAGGGGATCTGGATCATGGGAGGCTAAAGGCCCTACTTTGCTGCTCTCCTCCCTCCAGTTAGACTGGACTCTGTTGACTAGGCTTTGGCCCACCAAGGCCAGGGGGTCCTTGAGGGCCTGTTCATCTGAGCTCTATGACTGAGTGGCAGACCAGCCTTGGAACTTGCTATCCAGCCTCCTTGTGCTGTCCTTGGTCTGGCTTTCAGTCTAGATTCCTGTCCCCAGCATGCCACATCCTGCTCTGGACCTCTGCTGTCCCCTAGCACTAGAACTCTGCCCTGCAGTAACTTGTCTTCCTGGTTTCCTCACCCCTCTCTCTGACATCTCAGTCTCCCTAGATCAAATAAAGAAATATATGCACAGAAATTGCAATCTGTCCTCCTAATAGGCACTACCCCTTTCTTCTGTAACACTGAAATTCTTGGCTTTTAGTTCAGTATATTTCCCAGTCTTCTGTAACACTAGGTGTGGTCACATGACTAAGTTCCAGCCAATGGAATGGAAACAGAGAAGACATGTCCTTCTTCCCACTCGCCAGAAAGTGGATCTAGTAAGGAGCCATCAGAAAGAAAGATGAAGCCCAGCAGTTGGTGTGGAGGCTAAGGCCCTGGATCCCACATGGCCAGAAACACAGTCTGAGCCCCAGACCTGGTGGCTTGAAAATCACATTGGGCACATATGTATGCATGCCCAAAATCCCAAGAGGAGAATGGAGAAGAAGGAATTGTGGCATGGCCATCTTCCCTGGGGGGTAGGGGGGTGGTGGTGGTGATTTTTTGCTTTCCCTCTCTCTATCTCTCCAGTGAGCACATGTGCCGTATGGCATACAAAAACAAAACAAAACAGAGAAAAAACCCTACCCCAAGCAAACAAACATAAAACTAAATGAAAAAAAAAAAAGAGAGGGATGAAGGGGGACAGGTGGTGGTGCAGTGGTAATGTGATGCTCTGCAGAGCACACAGGAAGGTCCCAGGTTTACGTCCGGAGACTTCTCTCAATATGCTGGGCATGTCCATGTGCCCATGGTCCAGGGCTGGTTGAAGCTGGGGGTCCATCGGCGTGTCAGGACCCTGTTGGGAGGGGGGGGGGCTGGCTTTCTCACTCAGGAAAGAAATGGGTGATTAAACTTAAATCACACAAAACAAGACAGAGATGAAGCCTGGGCCCTGATGACTTTCACTGAGCAAAACCCCTGTGCCAGCCTGACTCCCATGTGAGTCAGAAATAAGCTTCTGTCATGTCATTTGGAGTTTCTTTCACATGCTGCTGACCTTGTTTCCTCCCTATTTGGGTTTTAGTCATGCCACGCCCCTTTCTGAGTGCAGCTCTGTGCTAGACTCTGCTGTCGGCTAGAGATCACAGTACACTTGGTCCTGAGATGAATCACCACCATAGTCAGAGTTAACGACAGTCTCAGGGACCAACGAAAGGGTCTGGGATTTCGCAGTTGCCTGGGTGACCCCAGATCTCTAAGCACTTTGCATTCAACCTCATAGCAGTTGCTACAAATTCAGGCATTTTATGTTTTATTAAATATATCACAGTGAGTGGAAGCCAGAAGGAAATTTGGATTTTCAAAAGGAAATTGAGGCTCTCAGAGGTGAACTAGAGCAATGCGTGGCAAGCTTGAATATGCATACCAAGCTCCTGGGGAAGATCCACTCCAACCTGAAATGCAGGAGGGAGAGCAAAGAATGCATGAGCCCACTGGCTCCTGGCATTGGCCTGGCCAACCCACAGCTAACACTAGCATGATGATTTCTGATATTAGCAGCATTACAGAATCTTTGTGGATGGAGTTAGTTCGAGTGAATCAGTGTGGAGCAGTGGTTCTCAAAGTGTGGTCCCTGGACCAGCAGCACTAGTACCCCTGGGAACTTCTTAGAACTGCAAATTCTCAGGCCATGCCCCAGACCTGTGGGGTCAGAAACTCGGGTTGGGGTCTAGGAGTCTGAGGATTTCTCCAGGGGATTCTGATGCATGTGCAGGTTTAAGAAACACTAATAAGGAAGAAAAAGCCTGCAAAGAGATGGTTAACAGTGTAATGGAATAAAAGCCTTCAGCTGGAAAGCAAAAAATCTATGACCCAATCCTAGCTGTCTTCTTGTTCATAAAATGGAGCTGAAAGCACTCGCATCACTAAATGATTTGTAGAATTAAGCACAATGGTATTTTTGAGAGGGAGCATAATCTGGCAGTTAAGAGCACAGATTCTAGAGCATGGTGTGCAGTTAAATCCTAGCTCTCAATTACTAGCTTGGACGAGGCACTCCATTGTCACCTGTTAAAATGGGGGTAATAATAGAGTACCTGCCTTGTATTGTTACAAGGATTGAATGAGCTAAAATCTGGAAAGCACTTGGAAAGTGTCTGGCACCAAGTAAGTGCCACATAAGTGCTTGTTAAATTATATGTATATATACACAGTAGTCCCCCATTATCCACGGTTTCACTTTTCCATGGTTTCAGTTACCTGTGGTTAACCGTGGCCTGAAAATATTAAATGGAAAACTCCAGAAATAAACAGTCATGTGCTGTTCTGAATGGCGCGATGAAACCTTGTGCTGTCTTGCTCCGTCTGGCTAGGAACCCGAGTCATTCATTTGTCCAGCCACCCATGTTGTATAAACTCCTCGCCCGTTAGCTGCTTAGGAGTCAGCTCAGTTATCAGATCACAAGGAAGGTGAGGACAACATAATAAGGTATTTTGAGAGACATGGAGAGAGAGTCACATGACTTTTATTACAGTATGTTGTTATCATTCTGTTCTATTATTGGTGATTGTTGTTCACCTCTTACAGTGCCTAATACTTTACCGTAGGTGTGGATGTGCAGGAAAGTACATAGCATATACAGAATTTACTACTAGCCGTGCTTTCAGGCACCCACTGGGGGGCTTGGAATGTAGCCCCTGCAGATAAGGAGGACTGATCTGTGCGTGTGTGTGTAAAGTACTTGCTGCATACAGTGACTGCTCCAAAATGTCTTTTGTTTAAGAAAGAATATGGAGTAAACTGGGATAGTGGAGAAAAGAAGAATAGAAGGACCCCCAGGGGATTCACGTTCCTGAAATAAGAACAGACTGCCAACTGCCTAAGACCCACAGAATCCCCTCTTTCCCACAGGAAACGCCCACCCCTAAGGGGCTTCTCTGGTACCATCTGGAGATGGGTAAGAACTGCTTGTCTGCCATGGGGGATCCAGCATTTGATACGCATTGTCTCCTAGAGGAGCCGACATCTCTGCCAAATGTGCATTCGGATAGAAGAGTGTAGAAACCTGGCCAGCGTAGCTGATGGCACCCCTGCCCTCCCTCCAGGGAATAATGAGTGGATTCCAATGACCTCATGGTAATGAAGGCCCCAAGGGAATCCCAGTCAGAGGAGCTGGAGAAAGGATGGGTTGGCGCTATGTAAAAAGTCACCCTTTTAATTAATTAATTAAACTTTAAAACAATTGTATTAAGGCATACTTTACATACCATGGAAGTTACCTATTGACCTATTTGAAGTGTATAATATAATGAATTTTTTTTTTTTTACATTTACTGAGTTGCACAATCATCCCCATAATCTGGTTTTAGAATATTTGTAGCACTGCTATAGGATCCCTTGTGCCAGTTAATGTGTCTTCCCACCTCCAGCTCCTGGCAACCACAAGTCTACTTTCTGTCTCTATGGATTTGCCTATTCTGGACATTTCATATAAATGAAGTCGTACAATGTGTGGTCGTTTGCATCTGGCTTCTTTCACCTGGCATAATGCATTTGAGGTTCATTCATGTCCCAGCGTGCATCATTGTACTTGTCCTTACTGCCGAGTCATATTCTGCTCTTGCAGCCGTCCCGCATTTTGTTTAGCTACTCACCAGTGGATGGACATTTGGGTTGTTTCCATATTTTGACTATTGGGAATAGTGCTCTATGGACATTTACACAGAAATCTTTGTGTGGACATGGATTTTTATTTCTCCCGTGTTGAAGCCCTAGGAGAAGAATCGCTGAGTCACATAGTAAATTCAGGTTTCAAGTTTAAAGAAACAACTGAATTGCTTTTTACATTGGCTGTACTATTTTACATTCTCACCAGAAAATAATATAATCAGGGTTAAAAATACAGAATTTTGGAATCTGAAAAATAATAGAAATAACCTGAAAAAAATATATAATGAGGGTTCTAGTTTCTCCACATCCTTACCAACATTTGTTATCATCAGTTTTCTTTTCATTATAACCATTTTAGTGGATGTAAAATAACTATCTCTGTAGTATTGATTTGTATTTCCCTGATGAGTAATGATGCTGAATATCTTTTCCTGCGTTTATTGGACATCATTTACATATCTTCTTTGCTGAAACGTCTATTCAAGTTTTGCTTAAAAGTGGATATGAGGAAGTCACCACCTCACTCTGCCCTTGGGCATCCAGACAAAAGGACTATTCCCAGGAGGAGTCAGAGTCCCTGAGACTTGTGGTAGGCTGGGCTTTCCAAGAGGGTAACTCATTCCTGCAACGGGCACTTTAAATCTTTTTGCCTGAGGATTAAGGAGCATGTCTAAAAACTGCTGAACTGGAGGGAAAGTGCATTAGTTAAAATATTGGGTTGCTGGGAAAGTCATGATGCATTTTTTACGTAGAAAAACATGTCACGACTTTCCCAACAACCTAATAGATGCTTGACTTATTTTCTGTGAATTATATTTTCCTTATTTTTTAAAGCAAGTTAGCATGTGAAAAACAAAATCATGAAACTAAGATTTAATTTATTTAGTTGCTATTAAGATATGTGGAGTGAATGGAGGTTTCTGGTGTTTTCTATTTATGCTGTTGTTTTCCTTTATATCTGGAATAGCCATATTGCCAAGTGAACAGGCAAATTTGGAGCAAATTTGTTTGTGTTGAGTCTGACGAACAAATGACGCCACTAAGAAGGACCCTAACAATTTCTTGGATGAGGAATATAGATGGCACATAGTGAACAAAAATGCGTTTGTGACTACCAAGTAGCGGTAGATTGGTGGGGGTGGGGGTGGCACCTTGAGCTAATGGCATTAGGGATAATGGAGAAGGCGCTGATGAATGGGAGCCAACATGTTTTGTGGAGCTTTGAAGTAGGGCCTTGATGGGCACAGCTATATCACTGAGAAGCCCAAACCCTTCTCTAGCATTTATGGAGAATCACTGCAGTGTTTACCTCTGAGATCCAATGGCTAGCCCTTCAGAATGGCCTGTTGCCATTCTAGCAATGTTGCTGACAAGTGTGGCTACGTTAGGGGTTCAGCATGTGGTGGGGGGAGGGACCATAACTCCAATGGGACTAGGAGGATGTATAGCATTGTTATCTGTGTCACAGCTATCTTCACTGGCTAACACTGGCCACTGGTCAGCAGGAGGATGCTAGATAGGATGCCACAAGAATAGACTGAGGGGACAGGAGGCCAGATTTCCTCCTTATTCCATCCAGCTTGCCCCAGTGGTGTCAAGGAGTAACCTTCAATAGATACAAAAGAGAGGACTCCAGCCATGAGAGATCCATACATAACTTGGTTTAGTCATTTTTAAAAAGAATAACGATCATTATGTAGCAGGGTTGTTGTGAGATAAATGTATGCATCATGCCAGCAGAAAGCTGGCACTCAGTAAACAGAGGCTTTTAATACACTGCACACATATGTGTTGAGTGTTCAGCTTGTAGGCCGTGAAGAGTCCATAGTTGCACATTTCTCATCCACCGATGAATTCATTGCTTGAGGCATTCCTTTAACACACACCTTTGAATACCTACCATGTAGCACCACGTGCTCTGGGTGCAGAGAAAGAAAGATATTACAAAACAAGGTCTTCATCCTCAAGTTGTTAAAAAACCTAGTCAGGAAGTTGATTCTAGAAGACTGTGTCCATGACCCTGAGAGAGGGTTAAATGAAAGTACTGTTGGAAGACAGAAGAGGAAGTAATTAACTATACCTGGGAAAAGAAGGAAGCAAGGATCATGAAGGTATTCCAGAAAAAGTAATATTTGAGCTAGACTTGAAAGGATGAATAAGAGTTCACTAGGTGGAGGTAGCAGGGAGAGCATTTCCAAGAAGACAAAATAGGAAATAGCATGGACCTAGTCAACAGGATATGATGTTTTTGGAGAACTTGAAATATCCTAGTGATAATAGCCTAGGCATGGATTTGGGTGGTGGCATAGTTGGAAGGGCATGAATTGGAAATATCTCTCATGGTGCGATTTCTCAAGGCCCTCAATGCCACGCTAAGGACTTTAAGCTAAATAATGTTGGTGAAAAGAAAGCAAAGTAGGTTTTGGGAGGAGTGGTTTGACTGTTTTCTTGAATTAATATATTTTCCAACTCTTTGGACATATATCAGCAAGTAAAAAAGCCCAGTTGACCAATATCTTCAGAAACAAGACTTATGGAAGGAGAAATCCAAAATTCAATAGGAAACCTGGTAGATCTCCTGACCTATGACCAATAAAAAAGAAATCCCATCACAATAAACACCATTATAAGGACTGCCTGCTACAAAGCTATTTCTATCTCTAGGCAGATGACTTGGAAATACTGCATTATTTTTTATCTAGTCACAATAACTTATGTACAATGGATAACCCAGTGCAATAAATTCTATTTTTGTTCCCTGTGCAAATAACAGTCCCTTTCTATAGCAAAAGTAACTGCTACCATACCAGACGCAGGAAGAGGAGGCTGAGTTGAACTGTAGGTGAACTCCATTTAGTTTTTCTCTTCAGCTATCAATCCCCAACTATTCCTTGACTCCCTTTACCTTCTCCCCCACAAATATTTCAATCCCTTCATCCAGAAAAACTCACTGAGGCTCCCAAACCACCCACCCAACTTCCCAAACAAAACATTCTAGCCCCAAATATCTGGAGCTCAAAAAAGGAATCCCTGCTGATTTCCAAATAAGGGAGATTCTTGGCATCCGAAGGATCAACAAAGGCCATTCCAACGCTTCACGAGCGACCCTGAGAGTAATTTCTATTTTTGGTGGGGTGTGAATTTTGAGGCCTGCAGAAAGCCTCTTACTGAGGGAAGTCCAGCCAACTGCTAGCCTTCTCATTTCAAGGTGGCTTTGCTTTCTCTGCTTGTCACATACATCTCCTTGTTCAGGAAGTTAGATTCAATTATATTTGATGAGGGATGCTATGATCTAGGGACAGTAACCAATCTGAGAATTCAAGAAGTTCTGAGGGTTAATACCTTAGGAATGTTAAAGACCTATTCTGTTTTTTTCTTTCTTTTTTTTTTTTTTTTCTATCTGTACCTTAATACTTGCCAGTCCTGAGCAGAGATATGGCCCTTACCAGTGTGTGTCTGTCTGTCTGTCTTTTTAAACATTTATTTTAAAAATTCCAAACTTACAGAAAAATGTCAGGAATAATATAATAGACTTCCATCAACTTTCACCTAGATTTACTTATTAACATTCTTCAGAAGACAGGACAACCACGAATCAAAGTAATTGGTGAGACAGGATATTGGTTAAGGTAACATTAGCTACTGTAAGACTCCCAAGTCTCTTTATGTATGTATGCATATTATTATTTATTATTATTTACAAAACCATTTGAGGCTAACTTGCAGACATCATGGCCCTTTAAACTCTAAATATTTCAGTATGTAATGGCATTCTCTTATACAACCACAGTGCAATTACCCAATTCTAGAAATTGAGCATTGATAACACCACTATTAGCTAGTAGAGTCCATACTTAAATTGTGCTGATTGTTTTAATACTATCCCTTAAAGCAATTTAAAAAGAACTGTCTCTGCAGTGTGCAAAATGGTTTTTCTCAGCATAGATTGATGTACAGTGATACAATGTAAATAAGAAATCATACAAAAAAATTGTCTATATTCTAACCTAGGCTGGAACACTGCATTCAGTTGTAATTATCTCCAGCCTCCTTTAATCTAGAACAGTTCGTCAGTCTGTCTTTTTTCTATGAAGAGTACAGTCTTATTGTTTCATAGAATATTCCTTGATTTGGAATAGTCTGATGCTTCCTCGTGATTGGATTCAGGTCATGTATTTTAGGCCAGAACTTTATTTGAATTTGAATTTTTACTCTTGCTGATTAGGAATGTGATTTTAAAGTAGTACAGTCATTATCAAAAATTTCTTCTGAAACAAAATACTATGAGTGAGGGCTGGCCCTGTAGTGTGGCAGTGAAGGGCCAATCAAAGTAAGCCAGATCCCACATAGCTAACTAGGGTTTGAGTCCCGGCCCTGGTGACTCACATACCAGTAAGCACGTGTGCTCAGGATGGAGAATTGGAAGATAAAGGATTGTGGCATGACCAGACTCCTTTGCAGGGGTGCTTTTCCTCTCCCCCTCTCTCTCACCTCTTTCCATCTCTCTCTCCCTCTCTGGTATGCATGAATATGCCCTCTGGTATAATGAAAGAAAAATACCATGAGTAAGTTGCAAGGAGACTTATGTTAGTGGGATTTCTACCCCCACACCCTTAGCCCAGATTATAAAAATCACTTCCCAGGGAGCCGATGCAGAAGAGAAGTCAACACAGCAAACAGTCTTCCTTGTCAGTCACTTCCTTCCAGCTTTGCCGGTCTGTCTGTGGAGTCTTTGTGCTCTGGCATTTTTCTTTTGTCCCACCACGCTGCTGTTTCTCAGTAAAGCATCTGAGAGTCAGTGATGGATGGAGTGTGGAGACATGGAATGGCATTTACCAGCAAAGAGCTCATGTTACTAAATCTTCATTACTTTTACAAAACACACCACAAAATAGAATAAATAATTCACATTAAACTGCTCTTATAATAACATGAAAAGTTCATTTTGTGATACAGTACCATTGACTCGGATCGTTGTTAATTCTCAATTATTCATTAAATGGACATGGATGGTACCCTCGCACCGGCGACAGTAAGAATTCAAGAGCTTTCACTGATTTACATGTGGAGTGCTGGGCCTCTGAAGACAGAATAAATGTGAATAATACATAGATCTCTTCCCTTCCTCTTTTTCCTCCTTCCCTTTCTCCCTTTCTTCCTTCTTTCAACAAAATACTATGGAGAAGCCACTTTATGCCAGGCTCCATGCTCAGTGCTGGGGTTTTAGAGATTAAAGACCTAGTCTTTGACCTCAAGAAACTCTCAGTAGAACTTGATATTTGGACTCAAAAAATCAGAGCCCAGGTTTTCCTCTGACTTCATGACATCACTTCACATTGTCCTAGTTTTGAGGGTAATAAGGCAGAGAGAGCTCCCCAATATTTTCCCGGCTTCTGTTTGGCTTCGTGTTGTTGACATCATATATAGATAGGTCCCTGAATCTCCCCAGGAGCTAAGAAGGCCTCTTTCAACATTGGTGCATGCCATTACCATGTCTCCAACCTGACACTGACCTTTCTGCAGAGGTGTTACTATGCCTTGGATTGTGCCATGTCTTTCAATTCATTAAAATCCATTATAGTGTGAACATAGTATAGTAAAAATAACTCTGGATTTGGATTCAGGGAATGTGGGTTCCTGATTGTGGCAGAGATTGGCCAGTGTTGTTCCTTATGCCTGCGCTCTCTTCCTGGCGCACAGATTTCACTTTCTAGGCTCTCTTGCAGTTGGGTGTGGCCATGTCACTGAGTACTAGCCAGCCGAATGTGAGCAGAAATGGTATCCATCACTTCAAAACCTACTTCACAAAAACTTACCATATGTGTCCTGCCACGTTCTTTCGCCTTCACGAAGACAAACTGCACGTTGATGGTGGAGACACGAGCTGCCAGACACCTGGTCTCTGAATCACCATGTTCCCCCAAGGAACAGGGAATCCCACACTGGATTATTCTGGAACCAAGAAATAAATACCTATGTGTTAAGTCATTGGGATTTTGGTATCATAGTAGCTAGTGTTACCTTAACAAACACTCTGACACTCTGTTATACCCAAAACTTTTTTTTTGAGAGTATTTTTTTTTTTTTGCTATAGGGCACGCACGCTCGCCAGACAGACAGAGAGAGACAGAGAGACAGAAAGCGAGAAATTAACACCCCTAGGGGGGATGGCCACGCCGCAATCCCTTCTCTTCCATTCTCCTCGCGGGATCTTGGGCACCCACGCACACGTGCCCGGCGTGAGTTTTAAGCCACCGGGTCCGGGACGCGAACTGCGGTCGACTACATGGGAGTTCAGCGACATAGCCATTACACTAACTGCTGGTCCCTTATACCAAAAACTTTGACTTGCTGTCTTACCTTCTGGCTACCCTTGGGCAAGTCAGTTAATCTCTCAGAATCTCCATCACCTACCTCTTTGTCAATGGGAATACTAAGATCGGATTTCTTGTCCCCATTTTATAGATGAAAGGACTAAATGAGGAAACATTTGCAAAAGTATTTTGAAATGATTTTATAAATATAAGGCAGTGCTATTATTATTGAGTCTTGCTTCTTTTAAGTAGCTAATATGTCTTCCATTCAGGTATCTCACTAAGTTCCTTCCCTAACTGAGTAATACTAATATTTTGTGGTGAATGTATAGCTGGGGCTGGCTCAGCCGTACACATTGGAGTGAGGAGCACTCAGGCTTTTCTGACTACCTCTGACATGTCAGTCTCAGGGCTAGGTCCACTTCAGCATGGCCACTGAGTGCTCCTTACCTCTTGGGTGATGCCCAAGTACATGACTTCCTGACTAACTCCTATGATCATCAACAGCCAATTGCAAGTATCAGAATTGTGAGTGTCCAAGTCTTTCCTGAGTCCCTAAAGGTCTTATTGTAATAGCAAATGTAATATTGAGTGCTCATAAAGCCCCATATTGCATACATTACTCCAGATCCTCTTTACAACCACTTAAGGAAGGAGGCGATTCATCATCTCCATTTGGCAGATGATAAAGCTGAGACTTGGAACCAGCAGGTGGTATAATGGTTACCTCATTGGACTCCCACATAGTTGACCGTGGTTCAAGTCCTGGGCCTGGTGGCCTAAAACTCACACCAGGTTTGTGTGTGCGCGTGCCCAAGATCTCGGGAGGAGAATGAAGGAGAAGGGATTGTGGCATGACCATTTCCCCTGGGGGGTGATTTCTCGCTTTCTCTCTCTTTGTCTCTCTGAAGAGTGTATGCACCCTATAGCAAAAATCTCTCATAAAAAAAAGTACAAAAAAACTGAGGCTTAAGAAATTTAGTCAAAGTCACTCAGCATAGATAGATCTATGCTCTCAACCTCTATGTGCCTGAATGTGAACTCCGTGTCTCAACCCAGAATTGCCCATTCTCTCTGAGAAATCTCACTGACAAGAAAGCCAAATCTCTTTATAGGAGAAAAGGATTTTCCTTTTCAAAGGGGCCAGTAACAATGATGCCTTTGGATGCTTCAAATGGACATTAATATTCCTGTTCACTTCCCTCCAAATTCACTATTTTTCTGTATTATTTACTACACCTTAGCCTTGCCTGCAAGTTGTATTAATAAGATTCTTTTAAATATTAAGAAAGAACCCTATCTGGGTCCATTAGGTGGCAAGGTGGTTAAGGTGCTGGACCCTCACATGGATGACTGTGGTTTGAGTTCCAAACTAATGGTTTGAAATTCATGCTGGGCACGTGTGTGTGCGTGCCCAAAATCCCAGGAGGAGAATGGAGGAGAAGGGATTGTGGTGTGGCCATCTCCCCGGAGGGTGATTTCTCACTCACTCTCTCTATTTCTCTGGCAAGTGTACATGCCCTATAGCAAAAATACCTCTCTCAAAAAAAAAAAAAAAAAAAAAAGAAAGAAAGAAAGAAAGAAAGCACCCTCTGAGGGAAATTGCACACCAACATTTTTGCACCAATGTACAGGATCTGAGAACAAGTGTGAGGTACTGCTGGTGGTAGTGATGGTGGCATTCCTACTTGCACAGGCCTGGCTGCTTTCAAGAGGCTTTTTGTTGGGCTACAAATCTGAATCCATCCCAAAGTGCTAGTGCAGGAAGGGGATGGTTGAATATCTCCTATTCTGTCAGTTGTAACTGACTGAGAAATAAAAGGCCCGATTGGGTTATTTCGCTTGATATCTGACAGGGACTTAACATTCCGCTGAACCAGCATCCCATGGACTCTTTCAAAATGGAGTCCCCACGTTTAACCTATCTCCTGCAGAAGTTAGAGAATTTGGTTGCTGAGCACAGATGTCCTTTGTCGTTAAGGAAAAGCAGTATGTGACAATTTGTTCTTATGAAGTGTATAAAGGCACAAGTAAACTATTAGGTCGTCAGGAAAGTCATGGCATATTTTTTCTGTGCATTTCCTGGCATGTTTTTCTGTGCAAAAATGTGTCATGACTTTCCTGACGACCCAATAGCTCCGTGACTTACCTCTTGACATTTCAAAATGTTCAAGTCTTTCTGAAATCGGGAGGGGCTGAATCTCATCTTGGTAACTTCATTATCATCAAATGTTTCATCTTATGTGTGAGGGGTCCCTTTTCAAGGGGGAATGTCACTGAATTCATCATTGGAGTCAAAAAGAAGCAATATTTGATCGACCAATAGTTCATACCCCTCTCTTCTAATTCCATAACACTCTGCAGTGCAGGCCTCCTTAGCCCTATCATGTGGTGATGCTACATTAACCGACCTAATTAACTTGCCAAGACATACAGCTAGCCAGTGGCAGATGACATACAGCTAGCCAATGGCAGATGCAGGATCTGAAGCTAGACAGTCTAGGCCCCACAGTCTATTCCCAAAGATCTCTCTGTTCGGAACACATCTGTTTCTTAAACAGGGAATTCCTATTATCTAAACCCACGTAGGAAGTTGTCACAAAGGGACAGCAAATTGAGAAACAGGAGGCTGGCTTTGTCAGAGCCCTTCTGGTCAGCTCTGGTGCTGTCCTTTGCCTTGTGCATGCCCCACAAAAGAACCTCTGCTGACGCCAGAGGCCTCTCCGTGGGGAATGAAAGAGGGCCAAGCAGGGGAGATGTTGGTGACTATTGGAAAGATGGGGCTGAAGAGACCCATGCACTTCCAATTAGGCAGCATGCCTTCCACGGCCACTCGGCGTCCTGCTTCTCAAAGCGTACCCAGAGAGTTTTTGGCTTTGGCAGAGGCCTGTGAAATTTCATGCTCCTTTTCCCCATGTAATAAAAAAGTCATTTTTGCCTCAAGCTGGGGGAAAACCCTGGTATTTTTTAACTTTAAAATGTTTGGGTGAGGTTTTTTTGTTTTTTTAAATATTAGATTTATTGTCGCTGTTTGGAAGCCTCATGGACATTCACAGTGTCCCTCGCTAAGTTCCCTCGCTAAGCTTTTCTGGAAACTTCCATGGAGAAAAGGGTTAAAAGCAGAGGAATGAGATTGGATTTTAAATAAGTCTGATGGGTGGGTGGGGGGTTTGAAAAACGGCGCCTGCTGGGTTTCAAATGGCATACAACCCAGTCACAGGCTGGAGAGAGAGCAGAGGACTGGCAAGAATGCCATCCCTGGTGGTGCATGGCTTCCTGTTTCGGTTCCTCACTTTCCAAAGAGCAGGAAAAAAAGCAAGTGAAAAGCTTGTCCCTGAACCCTTGGAAAAGCCAGAGTAAGATGTCCTATATATTCTAAGGTGCACAACTTGGTGATTTGATGGATGTATACATTGTGAAGTAACCACAATCAAGCTCATTAACATGTATCCAATAAAACAACAACTAGAGTAAGATGCCCCCACTCTGTTCACTGAGCAGCCGGGGGGAGGTTTGTTCATGTGCGTCTTCCCTTGCTTGTTAATTTCCCCTAAAAGGAAAGCAGGAAATAAAGATCCAACCCTCCATAATCCGAACCATACGGGGAAGAGGCACAGCAGAGCATTCACCAAGAATTCAGATGTTCAATGTGGTGGTCAGATCTCACCACACAGGCTCCAGATTCCAAATGAGCTTTGTCCACTTCCCCCACTTCTCTCTTGCCATACCGGGCCCGTGCCAAAACGTGTTTCTCTTGGCTTTTTGCAGGCCACACGACTGTGCTGCACAGCCTTGCCTCTGCCATTATCTCCCAGCTCTGCTTTAAGGGCCAGGGAGCTGACCCTAAAGTGACCTTCTTAAAAAACCCCTGCAATCCTGTCTCTCCTAAAACCGACCTTTCTTCCCAGTTGCATTGGACCCTCCAGTTTTTCCTCTTCCACTCAGTTTCTGAGGGTAGAAAACACCTCATTGTCCTCCCTTATTTTTTCTTTTATAACTTGAATATCTCAGAAGATATTTATATAGGGGAGTTGTGCACCTCCCATCCCATTTTCTATTTGTGGTTGAGATCCCCGAGGCTTCTTTGGTAGAAGAGCTTCTTCCCCATCTCCCAAGTCTTCCAACTTTGGGGTCTGAGTGAAGGAAGTGAGTCATTCAATTGGCCAACAAATATCTGTGGCATACCCACCAGGTGCTAGATCCTGGAAATGCAGATAGAAAGACAGTTCTGCTCTTGTGGGGGCTCCTCAGGTAAGGGGCAGGATTCTACCTTCTAGGCTCTTTTTGTCAACCCACACCCTAATGCCAGCTTCCTGAAAAAAAGCAAGTGAAAAGCTTGTCCTTGAGCCCTTGGAAAATGCCACCCTAATACCACCCACACCCTAATGCCAGAACCTTCCACCCTAATATCAACTCCTCACCTGCCACCTCTGTCATTTCTACTTCCCAACACTCCTGGGGGCTCTCTGCCTAACTGCACAGTCACTTTTGTGGGTGCTCATAAACACCTTAATTCCTAGCATCAGGCACCTGAGCAATTTTTGTTTTTAGTTTAGTTTTTTTTTTTTCTTATAGGACATGTGTGCTCACCAGAGAGAGAGAGAGAGAGAGAGAGAGAGGAGAAAAGTGAGAACTTATCCAACCAGAAATGGTCATACCACACACTTCTCATCCATTCTCCTCTCAAGATTTTGGGCATGAGTACACTCGCACCTGGTGTGATTTTCTTTCTTTCTTTCTTTCTTTCTTTCTTTCTTTCTTTCTTTCTTTCTTTCTTTCTTTCTTTCTTTTTTCTTTTTTTATTATTATTCATACATTAAATCGCTATGTCCATCATTTAGATTGTGAAGAGACTTTACCCAGCATGATTTACACCTCAGTCCAGCCCAGGTGAGACTATTATACACATCCTCGTCAACAGATAATAAACTTATCTGTGTCCCACAAGTGTCTTACCTCTCCATTCCCCCACACACACCCAAATTTCCTTTCCTACGTTCTTCCCCTCCCACACCCTCTTTCCACTTTGTCTTTGTTGGGTCCAGGACTTGAACTGTGCAGCTGGTAATGTAGGATCCAGCACCGAAACCTCCTTGCCCCCTGCTGGCCCACCTGAATATTTTTTAACCACTTACAAAATGATTTGTAACTTAAGATGAAAAAAAAAGTGTATTTCCATCAGTGAGAGAGCCAGAGAGGGAGATAGAGCACACCCCAAACAGGGTCTTTATGCCGTAATCCACCCCAAGCCTCAGTGAGCCCTGGATCTTGGACGTGTGCATGCTGGCATATTCGGAGAGGCCTCAAGATGCTAGCCTGAAACCTTCCCATGTGGGTCAGCATCACAGAGCAAGCCATTTTACCATTGTGCCACTGCCTGGCACCCTTCAACATCACTCTTATACATGCAATTTAATAGGTACATTTTGGCCATGCCAGATCTACATTTTTGGCAGTCCTCCCCAAGTTTACATGAGCCATATAAATGACTTCTAGCTAAGGTCAGGTCACTACATCCCTGGTTTCCAGAAAACTTTCTCCACACATTCTCCTTTGATTTAAGTGTAAACTAGAAAGAAAATAATTATCTTAAATCTTATTTTTACATGTCACAATATGAAGATTTATCCCAGACACAAGCATGCATTCTTAATTATAATCGCAGCATTGATCTGAGCAAGTATAAGATATATGGCTGTGACTTGCTGGTGGTTTGCATGACCATTTTAGTGCAATTAATGTCTACCACTGAAGCTCCATCTTCTGCATAAGACAAAATAAAAAGAAGCTTGAAATGTTACATCCTATCCGGGAGATGTTACTATTGCATTTTAAAGATGAAGAGTTAAGGCTTCCATTTTTAATTACATTACCAAGTGATTCTTCTTAAGGGAACCTAATTGTGAAGAATATAAATCACTTTGGAAGTTTATGGAGAGGGAGTAGCAATCCTTTTGGGAAGCAAACAAACAGGCAAATTAGAATTCAGTAATGTTCAATGGTAAAGTTTAGAATTTCTGTCTGGTTGCAGCTCTTTGCAAAAACCCTCTGTAGAAGAATATCGTAATCGATAATTTAGTCATTCACGAGGCATTTCCTATCATGGCTGTGGTTTGTGGAGGGTAGAAAGGAAGAAAGCTTGCACAAGTGTCAAGGCTGCTGTCCTTTTTCTAGCCCTACCTTCTTTCCCAGAGAGGCTCCTCTACTCTCACAGGTGCTTAATCTTCCCAGAGTCCCCCTTGGAGCCCCTGTCCTCTGCAGGGCAGCACCCCAGCTTTGCAAGTGCACCTTTCAGAGAGAGAGAGAGAGAGAGAGAGAGGAGAAAAGTGAGAACTTATCCAACCAGAAATGGTCATACCACACACTTCTCATCCATTCTCCTCTCAAGATTTTGGGCATGAGTACACTCGCACCTGGTGTGATTTTCTTTCTTTCTTTCTTTCTTTCTTTCTTTCTTTCTTTCTTTCTTTCTTTCTTTCTTTCTTTCTTTTTTCTTTTTTTATTATTATTCATACATTAAATCGCTATGTCCATCATTTAGATTGTGAAGAGACTTTACCCAGCATGATTTACACCTCAGTCCAGCCCAGGTGAGACTATTATACACATCCTCGTCAACAGATAATAAACTTATCTGTGTCCCACAAGTGTCTTACCTCTCCATTCCCCCACACACACCCAAATTTCCTTTCCTACGTTCTTCCCCTCCCACACCCTCTTTCCACTTTGTCTTTGTTGGGTCCAGGACTTGAACTGTGCAGCTGGTAATGTAGGATCCAGCACCGAAACCTCCTTGCCCCCTGCTGGCCCACCTGAATATTTTTTAACCACTTACAAAATGATTTGTAACTTAAGATGAAAAAAAAAGTGTATTTCCATCAGTGAGAGAGCCAGAGAGGGAGATAGAGCACACCCCAAACAGGGTCTTTATGCCGTAATCCACCCCAAGCCTCAGTGAGCCCTGGATCTTGGACGTGTGCATGCTGGCATATTCGGAGAGGCCTCAAGATGCTAGCCTGAAACCTTCCCATGTGGGTCAGCATCACAGAGCAAGCCATTTTACCATTGTGCCACTGCCTGGCACCCTTCAACATCACTCTTATACATGCAATTTAATAGGTACATTTTGGCCATGCCAGATCTACATTTTTGGCAGTCCTCCCCAAGTTTACATGAGCCATATAAATGACTTCTAGCTAAGGTCAGGTCACTACATCCCTGGTTTCCAGAAAACTTTCTCCACACATTCTCCTTTGATTTAAGGGTAAACTAGAAAGAAAATAATTATCTTAAATCTTATTTTTACATGTCACAATATGAAGATTTATCCCAGACACAAGCATGCATTCTTAATTATAATCGCAGCATTGATCTGAGCAAGTATAAGATATATGGCTGTGACTTGCTGGTGGTTTGCATGACCATTTTAGTGCAATTAATGTCTACCACTGAAGCTCCATCTTCTGCATAAGACAAAATAAAAAGAAGCTTGAAATGTTACATCCTATCCGGGAGATGTTACTATTGCATTTTAAAGATGAAGAGTTAAGGCTTCCATTTTTAATTACATTACCAAGTGATTCTTCTTAAGGGAACCTAATTGTGAAGAATATAAATCACTTTGGAAGTTTATGGAGAGGGAGTAGCAATCCTTTTGGGAAGCAAACAAACAGGCAAATTAGAATTCAGTAATGTTCAATGGTAAAGTTTAGAATTTCTGTCTGGTTGCAGCTCTTTGCAAAAACCCTCTGTAGAAGAATATCGTATTCGATAATTTAGTCATTCACGAGGCATTTCCTATCATGGCTGTGGTTTGTGGAGGGTAGAAAGGAAGAAAGCTTGCACAAGTGTCAAGGCTGCTGTCCTTTTTCTAGCCCTACCTTCTTTCCCAGAGAGGCTCCTCTACTCTCACAGGTGCTTAATCTTCCCAGAGTCCCCCTTGGAGCCCCTGTCCTCTGCAGGGCAGCACCCCAGCTTTGCAAGTGCACCTTTCCTCTGCTACAAGTAGAATGGCTCATCTTTCTCTCCAAGCTACTCAGCTAGCTGTTAGGCGAAAGCAACTGATTAAACAAAGTCATACTCCAGTGTTGATGACAAAAAGCACTTAATAGTCCTTGGGGTGTCTGCATCTGAGCATGTGAGTCTACGATGGCGGAATTTCAGGCAGTGTTACCAGCTAGTGGGGATATCATTTTGGGGAGGTGTGGGGGTGGTTATGTTTCAATGCCACTCAAATCATACCACCTGTACATGTGAAAGGAGCTGGGATCAAAAGGGCTTCATAAAGTGACATTTGGCCTAAGGCCTTCTTCCAGGGCTTTAAATGATTAGGGAATAGGTCTTAGAGCTCTGCTAGTCCCAAGAAGGTTTCCTTCAGGATCAGACCCACCTGCCCCTTCTTTGAACCACAGTGTGACCCTCAATCACAGATGCTGCCTTGTGGAGATGCAGAAATGTTCTCCTGCCGATTCCTTCCCACTGAATGGAATCCTGACTTCAGTAAGAAATGGAGCAAATCCTTAACATTTGCCGAGAAGTCAGCCCCAGGCCCTTCACATCCCCAAAGAAGAGGGCAAAGTATAGTTTCCCTGGCTTGATCGCCCAATGAGGATAACGACAGACATCCAGTATATTCCTGGCACTCATCCACGTGCTTTTCACATACACAGAATGAATTCACAAAACAAAAGTGCAAGATGTATCTAAATAATTTAACTTTTGAGTGTTAAACATTTTGTAAGTTGGCAACATTTATACTTCTGAAGTTATTAAAGCTTAAAATGGCACTAACACTTTGGGGTCATCCTCTATTTACTCATTTACTCTTCCTCACAACCCTAATGCATAAATGCCATTATTTACCCCATTTCACAAATGGGAAAAGAAGACCAGTGTGAGGTGAGGTGGTCTGCCAACTGCTATCAAGCTAGTGAGAGACAAGGCTGGGATTATAAACACAGGCAGTGGAATACCAGTGTTCATGCTCAGAGCCACTAGGTCATACTGCCTCTGGGCAGTCATTGGGAGATGGCAGAGATGGTACCATGCCTGAAGAACAGGTAAATTTGGTTAGTAGTCAGATGTGTTCTTCTTCACGCCAGCCTCAACTTGCCCTAATTCAATTCCAGCCCTCAGCTGGACAGCACCTTTCCACAGGAGGATTGTCAGGCTTTTCATTTGGATCAAAATCGCAAGTGATAATCTAGGACTGCCACGGATCCCTGGGACTCCCACTTTTGTATCCCATCACGCTTGAATTAAGTTAAGTGGAACTGCCAAGACCCTTTGACATCCTTTGGGTAGTTTGGGCAGGTCCTCCTATCTTGCCCTCCATAGAATTCCAGATCTGTTGGATGACCTTAGCATGGCCTCATTTTCCTCCTACATTCTCTTCATCTATCTCATGGAACCTTACTCCATAAACTCACCACAGCAGCTCCAGCCCAGAGAGCCATCATTAGGGCCTTCTATTGTCTACATAATAGCCTCCAAGCCGGAAGCCTTCTCTAGTGGTAGAAAATGTAGCGTTCATTTGGGGAGCCAGTCCTGTCTATGCCAGAACTCATCCTGAAGCTGTTCTATACCTGTAGACAGGCATTTGACTGGCCTCCTCTAGCTCATTCTGGGGGCTTCATTTGCTCTTCCTAGATCTCCTGTGTTGCCTTTTCCCAGATTCACTGGCCTCCAACTGCTGTTGGCTGGCAGGGTTTTGTCTCCCCACCTTGTTTTCTTGGCAATTCCAGCCCTGTGACCGCGGTGAGTGAAAAGCATTAACACCTAAGATCCAGAAGGCCCTTTCTGTCTTTCATGACCACAAACAGAAGGCTTAATTGTTGGCTTGACTTTATGGTGCTGTCCCTGGCACCTGGAGCCCCCTGAGAGCAACCTAGTCCCATTAGCCAAGGCTCTATCAGCGGTACTTTATTTCTTGCTGGCATTTCTGAAAACTGAGAGGTTGCTTGGGGATTTCTGGGCCTTGAGTTGATTAGCAGTTAATGATGTGTATTTTGATGAGAAAATAAAAGAATTTGTTTATCCACTTGAAAGGAGAAAAATCAGGAGTAAAAATGAGAAAAGGAAAAACACAAATTCTCAGCTTTTCAATGGGGTTTTAAGTGGTTTGGGTCTGCCGAGTTTCTAGCCATTACTGAAAAATTCTCCAGGTGTTGATTTTACATATCAGCTCTTAGAAAAATTCATGGAGTGTTCAGCTCCACCTCAAGCTGCCAGGAGACACACAGAGGCCTAGAAGAGCTACGGGGACAAGTCATGTTACCCTTCAGAGAATGTGTGAATACAACCATGAGATGGATTTATATGAGGGGACTTCAGAAAGTTTGTGGGCAAGTAAAACTGAAGTATGAGTTTATTTTGGGGGCAAAAAATTAAGATCCATGCATTTTTTATACTACACATTTTTCCATGGACTTTTAAAAGATCCCTCATACTTTCATCTGAAGCAAAGGGAGAGAGGAGCTCATGAGGACCAGAGTATGTTTCCAACAGCAGATCTTCCAGCCAGAGCCATGGCTCTGAAGGATACCCCAAGTGGGTTGCTTGAACAGAAAGAATGTTTTCAAACTCGCTTTTGGCCCACCATTGTTGAAGTTACAGGGCAGGTATGGAGGTGCTCCTTAAAGGCAGAATGTGGAAGAGGCTTTAGAGTCAAACTAACCTAAGTCTGAACCTCACTTAATTATCCCAGTTTTCTCACCCTGAGTCTCAGTTCTCATTCATAAAATGGACCAGTGCTATTTAACTTGTGGAATTGCTGGGAAGACCAAGCATTTTAATAAGTAAAATTATCTGGCATGGATCAAGTGCTAGTGAATGTTGTTCACCCTCCCCACCCTTTCCCCCTTTTCCTCTCCTCTCTCCAGAGTGCACATGGTCTTCAATTGCTGCCATTTAGGACAAATTGACCAAGGTGGTTAACATCTTTTGGGGGTTTGAGTCTTTTCAAGAACAACCCACCAAGGAAATAGTAATTCATAATTCTCCCTTTCAAGCTTCCCCCAATCAAGTCAACAAAGTATTCTTTATAAAGTGCTAGTACTGGAGCTTGGCAAGTGGTTTGGACCAATAAATTCGATTAGTTGGAGTTAGGCATTTGAAGCCTTGCTTTCTAAATGGGCCCATCGGAACATGATCTTTAATGTTAATTAGTCCTGTTTGGGTCAGTCCAGCTAATCATATCACAAACCAGTGTTGACAGGTACAAGTGGGGTGAGATGAGAAGCTAGATGAGGGTCTTTCCCTGTCAATATCCCTAAAGCAACTGGGAGTATATCATTTTTTGGTGGGGGGGAGAGAGGTTTTTGCTATAGGGCACATGCGCTTGCCAGACAGACAGAGAGAGACAGAGAGACAGAAAGCGAGAAATCAGCCCCCGGGGGATGGCCACGCTGCAATCCCTTCTTCTCCATTCTCCTCTCGGGATCTTGGGCACGCACACACACGCGCCCGGCGTGAGTTTTAAGTCACCGGGTACAGGACAAGAACCGCAGTCGACTACGTGGGAGCCCAGCGACATAGCCATTATGCTAACTGCTGGTTCCCCTGGGAGTGTATCTTAATGGCCAGCAGCATTATCTTTGCTTGGCAAGAGCAGTCCATATTGCAGGAAATGCTCTTTGGTGAGCATCTACTGTGAAGATTTGATTATTGTTCATAGAGAGACTGAGGGTGCATAAGAACATCAAGGGATCTCAGCTATACTAGAACAATTTCCTCTCACTGGACTACCTATTTTGCCCCTGGGGCTGAAAGAGTAAAATTTGTGACTTGGGTCATCTAGGAAGGAGTTATTGAAGGAGCAGCGCTGTATGTGGCATTATACACTGTAAAGATATTGCCACCACCCAGAATATACCCCTGGATCATAGACAAATTCACGTTGGGTCAAAAAAGAGAGCCCTTGGCCTACTTTTTTTATTTCTGTCTCTTAGAACACATCAAAATTGTGTTCTCTCCACTTGGAGAGAATTTTTTGGTCAAAGGTAGGAGCTTATCAGTGCTTCCTTTTCTGCCTTGGAACCAATTTAATTCTATAAGATTATTATCATTTTAAAAAACTTTTTTAATTAATAATTTTAAAATTAACATGGTAATTGTTACAATGTGGTATTTCATTGCATGTATAAAATGTGTCATGATTAAATCAGGGTAATCAGTAATCTACTTCTGTGAGGTCATTTTTGTCCAGTTTCCATATACGAGGAAGAAAATGTAGTATTTCTCTTTCTGTACCTGACTTATGTATGTCATGTAACATAATGTATTCTAGGCTCACCTATTTAACCTCAAACAGTATGATTTGTTCATTTTTAAAGACTACATAATATTCCAATGCGGGGTGTGTGTGTGTGTGTGTGTGTGTGTGATACATACATATATACCACATTTTCTTTAACTGTTCATTTGTCATTGGACACTTAGGTTGCTTCCATATCTTGGCTGTTGTGAATAGTGCTGCAATAAACATCGGTGTGCAGATACATTTCTGACACAGTAATTTCCTTTCTTTTGGACATATGTCTAGGAGTGGAATTACTGGATCATATGGCAGTGACATTTTTAGTTTTTTTTGAGGAATCCCTATATTGTTTCCATAGGGTTACTTTAATGGAGCAGTTTGCTTCCCCATTAAGAATTTTCAGGAACATTTCCAGGATTGAGATAGCTTTGGTATGCTTGGAAAAATCCAAAAGCCAGTCAAAGCAGCTGGTAATTAATTACTCATAAGATAGGCAATAGTTCATTAAGGGCATCGACAAATTATTTTAAGAAATGAAGAAATGCACTTTGGAATTTCTCAAAGTCCTAGAAAGATGACAGACACCCCCAACAGGGTCTTCATGCCACGATTGCTCCCCAACCTTAGCAAGCCCAGATCACCTGTATGTGTACACTCCTGCTCAGGAAGGCCCCAGGATGTGAACCCAGGACCTTTCCCATGTGGATCCAGTTGCATTACCACTGCACCTGGCCTCTCAATAGAATATTTTATTTCTTGTTCAGGCAATAATGGACAAGTGTATTTTCTTTAAGTGAAAGCTAAGCTAAGCTTTCACTTAGAGGTATCTTTTTCAACCATCCCAAGGCAGGATACAGTACAATACAAATTCCTGGTGTCTCAGGGCCTAGTGCTTGCTTTTGTCCAGTTAGAGACTATCTCCTGTATACAACCATTTAACTGAAATTCCTATAGTGCATTTGACCTTCCTAGAGTCTTCTTTCTACAAGCTCTTTAGATAACTACTGGCATGGCTCTCTAAAACTTTCTGTAAGACACAGCCTACTGATTGATGGGCACAAAAGTTAACAAGTGAATATTTGAGGAGAAGGAGGTTATTTCCCTCGAGCTATTTATTAATTATAAGGGGAACTATAGAAACTTTATTATGGAGCAACCCAGCAGACACACTCTAATAAAGCAATCGAGGTTAACATGACTAGTAATTAGGCATGTCAATATCACATACCCTCTGATATGATGCCCTGAGAAAGCAAATTCTATGATATTCTTGCCCAAAATACATAACTTCAATCTAATTATGAGAAAGCATCAGATAAACCCAAATCGAGGGACATTTTACAAGATATCCAACTCGTACTCTTCAGAAGTGTCAAGGTCAGGAAAGACAAGGGAAGACTAAGGAGTGATCATAGATTGAAGGAGCTTAAGGAGGAATAGGCCCTGGCTCAGAAAAAGGACATTAGTGAAAAAGGTGGCGAAATCCAAATAAGAGCTGCAGCTTAGTTGGTGGTACTGCACTAATACTAATTTTCTGGCTTTGAATGTTATATTACAGTCACATAGGCCATTTACATGAGGGAAAGCTGGGTGAAAAGTATTCTTGGTATAGCTTTGGCAACTTTTCTGTAAGTCTAGACAATTGCAAAATAAAAATATAAAAAATAATTTTCAGGAAAACACAACAAAACTGGAAACCAAGTGTCTCAGTGCCTTAGTGAATCAGATGAGGGTGCATAATGACCTTCCTCCATATTCTGTGTCTAATTCCTACAAGTTGTAACTTGTGCAGCTCATTTCAGTCCCATGGGTAGCCAAGAAAAATGATATTCCATGTTTCAAGACTAAAAGGCTAAAATTGAGAAGAGCCTCTCCAGCTTGGTTTCACAAGCTTTATTACTTGTGAGAAATGTGTCTGCAAACAGAAATACCAATGATGTAAAAAGAGAGATTTTTTAAAAGGCTGAAACATGGAAGAGAGAATCTTTAAGGCAGGAGGACTGCCAATTATTTGGTTTTCTTTTCTTAAAAGCAATGTACTTCTTTTGAGTTAAAATCCAATTGTTTCAAGTCTTCATTAATCAGTGACACCATTCATCAAATGGACACGTTGGCATAATGAGCTCTCATAAATACAGTGTTTGTGATCTTTCTTGGAATATTAGAGTGGGGAACGGGGGGGTAGAAAGAGTGAAATCACACGCTATCCCGTCTACTTAGTCTAAAACAGACTTACATCTGCCGCACCGAATTAACATCCTGTCATCTTTTCTGTTTCATCTCTCACTGTTGTCTCTATTTCCCTGTCTCACTTTGTTTCTCTCTTCCTCTTTCTTGCATATGTAATGAATGAACCAAGGGCACCCCAATCCCTTAATTGAGGCAGTTCAGGTCAAATCATGATTGTTAACAGAAAGAAACCGAATCATTTGTCACAGAGCTTAATTTCACCCACACTGCCTGATTCCCTGCTGTTATTTGTACTTACAGTAGATGATAAAAGCAGTTGCTATAGCTTCTTCACAGGAAAACAAACCCCAGCTGCAATCTGAATCAAAGCACCTGGGGCTGTGGATCAGCTGAGATCTACCAGCTATTTTTCCAGCCTTGGTTGCCCCTCAGGTTGATTGAAATGAACTGAGTCATGAAAGTTAACCCCAACATTTCTGAATACTGTCTTTGGTCTTAAATGAGTGAATATTTGGAATCATTCCTGAGAAAATATGGAGGCTCCAGAGTCCTTTTCTTATTATGCCACCTCAGAACCCAGAGACTTCTTTCAGGTTTCTAAAACTGCAACGCATAGGCTTGGATCCAGCTATGTATGAAGACAGATTGTATACACATTGGAAATTGGAGAGTCATCACTGAGAGGCCGGGAGAGTAGGGTCATCTTGGGGGGCAAGGACAAGGCATGTTTTTATTTTATTCACAATATAGAGAGAGTGTGCTTGTGCATGAGAGAGACAGAGAGAGAGAGAGAGAGAGGAGGAGAGGGAGGGAGAGAAAAGCACCCACGACAGGGCGCCATGATCCTACCCTCCAGACCTTCAATTTGGCAGACTCTTGGACACATGTGTGCATTCCTAGCATGTTTGAGGTCTACCTGGCCAGGGATTCGAACCTGCCATGTGACTTTTAACACTGCAGCCCAATACAATATGGACTGTGCCACTTAGGAACCAAAACATTAAATGGTATATTTGAAAATGACAGTCTTTGGAATCTCATGATTTCAACTCTCTCCAATTTTCTCCCTGCTAATGACCTATTGGATTACAGAGATGGTGCCAGTTTTTTTTTTTTTTTTTTTTACAGAGAGGGTGCCGTTTTTTTTTTTTTTTTTTTTTTTTTTTTTTTTTTTTTTTAAAGGATTATGGAACCAGCAGTTAGTGTAAAGGCTATGTTGCCGGACTCCCATGTAGTTGACCACGGTTTGAGTCCCAGACTCAGTAGCCTAAACTCACGCGAGGCTCGTGTGTGTGCGTGCCCAAGATCCCAAGAGGAGAATGGAGAAGAGATTGCAGTGTGGCCCTCCCACCTGGGGGGTGATTTCTCACTTTCTGTCTATCTGTGTCTCTTTTTCTTTCTGGTGAGCGCACGCGCCCTATAGCAAAAACCTCTATAAAAAAAGAGAATTATTTATTTTATTTATCTATTATTATTATTTCTTTCCACATGAATTTTTGCCAGAGAAAGACGAGAAAGAGAGAGAGAGAGAAATCAAGCCAAAAGGTTTGGGACTCAAACCGTGGTTGGCCATGTGGGAATTCCAGCACTTTAACTACCATGCCACCTGCTGGAACAGAGATGGTGTCATTTTTGAGACCTGTCTTGCAGATGGAGAAACAGTTCTGATTAGCATGCTTTTGGTCATCAAATAAGTTCAGAAAGAACATGATAGCTGCTGGTTGTGACCAGCCTTCTGACCAACTCATTTCCTCCACCTAACCACTACATGGGACTTCCTTGGACCCACTCTATAATTCATGCCAATGAGAGAGTAATCTGACCTTTCTGGAATCAGCTCTGGCCATGATTCAACCCATGCTATGCTATGTGAGTTGGATGTATGTGTCTTGTGTTTATGTGTGAGTGTGGGGTGGAGTGGTATTCTATATGAAAGAGGACAGAATCTGAGAGGAGAGATTGTGGGCTGCCGGATGTCTCTCTGAGATGACCCAATTGTACCTTCTGAAAACATTGCCTCTGAGAACTTTTTCTCTAGTTCAGAGGTTTTCAAGTCTGAGTGGAATACAGATTCCAGGGATTTAACCCAATCTTCTAAGGGAAGGGCCATGGAAAAAGTCCCCAAACCTCGACAAATGGCTTAGACTGTGATCCAGGTTTGGAAACCAGTATTAACCAATCGCTATTCCCTAATTTTATGAGATGCCAAGAGCAAGTAATAAGGGTAATAACATCTATCATTTACTTTATGTACAATGCTAAGAGCTTTACATGCATAATTTAATTTAATCTCCACAGAGTCCTATGAGAAATGTATCGTTATCATTGTCATTTTAAAGATGAGGAAACTGAAGCTCAGAGAAATAATGCAAGATTTCACAGTTAATAAGTGGAGGATCTAAGATTCATACATAAATGGTTTGACTTTTAAGTCTAGACTCTTACTTACTAGACCATACTGCATTGGAATGCTAGATATTCTTTCAGATAATTTTGAGTGTGGAGAGTGGAGGAGGGAAGTAGGCATACCAAAAAAGAATGAAGTAGTGTGTGTCTGTGTGTATTTTCATGAATTTTAGCAACATGGGGAACAGATGGAGAAGTGAGGAAACTGAGCCTAAGAGAAGTGTATGACAGGACAGTGAAACAAAAATGAGTTCTGAAACCAAAAACTAGAGTGTGAATTCCAACTTTGCCATTTGCCAACTGTATGACTTCAGACAGGACATTTTACCTCGCCGAGCCTTGGTTTCTCTGTCTCAATAGATCAAGCTTTTAATACCTGTATTATATACCACAGTGAAAGTGTATAGACTAAACCTAAGGTCTATAAACTGCTCCGAGTAGAGTAGATCCTCCTTTATGACAGTCATCATTAGATATTAATATATGATCAAGAAAAAGAGCAACATTTCTCAAAGGACTGATGTCTTGACCCAAACTGAATGTGGTGATTAGAAATAATCTGACTGATGAAATAATTCAAAGTAGCTGGAAAAAGTTCAGAACAAAATTCCCATCAGAAAACTGTCTGGGAGACATTGCATTTTTAGATGTGACCAAAAAAAATGTGATTTAAAACACATTCGTTCTCTGGCCTACATGAAGAATTATAGGAAAGCTGACAGGTTGATAAAGACTGGAGGGGTGGCTCTGGATGCTTTCAAGTACTGAGATAGCCATAAAGAGTCAGTTGATTTTTTTTCCCCCTCTTAGCATCCTATTCTCAAAGGTAGACTTGTGTTTTAGATAAGATGATGCTATTTCTAACCTGGGAGCACCAGGGAAGAGATCTCAGGGAAGGACATATTCTACCTTGAGACAGAGCTTGTGGATAGTCTAGTGTGCACCCCATTGTCTATACATAGTTTTTGGAATTTTCCTGATGAGTTTGGACCCTGAATTTCCAAATAATGGCAGATCTTAAGAAGATATTTTGAAGTTCTACAAAAGAAGAAAAGCACTACAGCCAAAGAATGACTGAGTGGAAAATAGCCCTTCAGCACTGGAAGATTATAATGGTCCCAGGGAGAGTAATTAGATAATATAAAAAAGATTCTTGGGAAGAAAACCCAGGCTCTCAGGAACATTTTCTACATGTCAGGACTTGTGAAATAGAGTTTCAAGAGAAGAGGCAGAAATTGTCTTCACTGAATCATGGAAAGTCAAGTGAAAATTGAACATGATAAAATACTCAAGCTGGGCATCTCCAATCTAGTTCTCCAAGATGCATTGACAAGACCTAGAGTTTAAAAAGAGTTTGAACTACAGCCATGAGGATGTGAATAACTATTGCTGCATGGAAAACATGGGTAAGTCTCACAAGTATAATGTCAAGTGAAAAAAGCTGTATACCATATGATTGCATTTATATGAAGTTTCAAAAGAGGTGAAACTGAATCCGTGTGGGGATTAGCAAATGGTGTAATGGTTTTGTCACTGGATTCCCACATAATGGACTGTGGTTCAAGTCCCATACCCAGTGACTTGAAACACACTGGGCGTGTGTCCATGCCAAGAGGAGAAGGTATTGTAGCATGGCAACCCCCCCCCCCCCGGGGGGGGTGTGGGTATTTCATCTCTTT
>NW_006160080.1:2557331-2566870 GCF_000334495.1 Tupaia belangeri chinensis | reverse complement strand
TCAGGAGTGGTGGCCCTTTTTTTTTAAGATTTATTTATTTATTGGGTTGTTGGAAAAGTCATGACATATTTTTCTATGCAAAAAAAAAATCGTAACTTTTCTGCCTCATAATTTTATGTATTATCATTATTATTTTAGAGAGATTTTTGCTATAGGGAGTGTATGCTCACTGGAGAGACAGAGAGACACAGAGAGAAAGAAACCAAGAAATCACACCCCCCAGGGACATGGACCCGTCACAATCCCTTCTCCATTCTCCTCTTGGGATTTTGGGCACACATGTACATGTACCTGGCATGAGTCTTTTTTTGTTTTTAAGAGGTTTTTGCTATAGGGCGTGTGCACCCACCAGACAGACAGAGAGAGACAGAAGGTGGGAAATCACCCCCCAGGGTGGATGGCCATGCCGCAAATCCCTTCTCCTCCATTCTCCTCTTGGTATCTTGGGCACGCACGCACACGTGCCTGGCATGAGTTTTAAGCCACCGGGTCTGGGACGCGAACTGCGGTCAACTACATGGGAGTCCAGTGACATAGCCATTACGCTAACTGCTGGTCCGCCTGGCATGAGTTTTAAGCTGCTGGGTATGGGATTTGAACCACAGTTGACTACATGGGTGTTCAACGATGTAACCATTATGCCATCCACTGGTCCCATTATTATTATTATTTAAATAATTACTTATTAAATTTTACTTATTCATTTATTTTAATTTGACCAGAGAAAGACAGACACAGAGAGAGGAGGAAAGTGAGAAAGTAAGCCACCAAGTCCGGGACTCGAACCGTAGTCAGCCATGTGGGAGTGTCTAGCACCTTAACCACCACATCACCTTCTGGCCCCCATTATTGTTATTATTTTTTAAACTTGCTATCTGGCACGTGCATGCTTGCACGTGCATATGCACGAGAAAGCAAGCAATCCACCAGGTCCGAAACTCAACCATGTGGGAGTCCAACATCTTAATCACCATGCCATCTGCTGACCCCTGTTCTGTGTTTTTGACCTGGATGCTAATTATGTGCATGTGTTTAGTTTGTAAATATCCATTGAATTGTAAACTCATGATTTGTTGCCTTTTCTTGTATATCTGTTATACTTCAATAAAAAGAAAACTAAAGGTTTTATTTATGAATAGAGAACAATTATTTAAAGAGAACCAAACTCTAAATATCCAATCACAGAAATTATTTCTATCTGCTTCATCCTTGAAGGTTTTATCTTTTCTTGAACTGCAAATTCTTCAACTTCCTTTGCTAGTTGGAATATCCCTAACATGTCAGTGTGAGTCTTCTGGAAATCATGTACTAAGATACACTAGGATTACATGTACAAGAGATTTATTATGAGAAATTCCTTTAAAGATTAAAATGAGAGGGAACAGTAAAGAGGGCCTGTAGGCCAAAAGGTAGGTTTGGCACCTTTGGAAAGAGAAAGAGAAGGACAGAGGAAGACCTCTGGACCATAGCATGGTCCTGAGAAAATTTCAGGTAGGATTAAGGGGAGTTCTCAGGTAAATATTGCTCCACAGAGGAATACTGCACTAGGTAGAGACAGAAACAGTGTAATTCCAGTAACCCTGCTATGTTCAGTCTTGGCTGGATGTGGCCCAGAGGAAGTGTGGCCTTAGTTTCAGTCCTGTGGCACATTCAAAGGTGCAGCGACTTGTGGCAATCAATCAAACATACTAGAATGAAAAGCTCCTAGGGAACCAGCAGTTAGCGTAATGGCTATGTCGCTGGACTCCCACGTGGTCGACCGCGGTTCGTGTCCCGGACCCGGTGGCTTAAAACTCACGCCGGGCGCGTGTGCGTGCGTGCCCAAGATCCCGAGAGGAGAATGGAGGAGAAGGGATTGCGGCATGACCATCCCCCTGGGGGGTGATTTCTCGCTTTCTGTCTCTATGTCTCTCTCTGTCTGTCTGGCGAGCGCACACGCCCTACAGTGAAAATCTCTCTCAAAAAAAAAAAAAAAGCTCCTAGTGCACAAATGGCCTTCTGAATTCAGCATAGCCAAGTACTTAAGCCACTTTCTAGTTTCTAGTTTGTTATTTCTTTCAGTGGTCTTTAAAGTCAACTTTTGATACCAATTCATGACTGACTTCTTCCCTACGCATGTTTATGTTAGATCTCTTGTTTATGTTAGATCCCTTGACTTTAATGAATCTTACCCTGGTAGGTCTAAAAATTTTTTAAAAAATATGTTATTGCATGTGGATCTATTTCAATAAAAATCTCACTCTCCCAAACAACCCCACACAATGTGAAAAACCAAATAATTTTGTAAGTAGACAAATAATGTTCGCTAGTTGAAGGGAACCTAATGGCATACAAATAATCTTCCTTAGTGTGTATGTGCATACGTAATTTTTAGATCTGGGTATTGTGCACTCTATTAGATTTTTCTTAAAGCAGAGTGCTCCTGTGTTAAGACTGGAGTTTTTATCAGTTAACTATTACTGTAATATATCCTCTTGTGCAATTCTCTTATACTGTAAACCTTCTTTCAGTGGTCTTTAAAGTCAACTTTTGATACCAATTCATGACTGACTTCTTCCCTACGCATGTTTATGTTAGATCTCTTGTTTATGTTAGATCCCTTGACTTTAATGAATCTTACCCTGGTAGGTCTAAAAATTTTTTAAAAAATATGTTATTGCATGTGGATCTATTTCAATAAAAATCTCACTCTCCCAAACAACCCCACACAATGTGAAAAACCAAATAATTTTGTAAGTAGACAAATAATGTTCGCTAGTTGAAGGGAACCTAATGGCATACAAATAATCTTCCTTAGTGTGTATGTGCATACGTAATTTTTAGATCTGGGTATTGTGCACTCTATTAGATTTTTCTTAAAGCAGAGTGCTCCTGTGTTAAGACTGGAGTTTTTATCAGTTAACTATTACTGTAATATATCCTCTTGTGCAATTCTCTTATACTGTAAACCCTCCACTTCACCAGTCAGTTGATAGCAATAAATGTTTATTCTCATACTCACAGGTCAGTAAATATTGACTGGTCTAGCTCAGGTTCAGCTGAACAATTATGCTTCTGATCACAGATCCAGTAGGGATTGGGTCCTTGATATTGCTTGACTCTCTAGTACTAGTCCAACTGTCACTCATCATCTTTGGACGAGCAGGTACCTGGGGCGTGTTTTTTCATTTTTGATGACAGATTTACAAAAGAGGCAAACAGAAACACATGATGTCCCTTAAGGACTAGGCTCAGAACTGACTTACCATTCCTTTTGACCACATTCTGTTGGCAAAGCAAACCACGTGATCAAACACAACATCAATAGGGTGGAAGCAACTACTTTACCTCTAGTGGAGCTGAGCGAAATTCTATGAATGGCAAAAGAGGTAGGACATGGAGAAGTGAAGAATTCAAAACAGTAAAGCAATCTGGAAACACAAGACAGGTGCAGAGTCCTTGAGTAGAGAATGACTCAAAGGGATTTCATTAATCTGATCAGGCTGTTGTAACAAAGTGCCACAGACTAGGTGGCTTACACTGCAGGAATTCATTTCCTCACAGTTCTGTAGGCCAGAAGTCCAAGATCAAAGTGTTGGTAGGTTTAGCTTCTCCTAAAGTCTCTCTCTCTGGCTTGCAGATGACCACCTTCTTGCTGGGGCCACACACGGTCATACCTCTATGTGTGTCTATGTCCTAATCACTTATTCTTTTTTTATTTTTTTTTGAGAGGTTTTTGCTATAGGGCACGTGCGCTCACCAGACAGACAGAGAGAGAGACAGAAAGTGAGAAATCACCCCCCAGGGGGGATGGTCACGCCGCAATCCCTTCTCCTCCATTCTCCTCTTGGGATCTTGGGCACACACGCACACGTGCCCAGTGTGAGTTTAAGCCACTGGGTCCGGGACGCGAACCGCGGTTGACTACGTGGGAGTCCAGCAACATAGCCATTACGCCAACTACTGGTCCCCTGTCTTGTTCTTAAACTCACTGTGCTCTTTAACTCTTGAAACTTGTGGGTTAATGAGGGGGGATGCAGAAAGAGTGGCACAATCCCAACTTACAAGGTAAATATATCTTTTTTATTGTGTAATTCAAGAATGTCAAGCAACAGGATTCAAGTGGGCACTGAGGAACTATTCTTTCCTTTCTATTCTTTGGGAGGCAGAAGTGGAAAGATGGAAAAGTATAGGAACACTCTGGCCTTTAAGTGAATTTTACAAAGTGCAATGAAATGGATCCAGATTGTATTAGAAAAATACCTGAAATCATGCTGAAAGCCTAGAGATATGCTACGAATCATAAATCACTGTGCATGGTGGACAGTGTGGCTTTTGTTTATTCATTTATATATTCATTATTTAAAGTTTATTTTTTTTCTTTCATGAGAGAGAGGGGAGAGAGAGAGAGAGACAGAGACAAGTACCCTCACCAGGGTCTCAAGCCCTGATTCCTCCAGCCTCCCGGTACAGTTAATTTGCTTTTCCATCAGGATCCAGCCAGCCAGGATCATGAGCATGTGTACAGGTCAACTAGAGAATGGAACCCATAGTCCTCTATACAGAGCCAGCCTCGCTTGAGCAGCATGTTTGCTGTGCTACTAGTCAGCCCTGTTTATTCTCTATGTAGGGCATATACTTATTTTTATTTCCCTGTTTTTGATGATGCCTATCATTATGGACTCTGAGTTCTCCAGAAGCTACTTATGAACACTCTAAGTATATTTCTCAGGAAGCAAAAAAATGTTTTAAAGTTGCTAGACATGTTTGAATAACATCAACTTAGTGAGAGTTTTCTCAACAGACTGGCACCAAATATAGGCACACAAAACAGATCTTTTACCATTTACTCTTCTATCCTCATGTCTATTTCACATTTGTATCTTTCCTTTTGTTGTAAGTTCCCTGATGCCAAGTTGTCCACAGACATTGAACAAACCAAAAACCTCCATTCAACACAAAATTATTTAATTGGTAATCTAGCAGGTCGTTTTTAAACTCCTCTTAGGTTGTCTTTCATATGACGCTAATTCCAAACTAACCTGAGCTCTTCTTGGTGGAAAATGTGGGTCTTTTTTTCCTTAACTTTTAATTTTATTTTTGAATAGATAATGCATTCGCATGATTCAAAAATTAGAACAGCACAAAAAATTCTATGTTGAGAGGCCGTACTTCCATTTCTTGGTCTACCCTTCTGTTATCAGCTCCTTTATCCCTGAGAGATTACTATTTTATTAATTTCTTGTATGTTCTTTTATTCAGTGTAAACAAACATAAAAATATATGATTATGTCCCTCTTTCATATACAAAAGAAAACATACCTGTGGGTCTGTACCTTAATTTTCTTTTTTTGAGAGGTTTTTGCTATAGAGCGCGTGTGCTCGCCAGACAGACAGAGAGAGATAGAGAGACAGAAAGCGAGAAATCACCCCCCAGGGGGGATGGTCACATCGCAATCCCTTTTCCTCCATTCTCCTCTCAGGATCTTGGGCACGCACACACACATGCCCAGCGTGAGTTTAAGCCACCGAGTCCAGGACTCGAACCGTGATCGACTACATGGGAGTTCAGTGACATAGCCATTACGCCAACTGCTGGTTCCTGTACCTTAATTTTTCAACTACACATATAGTCTGAATCCAGTACCACATCTGCTCTGGGAGATCTTATTCTTTTTATATTCCCCTAGAATTCCTTGTTTGACTGTCTCATAGTTTATGTAACCAAATCTCTATTGATCACCATGGGATTGTTGTCAATCTTTTCGCTATTACAAATAGAATTATAATGAGTAATTTTTATGTCTGTGCAAGTATATCCATAGGATAAATTCCAGAAATGAGATAATTTTGGTAATATAATATAAAATATAATATCAGTTGCCAATATGATATACTTAGAAACCCAACTTTGGTACTTAAGGTGCTGAACACTCAAACCATGTAACATATATCTTGCTCTGACCATCTTCTCTAATAGTACAACTCTGAGTAGCACCAGCCGGAATTTCTGCTGAGTACAACTTAATATTTTTCTTTTACATCTTCTTAATTATGAAATATGACACACACACATACACACACACATAGGAAAGAGTATAAAACAGAAATCTACAGCTTAATAAATTACTGTGAAATGAACACACATGAATCACAACCCAGGTCAAGAAAGAGCACTTGCAGCATTCCAGAAAGCCCTTGGTGTGTCTCCTCCCTTCACACAAAGAAGTCACTATTCCTGATTATGGTAGTATTTAGTTCCTTATATTCTTTTTATTATACTTGGCCTCCAGTGTACGCAACCCTCTACATTCTAGCTTAGTTTTGCCTGGTTTTAAACTCTTATTGTCCTCTTTTTTTGTCATACACAAGGAAAATATCCGACTTGTTTTACTCAAATTTTATTGGTAAGGTATATCCATGTTGATACATGTAGTGGGAGTTTATTGATCTTTATTTTGTCTATGATCCCATTGTATGAATAGGCTGCAATTTGTCTATTTTACTCTTGGATGGATGTGTGACTTGCTTGCAATTTGGGTCTGATACAAGCAGCACTGGAATGAACGTTTTGACACATGTCCCTGCTGCATACGTGTACACGTTTCTACTTGGTACACACCTAGGATTGGGACTGTTGAATCATATGAATGTGTTCTATCAGTCTTAGTGGCATGGATTGTGTTACAACAAAAACAATGAGAAATCCTATCAGTGGGTCCAGCAGGTGGCATGGTGGTTAAGACGTTGGACTCCCACATGGCCAACCTCTGTTCAAGTGCAGGACTTGGTGGCTTGAAACTCATGCTGTGTGCATGTGCATGCACGCCCAAAATCCTGAGAGGGAAATGGAGGAGAAGGGACTGTGGCATGGCCAGCCCCCCCCCACTTTCCCTCTCATTGTTTCTCTCTCTCTGGTGAACGCACATGCCCTATAGCAAAACCAAAGAAAACCCCCAAAACCAAAAAGCAAAACAAAAGAAGACCTATGAGCCAAATAGGTATTGTTTTTAAATTTTGTATTAAAGCTCCTTTTAAAAGATAGCCTCATTCTTTAGGTCTTGTATCAAGATTTTGTTCTGCTCTTTGGTAGGAGTACTCCCTGAATTTTGTAAGCAAGATTTCTGTGTTAGGGCTATGACTCATTGGATACAGATAAAATGACTTTTCACCTGTCCTAGCCACTTAGAACAGGCATTAACAAACTAAAGCCTCATGAATTCTTTTTTAAAAATTTATTTTGATTTACTTAATACATTTAATCAGTGTACATCGCTTAGCTTGTAAACTGAATTTACCCAACATGAATACATTTCACACCAGCCTGGCTGGGGATACAAACCGCGTTATCATCAATGGATAATAATCCATTTCTGCATCCCATAAATGTCTTGCCTCTCTATTTTCTCCTTAATTTCTTTTTTTAAGAATTACTTTATTTTAATTTGACCAGAGAGGGACAGAGTGAGTCTGGGACTTGAACCGTGATTGGTCACATGGGAGTCCAGTGCCCCTAACCACCACTCCACCTGCTGGCCCCATTAATTTCTTTTATAAATAAAGTTTTATTAGAACGTAGCCATGCCCATTCATTTACATATTGTCTATGGCTGTTTTTGTGCTATAACTGCACAGCTGAGTTCTGGTGGCAGAAACTGTATGGTCCACAAAGCCTCAAGTATTTCCCATCTAGTTCTATTAGTTATCTGAATATAGTGGCTTAAAACAACAGAAATGTATTATCTTACAGTTCTGTAGGTCAGGAGTTTGACAGGGTTGCACTGGGCTAAAAATCACCATGTTGATAAGGCTGATGTTCTTTTCTGAGAACGGTAGAGGAGAATCTGTTCCTTTGCCTTTGCAGCTTCTAGAGGCCATCTATATTCTTGGCTCATGGCCCCTTCTTCTATATTCAAAGCCAGCAATATTGCATGTCTCTGACCATTCTTCCATAGTTGTTTTTCTCTCTGATTGGTGCAAAAAAGCTTTTCTGATGTTAAGAACTGATGTGATTAGATTGTGCCCACCCAGATGATCCAGCATAAACTCCTCCCTCAAGATTCTTACCCACATCTTTGGGGTCCTTTCTGCCAAGGTAACATGTAAGGTAACATGTTCACAGGTTCTGGGGATTAGGATAGCGCCATCTTTGGGGCCTATCCTACCTCCCACACAAGGCCTTTATGAAAAAAGTGTGCTAACTCCTGACAAAAAACAAAAGGTTGAGGATTTTTTGGTAACCTAATAGAAATATAGCTTCCTATTTAAGAATTTGGCATTTCCATAATCTCAAATCCACCTAAATCATCCCAGTGAATGAGACAAATGACAGGGTGATATTATTGCTACTTGAATGCTGTGAAGGAATTAAAATATGCAGCAATCCCTTGACGCCTTTTTCTTGCAAATTTCTCTCTGTCTTATCTGACTTTCTCAATGGATTTAAATATTCTTTTCAGCATTAAATTCAGTCACAATATCTCCCAACAAGTCAGCAAATCCTTCCTCAGATTTTAGCATTCTGACAGGCATTGGCGTTTTCCAACTCAGCTGAAAATGACCTTACCGAGACCACATTATAAAGCTCTATTCAATTTTATATAAAGCAATAAAGAGCTACCTTCCCCATATTTACTGAACATATTAATAATCTGTCAGTCTGTCTCTATCTTCCTAGTGCATTTCCTTAGGAAACAAATATTTAGGAAGCACCATTTGCCTCTCCTTTCACTCTTGCTTTTTGGCAATGCTATATGGGACTTGTTTTATTCTTTCTTTCAGAATTCCAAAATCATATACCTGCAATTGTGTTTGGACTTAACTGTTATGCCTCATTATCAAATCTTAGAAAGATATTTTGTTCTTCCTTTGAGCTTTTAGTACCTGAAGCTTAAAATTCATTCAAATCTTACTTTAAATATTTTCTTGAAGATTTAATTTATTTATTCATTTTTTCTCTATCAGCATGTTTTGAATGACTTGTTGGCTCACTCCTAATGTATCAATTTCTCTGATAGTTTTCCCTGAGAGGGAAAGTTATAAATCATAAAGGAAAATGAAATAATTCCATTTTAGCCACCTGGCATTTATATAGTAAATCGAGATAGACAATAACTTTTTTTTTGAGAGAGAGTTTCACTGTAGGGTGCATGCGCTCGCCAGACAGACAGAGAGAGACATAGAGACAGAAAGCGAGAAATCACCCCCCAGGGGGGATGGTCACGCCGCAATCCCTTCTCCTCCATTCTCCTCTCGGGATCTTGGGCACGCACGCACACGCGCCCAGCGTGAGTTTTAAGCCACCGGGTCCGGGACACGAACCGTGGTCAACTACGTGGGAGTCCAGCGACATAGCCATTACGCTAACTGCCGGTTCCCAAGATAGACAATAACTTTAGAGTAAGGTTTTGAAAAACTGAAGCATTAGGTTTCTATATTACATTGGATTACATTTAACTTTACATTGACTTCCATTGCTTTTTCAAAAGTGAATGCCATGCATGTCAGTCAATACAGAGATATCAATCTCCCCGCTTTATCATTCAATATCTTTTCCATGC
>NW_006160080.1:2527084-2556619 GCF_000334495.1 Tupaia belangeri chinensis | reverse complement strand
AATTTTTTTTTCCTATGTTTGTCCCTCTGCCCTGTCTCACTCTCCCATTACAATATCCCTGCTATATACAGTTGTCTTCCAGAAGAGTTACTGAAAAAGTGATACATACAAGTAAAGGGAGAGAGGCCACGAGTTCCAACCATCAGCTCATAAAGTTTTTGGCAATAGGGAGCATAAACTCCACTCAGGGTTGGATTAAGGGAGGGTCTCCTGCAGATCCACAAGTGTAGGTGAGTCTCCAGGGAATGCAGTTTCAGGAAAGCAGTTCTGGTACGCAGGGATGATTATCAGCTGATGCGGCACAGCAGTCATCTTGTAGTTACCAGGAATGGTGTTGTGGGGATCTGCAGTGTGAGTTGTCCTTGGGTATCTGGCTTCCTTAAGAATGGCAGAGTAGTTCTTGTTTTCCCCTGAGGTAATGCAGGGCTGGTAACTGTCATCTTCTCAAGTTGCAAGTTCTTCAACCTTGTTTTTGGCCTCCAGGACATCCAGCGCCAGAGAGGCCAGGGAGGCCGGGCCCCCGGAGGGGGGCCAGCTGTTCCGGCGTGCGACTGTGCAGGGGCGTAAGCCCCCGGCCGCCAAGCATTAGGATTTTATGTTCTGTGTATATTTTAAAAAATCTCTGGGCCCAGAAGGAGGCATGGTGGTTTAGGTGATGGACTTCCACATGACTGACTGCAATTCAAGTCCTGGACCTGGAGGCTTGGCTTCTCACTTTCTCTCTCTGTATGTCTCTCTCTGGTGAATGCACATGCCCTATAGCAAAATTTTTAAAATAGCAATAGTGGGGCTGGCAGGTTGCATTGTAGTTAAGAGCGCTGAACTCCTACATGACCAACCGCAGTTCGAGTCCCAGACCTGGCGGCTTGCTTTCTCACTTTCCCTGTTTCTCTCTCGCTCCTTCTCTGGTCAGATTAAAATACATAAATAAAGTTAAATAAAATAATTCTTTAAAAAATAATAATAGTAAATAAGGTCAAATAATTCTTAAAAAAACCCCAAAACTCCAAGTGGAGTTTTCATCCAAAATCTATTAAAAATGAATCCAATTTTTTTCTCATTATTATGCACAATTAAGAGAATGTATCTTGAGTTTAACCTATTTAAGTGTGCACAATATAAATATTTCAGAATAAAAATTCCGTGCTAGGACAAACCCTTTTTATTTTATATGACAGCCCAAGTATGTTGCTTAACCAAGAAATATCATCCCTTACCCAGAGAAGCCACTGGTGTGCAGCCAAAGAGCTCACCACTGGGGCCTCTTCTGCTTAATATTTGGGCTGAAAATGCAGATAGCATGCAAGTCATTGTGCACCTTACCTGAGACTGGGAGAGATCCCAGGAACCTGAAGGATGCAGGTGGAACCAACAGGTATCAGTGAGGAGGCTGTGATCACAGCTGCAGGATGATGCAGGAGGTGGAGTGTAGCCAAAGACTGATGCCAATGAATTGCCTGCCAAAAGCCCAAGTGACAAGGGCTTTGCTAAAAGTGTCCATCGTGGGGAGGGACAGAGAACAAGCTGTGGATTCCAGAAGACCTCAGTCAAGGCAAGGAAGGCGGTGGGGTTAAGACTAGGATGTGCCAGTCAGGAACTGACAGGGAGGATATGGCTGGAGAAGGCATTTGGGGATTAGCTAAATGACACTACCAAGGGAATGCCTGCAATCCCAAGGGGAGATCAGATCATAGAACAAAGGGTCAAGAGGCAGGATTATAGGAAAGTCCTTCTGTAGCTCCCTTTGGAGAATGCGAGCCCTGCCCTGAGTGAGCTGTGAGTGATGGGATGTCCAGGGTGAATGGCAGCATTTCCATTCAGGCCTCTCAACATTTGAATGCTGGATTGCAATGTGGGATAAGAATGAATACAAAACTCTGCTTATAGGTCTAAAACAATTATTTGAAGAAATAAGAATGGGGAAATTTGACTACATTAGACTAAACAGCAATCTGTGTAAAAATTCTGAGGATCTTTTTGTTTATTGAAAGTTCAGGGCTGGCTCCTTGGTTATTGAGCTGGATCCCACATGGCTGCCTGCAAGGTTTGAATCTCAGCCCCAGTATGTGTGTGCTTCAAACTGACAAGATGGGGAAATGGAGGAGAAGGGATTGTGGCATGGCCATTTCCCTGGGGGTACTTTTTCACTTTTCCTTTCTTTCTCTCTCTCTGGTAAGTGCAAGAATCCTAGAGAAAATTTTAAAAAATTGGTATCTACCACATATCCCTTGTATTCTGTTATGGCACCCACCTATTTCAGCTTTAGCACTAATTGTACTTTTCTTATTATTATCTGACTCCATCATTCAAAAATAATAAGTTCCATGTGGGTAAAAAAATCTGTTATGTTGACCACTAAATCTTTAGCATCTTGCACATACTAGGTGCTCAATACATACTTCCTGAATGAATAATAAGTTCTTTTATGGTTCTTTTTCATAATGAGCACCTTCAAGTAGATACAAGAGTAGGGAGAATGGTATATTGAGCTCTGATGTCCCCATTACTGACTTTCGGCAATTTTCAACTCATGGCCACTCTTATATCTATTCCCATCCTCTTCTCCCCTCCTGAATTCTTTTGAAGCAATTTAAGGCATTATATCACTTCGTCTTCAAGTAATAAATATTATAGTATGTATCTATAAAAAATAAGGATTTTTCTTTTAAAAAATGACCTAATACAATGATCACACCTTAAAGTATTAGCAATGTGAGGGGCCAGATGGTGGCAAGGCAGTAAAACATGATGCTCTGTGAGGCTGACCTATGAGAGATGGTTCTGAGTTCATATCCAGAGACCACCCTGAGTATACTGGGCACATATGTGCCTGTGGTCTGGGTCTGGCTGATGCGAGGCATGGATTATGGTATGAAAGCCCCGTTGAGGGTGCTCACTCTCTTTGCATCTCTCACTCTTGGAAGGAATAAAAGAATGTTAAAACATGAATAATACAAACACCTAGATTGGTCTATAAATATATTGTGCACACTGCCTCAGAAAGAAGTGGGTGAATGTTTACTGAACCTGCACTGTGTGCCAGACACTGATTCCTCAGGAAGCCACACAGGTAAGGTCCTTGGAGTGGATGTTCTTGGGGGGAGCAACAGTCAGAATATGAGATGAGGCTTCCTTCCCCAGAGAGCTCTCCCAACACTGTGTCTAAGTCAGTCTCTGTGACCAGAGAGGCAGAGATGTTATGGAGAGGATTTCTGCTTTACTGGACACCTCAATGCGTTGGCTTCTTATTTTAATGCTATTTTGGCTTTCTTCTGAACCAATTCATTATTTCTGTTTCAAAATATTTATAGGAAAAGTATTTCATCTTTTTTTTTTCCCAGAAGTAAGCTATTTTTTTTTCTTCTCCATTTCTCTGAACCTCTCTCCTTATATTTAGGAAACAGGCCACTGAGGGGTATGTGGCCCTGGCTATTCCTAGCCCATATGCTGTCTCTGTGTGAATTAGAAAAAGGCACACCTTGCTCCAGACAGAGCAGCCCTGTATCAGAGTGCATGGCTTGGTGTACAGACTAAGAGTTGCTTTTCAGCTCTTCCTTTGCCCCTACAACCAGGCACTTACCCTTGTGGGGCCAACAGCTTCTACATGGCAGACTTGCAGGTGGCTATCTGGTCAGGAAGCTTTCCTGTCTGTTTAGTTCTGTATAATGTATGTTGCCTGCTCTCAAGCACAAGTAATTCAGTAAAACCACTAAAATGCAAAGGTGAGGAACAGCATGTGATTTGTGACAAATATCTGCTACTCATTTGTCAAAATCCAACTGTGTGTGAGGAGTAGTTAGTGGGACAGCGGTGCTATGAATATAAAGCATGGTATTTTACAAAGGTCCTGATTCTACTGACAGCCAACTATGTGAATTATTTTATAAAAGTATGGTATGCCTGTCTTATTCTGATGCATTTCTAAAAAATGATACATAGACAATAAATCCAAGGCTTATAAATTCACTTCCTGTCAAGAAATATATGTCATTATAATGTCTGTTGTCATGGAAATAGTTGGGATTTTTCAGACATATGAAGGAACCAAAGCAGGTTGAAAATGTGTAGAAGTGCTACACTCATCCTGTCCCCTAAATTTTTTTTTTTCCAAATAGGGGAAAATCCATTGTAAGAATGAAAACTCCTAAAACATGTTAGAAAAACACATTTAAGCCAAAGTTCTGGACTTCTCTTTTCCTTAGTGTAGAATTTTAATGCCAGGAGGCTAGAGTGCTGCGTGTCCTCTTGCTCTCTACAGCATCAGCCAATTAGTGGTTCACTGGCCAAAATGGCAGCCATTAACCACGTGTGACTCTTGAGCACATGAAACGTGGGTAGGCCTAACTGAGATGTGCTGTGAGATTAAAATGTGCACTGGATTTCAAAGACTTGCTATGAAGAAAAGAATGTAAGATATCTCATTCGTAATTCATTAATATTGATTACATGTTGAAATCATATTTTAGATCTATTGGCCACATAAAATGTTAAAATTAATTTTATTTCTTCCTTTTACCCTTTGTAACACGGTTATTCAAAACTTTTAAATGATCTGTGAGGCTCACATTATATTGTTTTGGACAGCACCGATTTAAAGATAAGCAGTACCAGCAGGATGCTGAATTGTCTGGCGGACTGTGACAGCCTAAAACTCATCCATTCTCCTGAGTGCTTTACCTGTTTGGCAGCCGGTTAGATTGCTGTTCTGGTTTTCCTCTGGGTAGACACAGATGAAGGGGAAGATATTGTGGAGATGAGGCAGAGAGGGGGCTGTGAATTAATGACCATATTTTGCAGTGGCATACTCGCTAAGTGACTTGCGAAATTCCATGAAACTCCCAGGACTTTTACTGCCTGGACCACCATTCAAGATAGTATGATTATCCCTATAGGCTCTCTTAGTCCCTATAGAGCTTATGACATTGTTTCTGACATCTGATTATTTTTAGAAGAATTGTTAAGATCAATTTGTCATTACATGGTAAGGTCTGCAATATGCATATGGATATTTGATTTTATATGACATTTTTGGACAGGAAAAGAATTAACCTAAGTCAAATAAATTTAGAAAAATGGGCATACTTTTGGCAGAGTTCTGGTTATCATATTTCATTGCAAATCTATTTTCCTTTCCACACTACCTGAGAGAGTCCAGATTTCTTATATCAGGGCCTATAGTGTAAATCTCTTTCTAAAGGAAAACAAACAAACAAGCAAAACAAAAAAAACTGCTGTTGAAATTCCTGCAGAACATCCCTATGTATTTGGACGGAGTTACTGTGTCACATGTTTAGTAATTGCTGAATGCCCCCCTCCCCACCCACATGTGGGGTACTTTATTTATATAAACTCTTTCTTTTTTTTATTATTTACATGTATCTTTCTATATTATCACTGTATATCTTTACAGTATACAACATGGTTTTCTCCAACATGAATACAGTGCCTATTACTCAAGTCAAAGCCATTACCATATACATTATCATAGGCAGATAATTTTTCATTTTTGTGCCTATTAAATATTTGTTCCCTGATCCCCTCCTTCCCACTTCCTATTACCCACTTATTATTACCACCCCCCCACACACACACACTGTCTCTAGTATCTACAGCTGTCCTCTCTGCTATTACACCTTCCAATCTTTCAGTTTCTGCAATAGAGCATAGAATTTGGTATATATTGAGTGGGGAAATACAATGCCTGTCTTTCATAGTCTGGCTTCATTTATCATTAAATCTTCCATATTTGTCCACTTTTTATTAAATGTCAGGGTCTCATTTATTTTTGGAGAGGTTTTTGCTATAGGGTGCGTGTGCTCGCCAGACAGACAGACAGAGACAGACATAGAGACAGAAAGTGAGAAATCACCCCCCAGGGGGGATGGCCACACCACAATCCCTTCTCCTCCATTCTCCTCTCAGGATCTTGGGCATGCACGCACACGCACCCAGTGTGAGTTTAAGCCACGGGGTCCCAGACTCGAACCATGGTCGACTACATGGGAGTCCAGCAACGTAGCCATTACGCTAACTGCTGGTCCCAGGGTCTCATCTTTTTATAGCTGAATAGTATTCCATAGTGTACATGTCCTACATTTTTTCAGTCTACTTGTCTGTTCTTAGACATTTCGATTGATTCCATGTCCTAGCAATTATAAATAATGCTGGAATAAACATGGATGTGCAAATGTTTTTTTGACTGAGGGTTTTCCTGTCCTCTGGATAGATACCTACGAGTGGAATTACTGGCTTCTATTTGTAGAGTTCTGAAGAACTTCCATATCATTCTCCTCAATGTTTGTACTAATTTACATTCCCACCAACAGTATAGGAGAATTCCCTTTTCACCACAGTCTCATCAGCACTTATCATTACTTACTTAATTTTTTTTGGCCGTTAATATGTCTCCCTTAGAGAGTTGTCTGTTCAGCTCATTTGCCCATCTTTTAATTGAAATAATTATTATTTTTTTGTGTGTGGGTAAGCTGCTTGAGTTCCCTGTATAGTCTTGTTATCAGTCTCTTATCTGAGGCATAGTGTATAAATATAGTGTCCCACTGTGAGGGTTGTCTCTTCACTCTAATATTGTTTCTTTTTCTGTGCAGCTTTTTAACCCGAGGTAGTCCCATTTGTCTATTTTTTGTGACTATTGCCTGTGTTTTAGGGATCTTCTTTAAGAAGTCTTTGCCTATTCCAATGTCTCCAAGAGTTTTCCAACAGTAGTTTTATAGGATGAGGCTTTATGTTTATATCCTTGATCCATTTTGAGTTGATTTTTTTAATGGTGAGAGACGGGTCCAGTTTCATTCTTCTGCAGGGGGAAATCCAGTGTTTCTAGCACCCTTTGCTAAAGAGATTTTCTTTTCTCCACTGGATTGTCTTGTGTCCTTTGCCAGGGATCAGTTGGGTGTATATTTTGGAGTTTATTTTTGGGTTCTCAATTCTCTTCCATTGGTCTACTTGACTGTTTTTGTGCCAATACCATAGTGTTTTGATTAGCATAGCTTTGTAATATACTAGGTCATTGGGAAAATCATGATGCATTTTTGCATAGAAAATGCAATATTTTGAGGTCAAGAAGTGAGATGCCTCCTGCTTTATTCTTTATGCACAGTATTTTATGATTCCAGACAAATTTTGTGATTGTTTTTTTCTATTTCTGTGGGGAATATCTCTGGTAGTTTGAATAGAATTGCATTTAATTTGTACATTAGTTTGGGTAGGATTGACATTTTGATTATATTAATTTTTCCAATCCAGGAATGTTTTTCCACTTTTTTCTATCATTTTCAATTTCTTTTAAAAGTTTTTCATACCTTTCCTTATAGGGGTCTTTTGCTTCTTTGGTTAGGTTTATTCTTAAGTCTCTTATTTTTTTGTGGCTATTGTAAATGGGATTCCTTCCTTCAATTCTATTTCAGTTCGTTCATTCTTAGTGTATAAAAATGCTATTGAGGGTCCAGCAGTTGGTGTAATGGCTATGTTGCTGGACTCCCATGTAGTTGACCATGGTTCAAGTCCTGGTGGCTTAAACTCACGTCAGGCACGTGTGCATGCATGCCCAGGATCCTGAGAGGAGAATGGAAGAGAAGTGATTGCGGCATGGCCATCCCCCCTGAAGGGTGATTTCTTGCTTTCTGTCTCTCTGTCTTTCTGGTGAGTGCATGTGCCCTACAGCAAAAACCTCTACAAAAAAAAAAAAAAAAAAAAGCTATTGAATTTTTGTATGTTAATTTTGGATCCTGATACTTTACTGCATTTATCACTTCCAGAATTTATTGTGGATCCATAAACTCTATTTTTTACCATAGTCTTGCAAGGTTTGTATTTTCATCCCATTTTTAAAATGAAGAAACTGGATCAAATGCTTATGCAATTTGCTCAAGGCCTCAAAACTACTTCATAGTGGATGGACTGGGGAGATTTGAAAACAGGTCTGTCTGGCTCTGAAATCTAAGTTCTTTCCATCAGAACTCATTGCTTGCTTTTCAAACATGCCACAAGGGTTTTCCCAGAACCACAAAATCTATACATAAACTGAAAACATAGATCTGCTTGGAAGGTTGGGTTCTGCTCGAGATTCTGAGAGGTCCTCAAAGTGGGAGAGTCAGCTGCCAAGGAAGAAAGGGTAAGGAGAAGCTCACTCAACCCTGGGAGAAAAGGAATAAGGAGAGCAGGAATATAAGCCAAAGCAGCAAATGCATTGCAATTGCCCTTGAGACCCTGGGAGGATCATTTAATTTCTCTGGCTCCCACTGTCTTTACTTAAAAAAATTGAGATGCTATGTTTTCCTTATGCCTCCTTTTATAGTGCTTTAAAGAAGACCAAAGTAGAGACTAAATGGAAAGTACTTTTTAAATTCTAAAATGCTCTGCAGTAAAGTACTATTAAAATAAAATTCCAGGCCCAGCCTCTGTGGCACAGCTGGTAATATACTGGACTGTGGAGCTGGAAGCCACAGACTGACCATGGTTTGAGTCCTTGGCCCAGTCGACCTGAGAACATTCCAGGTGTGCATAAACATGTGTCCAGTATCTTGGTGGGCTAGAGGAATGGAGAAAGGGGACTGTGAAGTGATAGAGCCCTGTGGAGGGTGCTTCTTTCTGTCTCATATGTGTACTTACACACACATGCTCTATCATGAATTTTAAAAAGTAAAATTTATTATTGCCTTATTTTTAATATGAAATGATATTTGATTCCCCTTAAGTGGATAACTGACAACTGAATACAGAAAAGCTTATTTGTTTATGTATATTTCAAAGAGAACAAACCTAAAGTTCATCATCTAGAATGATCAGGAGAGGGAATGAGTTTTAAACATTTAAAAATATTTTTTTACTGTAGGATATGTGCTCTTGCTGGAGTGAGGAGAGAGAGAGAAAGAAAAGAGAGAAAGTGAGAAATTACTCTGCAGGCAGGATCACCATGCAGCAATCCCTTCTTCTTCATTCTCCGCTTGGGATTTGGGGCACGAACACATACATACTTGGCATGTTTTTTAAGCTGCCAGGTCTAGGGCTCAAACCACATAGTTAGACATGTGAGATCCAGCTGCCTTCACCACCACACCACTGGCTGGCCCAATTTTAAACACTTTGTACAGATAATACTAAAACTCAGTGGCCAGAAACTAATGCTCTATGGTCAGAAAGGAACTTAAGGTCACATGGGTCTGTATCTGGAAATATTCTAATTTATATGTGTATAGAACCTATTGGAATTAAATAATACATTTATTTTTACTAAGGGACATCAAAATAACACCTGAATGAACTATAGAGACATATGATGTTCTTGGATAGGATGACTTAATATTATAATAATACTGGTTCTAACCAAATGAACTGACAACTTTAACACATTCCCAATCAAAACTCCTATGGGACTCACTGATAATTTAATGAAATTATTTTAAAGTATATGTGGAAAAGTGAATGCATAAAAATTGGATTATTTTGAAAGAGAAGGGTAATAAGTAGAGGACTGGCTTGTAAGGAAGATTTCTATCTCTGTATCTTGGCCCCTGGATCCACATCTTTTATCATGTGACTTTGCAGTCCTTCTAAAGGCCCCTTACTTTTGAACTTAGCCATGTGACTTGCTTTGGCCCAGAAATAGTATGAAATTATTCTAGAGAGATGAGACCTTGTGAGGCCTTATAGGTTTCCACTTGTTCTTGTGCACCTCAGCCATTGGTCTGGGAAGAGTCCACCAGATCAAAAGAGCGACTAGCCCGCTGAGTAAAGGAGGTTGCCAGACAGATGGAGCAGAGCCACCCCAGGTACCACATAGACCGGCAGTGTGGAGCTGATCTCATTGTTGCAGATCGAAGCAGACTCACCTATATAAGTTGAATCCTAGATACCCACATGATAATAAATTATTGTGGTTTTAAGCCACTGAATTTGGGGTGGTTTGCTACATAGCAATAGCCAACTGATTGACGTGGCCCAATGACATGGAAAATCTATTGTAATGTTATAATCAGCATGAAGTGGGGACAGCATTCATTTCGTTCGTTTGTTCTTTCTTTCTTTCTTTAAAGGTTTTTGTCACAGGGCAATTGTGTTCACAGGAGAGAGATGGTGAGAGGGAAAGTGAGAAATCAACCCCCAGGGGGATGATCATGCTGTAATTCCTTCTCTTCCACTCTCCTCCTGGGATTTTGGGCACATATACACACATGACCAGCCTGAGTTTCAAGCTGCCAGGTCCAGGACTTGAACTACAGTTGGCCATGTAATTGTCCAGCACCAGAACCCCAACCACTATACCATCTGCTAGCCCCTAATTCCAGTTCTTTTATTTGCCAGAGGGAATGTGCATGTGGCAGAGAGAGACAGATATATTGAGAGAGAGAGAGAGAGAGAGAGAGAGAAACCACCCCTTAGTGGAGCATGATCACACTGAAATCTCTTCTCCAACCCTCTTCGTTTCTCCATCTTGTTAGGATTTGGGACACATACACACACAGACACATAAACACACTTGACTTGTTTTTCAATCTGCAAGGATCAGGATTCAAACTGTAGTCAGCTCTGTGAGATCCAGCTCCCTTAGACACTCTGCTACAGAGCTGGCCCAGTATTCATTTAAAAAAAATTACTTTTATTTATTTATTTTTATTGCCAGAGGGCATGCATGTGAGATGAGAGAGATAAAGAGAGATGAGAGAGATGAGAGAGAAGAGAGAGAGAGAGAGAGAGAGAGAGAGAGAAGGCATCCCCAGTGGGGCATGGCTATCCCACAATCCTTTTTCCTCCATTTATTTATCCTGTCAGGATTTTGGGCATCCACACATGCCTGGCCTATTTTTCAAGCCTCCGAGGCCAGGCTTTGAACCACAGTCAGCCACTTGGGATCTGGCTCCCTTAATCACTGAGCTGTAGGGCCAACCCAGGAGGCAATGTTCAGATCTGGGTCTGTTTTGTTCCAAAAACCATTGCTTCTTTCCTGAAGCAGTTCACCCAGGGTTTGTGCCAACGCGTAGAACAGCCAGTATGCACTTACGCAGGTTGTTCTTCACAGTGCCCAGAAACGATAGCCAAAGACCCGCTTTGTCATGTGACCTGTGACATGAATGCCCTTGCTGAGAATGGGGAATAGATGAAAAATCAATCTTCCAAGACCATAAACGGTTTATTTCCCTTATTACAAATTCAGTCCAAGGCATCTGGAACAAAATTAATCTTCTTTGTCATGAAATCCCCACTTCCTTCTTCCCATAGTGGGCAAAAATGTGCCCCTAGAAAATACCTCCTTAGATGGTATCTTCTCCTCAAGAGGTCCTCAATGTATTTTGGAAGCTGTGGACCTTCTGGAGAGGGATAATGTGCATTATCTCCAGCAATAATTCATGACTTACAAGGGCAAAGCTCTTTAGTTTCAAAAGGAAAAAAAAATGGCTTCTATGTTTGACACAGATGGAAAGAATCTTTCAGGAAGACTCCATTGTCAACTTCTCAACAACTGATAATGACTCTTGGCTCCCACACTATACATTTCTGTGGTGAGACAGCAGTATTTCAGCTTCTTTCGGTATCTCATAAAAATCACAGCTAATAAACTCTAATCGGCACCTGAAGGAAGGTGCTTGCTTCTGACTGTAATATACTGGGCTCTGCAGTACTTCAAAGGCTAGGCGGCTCTTCCTGGCTACCTTGCCCCAGTTTCTATCCCTAGGTGAAGATTAACCATGTGTACTCTGGGAAAATCTGTTCTGAGTTTGCCTCAGAGTGGTTTGTATCCCTTTAAATCAGCTGTTCAAGTTGACGGCCCACGGACACAGGCTGCCTTTCCGTAGGGAGAGGGCGTGGACTTGGTTTCCATTTGATCCTTTGATTTCCTTGTGTCCTCTCTTCCCGACCGGTGCTTCCGATTTGTTCTTTGCAGAAGATGAAGCATGTATGTCCATGAGAGGAGCCTGATCATTTAAAATTTAATTTTGCTAAGTCAAAACTAAATTGGAGATTTACTGGGTGCCTGGCTCCTGATACTGGAAAATTGTTTGTTTCGGGCTAAGGTTGTGTCAGGCGCCCAGTGACAGAGGAATGTGGCATAAATTTTCATGCAATTTCAACAAATTTTTTCCCCTCTGAACTTTTCATTGTCTCTGTAGATTTATATGAAAATTTCCAAGTTTGAATTCTTAGAAAATACCTTGCGTTTCCAAAATACACAGACTATTTTTAAAAAGAGATTGTTTTAAAATACCAGTTTCATCTTTCACCACATCTCAGGAATATGGACAGTGTTGCTGAATCCTAGCTGAATTGGAGCACAGTATTGCTGACGATGAAATTAGACAGAAAGCTTAGTAAAAAAAAAAAAAAAAAACTAAAAGAGCTCACTAACCTTTTCTATTAGTAATATGTTGAAATTAAAATACTTGGGGACAAAGTATATTGGTAAGGTTAATTTTGCCCAATACCTGCCTTTTAAAAATGAAGTTTGTAAGCTAAATAATGTGATGGAATGTAAAAGAGAAAATGAAATTTTAAAAAATGTAAAAAAAAATGAAGCTACTAGAAAATTTATAATTACATATGTGACTCTAATTTGTGGCTTGCATAATATTTCCCTTGGACAGGTTGGCCTAAGCCATAATGAGGGTGGCTCACCCTGGTCTGGGGCCATGATTTCAGCCCTTTTAGGACTAAGAACCTGAGAAAGGGGAACGGGGAGATACGGTCCTAATCCAGGCTCTGCCGCTAACCCTGTGACTCTCTCCTGAGCCTCAGAATATGGCTCTATGGTTTAGGGGCAACATGACCTACTAGACACACTTCATGGGTTGGCTGTGAAGATAAGATGAAATCCTACATGAGAAGGAAGCCCTCGGCAAACTGCTGTTTGCCAGATACTAAGGCTGTTGGTATTATCTAAAATATTCCCAGCACAAAATATTCATTGGAAGCTTTTCTGAAGCTACTTATCCTACTCATTCCAGATCTCAGGGTGATACCATCTTATATTTCATATTACCTGGGAATGTCATATTCCATCCAGGCTCGTATTTGCTGTGTGTTTTTATATGGCAGGCGCTATGCTGAGGATTTAATAAACAGTGACTCATTTAATTCACATAAGAGTCCCCTGAGACTAACACTATTATTTATTTATTTATTTATTCATTCATTCATTTATTTATTTATGGAGAGGTTTTTGCTATAGGGGACGTGCACTCTCCAGAAAGACAGAGAGAGACAGAGAGACAGAAAGTGAGAAATCACCTCCCAGGGAAGATGGACACGCCACAATCCCTTCTCCTCCATTCTCCTCTCGGGATCTTGGGCACACACACACACACCTGACATGAGTTTAAGCTACCGGGTCCGGGACTTGAACCATGGTCGACCATATGGAAGTCCAGTGACATAGCCATTATGCCAACTGCTGGTCCCAGAGATTGACACAATTATTAATAAACATTAGAGGAGTGTGGTGTTTAAGATCAGGTATTCCGGTGGACTAGCAGATGGTTACGTTGCTGGACTCTCACATGGCTGATGGCAGTTTGAGTCCCGGACCTGGTGGCTTGAAACTCATGCCCAGGTGCATGTGTGCGCATACTCAAAATCCTGGAAAGAGAACGGAGGAGAAGGGATAGCAGTGTAGCCATCCTCTCTTGGAAGGAAGGAGTGATTTGTCGCTTTCTATCTCTCTGTCTCTGCCTTTTTGATGAGTACACATGTCCTATAGCAAAAATTTCTCTAAAAACAACAAAAAAAGATCAGGTACTTTGGAGTCAGACTGGATGCATGATGGAGAGCCACCACTTTGTGACTACATAACTTGGGCAAGCTCTTAACCTCTTTAAGCCAGTACAAAAAAGGGAAAACAATAAAACTGCATTAAGATAATGCTAGCTGTTGTAACAAGCAAAACCAAATGGGCATGACAGCTCACATACAACAGAACACTTGCAGTTATTCAAAGTAGGGATTCAGAAACACAAACGTCTTTTTATTTTCCTTAGAATGAGTTTTCTTTTTTCTTTTTGAGAGGTTTGTTTTTTGCTATAGGGCCTGTGTGCTTGCCAGACAAAGAGAGACAGAGACAGAAAGCGAGAAATCACCCCTCAGGGGGGATGGCCACGCTGCAATCCCCTCTCCTCCATTCTCCTCTTGGGATCTTGGGCATGCACGCACACATGCCCTGTGTGACTTTAAGCCACCGGGTCTGGAACTTGAACTGCAGTCGACTACGTGAGAGTCCAGCGACATAGTCATTACGCTAACTGCTGGTCCTCTTAGAATGAGTTTTAAAGTCACTGTGCTTGTCTGCGTCAAGCTGGAAGAAGAAAGAACATAAAAGATGATGTGTAGAAGAAACCTGAGGCTCAGAGAAACAAAATGATTTGTCGCAGGTCACACAGTGAGGCAGTGGTGACTCTGAGATGTATACTCTGCTCTCATGGTTTTGAAGCCTGTAGTGTTTGCACAGATCATAATCCAGTTATTAGAGACCCCAGCTTGCTGTGCACCAAGCTAAGCTATTAATACCACCAGAAATGGACAAAGTTGGCCACTTGCCTTGGATCCTAAATCTGAGAAGATGGTGAAGGAACTTGCCAGCAGTTCCATTGGCTTCATCATCGGGAGTTTGGAGAATGTGCTATCCATCAGGGAGTAGCTGTCGGACAGAGGCCATTGCTGATCCTCTCAGGCATCACCCCTATTGTTGCCATCATCACCACCACTCTTCTTTTACTTACTGCCTGCTTACACTTTCTTTTGGAACTTTACAACTCTTGCTTATAGCATAAAGAAGGAGCTTCTAAGACAGAGACACAAAAACTGTTATAAACACAACTATGGAATTGCACTAGGCGTCAAGGGCCGTGGATTCTTTTTTTTTTTTTTTTTGAGAGGTTTTTCGCTATAGAGTGTGTGTGCTCACCAGACAGAGAGAGACATAGAGACAGAAAGCGAGAAATCGCCCCCCGGGGGGATGGTCACGCCGCAATCCCTTCTCCTGCGTTCTCCTCTCAGGATCTTGGGCATGCACGCACATGTGCCCGGCATGAGTTTTAAGCCACCGGGTCTGGGACGCGAACTGTGGTCGACTATGTGGGAGTCCAGTGACACAGCCATTTCGCCAACTGCTGGTTCCCAAGGGCTGCAGATTCTGATTCTTACTCAGTCACTTACCAACTGTAGGAGACATATTAATAGTTCCAATTCTCCATTCCTCTGTGTATTCATGTCTTTTGACATGTGTCTTTGTAGTTTCTATGACTAGAAGAAGAGAACACATCCCTGTCCTATCAGTGCTGGAGTTGGCCACGTGACTTGCTTTGGCCAATGGTCTGTTAGCAGACACAGTACCAGCAGAGGTTTGACAAGTGGTTATGCAATTAGGCTTGTTATTTTGCACATCCTACATTATCCATGAGAAGAAAAAAAACTCTGGCTAGCCCCTTGGTTCAAAGAATGAGACATGCAGAGGGGACTTGAGTTCAACCTGCAGCATGGAGACAAGCCAGCTGAGTCTGGCCTAAGTCAATCAATCCCTAGCCAGAGAAGAGTGAATGTTTTAAGGAAGGCACTGAGGTCTGGGGTATTTTGTTATATACATTGTTTTGGTAATGGCTGACTAATATACTAACTGTGAGTACCCTCAGTAAGTCACTCCTCTCAAGAACGATTTACTTCTCTATGCAATGAAGGCATTGAATAAGGCCCTCTTAAAGCTCCTTTTAGCTATCTTGAAGAAATCTTGTCTTGAAGGCAAGATATCTTGTCATGCTTTTTCCCCAAGGCTTTGTGTCCTAGAAGAGGGAACTATGTGCAGGAACAGAAGTGGGGCTCTTATGTGAATATCTTTAAATATGATAATTATGCAATTACATGGTATTAATTCATTTTACTATTTTAGTGAATAGGAGCAAACTTAGTTAGCTTTCAAATATCAAAAACTTGCTTTACTATCCGCGCGTGCGCTCGCCAGACAGACAGAGAGAGACATAGAGACAGAAAGCGAGAAATCATCCTCTAGGGGGGATGGTCACGCCGCAATCCCTTCTCCTGCGTTCTCCTCTCAGGATCTTGGGCATGCACGCACATGTGCCCGGCATGAGTTTTAAGCCACCGGGTCTGGGACGCGAACTGTGGTCGACTATGTGGGAGTCCAGTGACACAGCCATTTCGCCAACTGCTGGTTCCCAAGGGCTGCAGATTCTGATTCTTACTCAGTCACTTACCAACTGTAGGAGACATATTAATAGTTCCAATTCTCCATTCCTCTGTGTATTCATGTCTTTTGACATGTGTCTTTGTAGTTTCTATGACTAGAAGAAGAGAACACATCCCTGTCCTATCAGTGCTGGAGTTGGCCACGTGACTTGCTTTGGCCAATGGTCTGTTAGCAGACACAGTACCAGCAGAGGTTTGACAAGTGGTTATGCAATTAGGCTTGTCATTTTGCACATCCTACATTATCCATGAGAAGAAAAAAAACTCTGGCTAGCCCCTTGGTTCAAAGAATGAGACATGCAGAGGGGACTTGAGTTCAACCTGCAGCATGGAGACAAGCCAGCTGAGTCTGGCCTAAGTCAATCAATCCCTAGCCAGAGAAGAGTGAATGTTTTAAGGAAGGCACTGAGGTCTGGGGTATTTTGTTATATACATTGTTTTGGTAATGGCTGACTAATATACTAACTGTGAGTACCCTCAGTAAGTCACTCCTCTCAAGAACGATTTACTTCTCTATGCAATGAAGGCATTGAATAAGGCCCTCTTAAAGCTCCTTTTAGCTATCTTGAAGAAATCTTGTCTTGAAGGCAAGATATCTTGTCATGCTTTTTCCCCAAGGCTTTGTGTCCTAGAAGAGGGAACTATGTGCAGGAACAGAAGTGGGGCTCTTATGTGAATATCTTTAAATATGATAATTATGCAATTACATGGTATTAATTCATTTTACTATTTTAGTGAATAGGAGCAAACTTAAATAGCTTTCAAATATCAAAAACTTGCTTTACTATCCCCTTCCTCACAGCCAGAAGAGGCCGGGTCAGTGGCCATTCTGGGAGTTCAAAAGGTAGGGCCTGTAGGCTGCTGTGAGGGCAGCAGGTGCCTTCCATTCAATATCCAGCCTTGAGAAGACAGAACCTTAACTTCAGAGGTGTTAGAGACAGCCAGGCCGTCGTGAAAAGAGGTCATGTCCATCCACCCCTATTCCAAAGGTGCTTATATTGGAGTGAGTTCCGAGGAGATAGACAGCCACGGAGCTGTACATATGTGCCTTATAAATATGGCCATTGATTCTTTAGAACTGGCAGTGATTGTGGTGGCAGATTTATTGAATGTGCTACAGGTCAAAGTTCATAGGTTACTTTTCAAATATCCTTTTCAGGTGTCTGAGAATTCCTATAAAAATATACATTAAGGTACAACGTACTCTGAAGGAAGTTAGTTTATTACTTGTCCCACTTGCAGCCCCAGGAAAATAAGATAAATATTCTCTCTGGGGTCTCCACTTCCTCATGTGTTCTGATGAAGTTTCTGGCACTAAGTGCCTAGGGCTGGGTGGGCTGGAACTGTATCCTGACTGGAGTGGATGCATCTGCCATTCTGTACCCACTGTATATCTCGATGCTTACTTAAAGTAGCAAAATATAAGGAATCTAGTCATCCTCTGATTTGCTTAAAAAGAATTTCTTCTTGTAAACATACAAAAAAGTGCATGTGAAAAAACGTACTGTAACCTTATCTTCACAAGCAAAAGATTATAAATGACTGGACAGTCCACCAGTAGACACTAGCTAAAGTAGACTCTGAGGTGGTTAAGGATCATGCTTAATATCAAAGTACCTGGAGTCAAAAGCCTGAAAAATAATGCCAGGCATGTCATTTACTCATTTGAGTTACTGAGCAAGTTGTGTGACTTCTCTATAGTTCAGTTTCTCATCTGTAAAATGGAGATAATCTCTGTAAAGAGACCAGCAGTTGGCATAATGGCTATGTCACTGGACTCCCATGCAGTTGACTGTGGTTCGAGTCCTAGACCCAGTGGCTTAAACTCACACCAGGCACGTGTACGTGCATGCCCAAGATCCAGAGAGGAGAATGGAGGAGAAGGGATTGTGGTGTGGTCATTCCCCCCTGGGGGTGATTTCTCGCTTTCTGTCTCTCTGTCTCTCTCTGTCTTTCTGGTGAGCACATGTGCCCTATAGCAAAAAAACCTCTCAAAAAAAAAAAAAAGATCCTATAAAAAATGCTTAGTATTAACGGGAATTAAATGAGTCAATGTATACAAAGTGTTTAGAACAATGCCTGATACACAGTAAGCATATAAATGTCTGTTATTCTTTTAAAAACTTAAAAGAATAAAGCAAATCTGTACGTTCTGTTGAAATGGAACAATCACCCCCAAAACTTAGTGGTTTAGCACAAAAACCATCTTTTGTTATTTCTCATGATTTTGAGGATTATCTGGGCTCAGTTGGGCAATTCTTGGCCCCATATAGTATCATTTGGGGTTATAGTCATCTGAGAGCTAAACTGGGCTGGAACCTCTAAAATGGTTTCCTCGTATATTTGGCTGGTGGTGCCAAGATTATTGTACAGAGCACTTCAGTTCTCCTCTCCAAATGGCTTGGGATTCTCACAGCAAGGCATCTTGGTTCCAAGAGGGCGTGTCTCGAGCCTGTGAAGGTAGAGGCTGCAAATCTTGTAAGACTCAGTTTCGGAAGTTACACTGAGTCATTTCTCCACATTGCAATGGTCAAAGCAAGTTACATGCAGGCCCAGATTCCATGGGAGCGGAAATAGACTCTCAATGGAAGAAATGGCAAAGAATTGGCAACTATCTTCAATTCACCATATATTGTTAAATGGAATACATGGTGCAGAGGGCATGGATATATTACCATTTATGTAACAAGGTAGCTCTTTTTTATTTTTATTTTTTTTATAGACCACAGATTAGTTTATTTTTAACACCCATCATGCCATGAATTCATAGGGAATAGGTTCCAGTAGCTCAGGCTCCTTTCCATTGGTTCTCACAAAGTGTGCTTCTCTGGGTGGAGCAGGCTGGCGCTTTAGTTGAACCCAGGTACCTTTCTCTTTGAAAATATGGAATGCTTCATGAATTTGCGTGTCATCCTTGTGCAGGGGCCATGCTAATCTTCTCTGTATCGTTCCAATTTTAGTATATGTGCTGCCGAAGCAAGCACTAACAAGGTAGCTCTTATATGTGTGTGTGTGTACGTGGACACATATACCATATATACAACATATATAATGCAGAGTATATATGTAAATGTCTGAGTATATTTGAATGCACTGAATAGAAGAAATATCTTCAGACAGACATAGAAGGAACCAGTAAGAAACCAGAATGAGAGGCTGAGAAGGGAAGTTGACTTAATTTTCACCGTATGCCATTTTGCAGTATTTGAACTATTTGTACCATGTCTGAATATTGTTTGTTCAAAGTAAATACATAAAAATATAAAGAATTAGCAATAATATTAATGTTACAGCAGCTCTAGTATCACTATTGGAAAAAAGTAACTGCATGAAACAAAGCTTTCCCCTCCTCTGCCAATTATCAACAACAAATCACTTTGGACTCTGAGTTGTTCTCACTAACCAGAGAGGTTCCATTGTCCCTGACCTCATCATACATACACTACTGAAAGTTTATTCAGGAGAGATTTTTTGCTATAGAGTGTGTGTGCTTACCAGAGACACAGAGAGAGACAGAGAGAGAAAGTGAGAAATTGCCCCCTCCCACCCCTGGGGATGGTCATGCCGCAATCCATTCTCCTCCATTCTCCTTTCAAGATTTTGGGCATGTATGCACATGAGTCCAGTGTGTTTCAAGCCTCCAGGTCTGGGACTCATACCATGGTTGGCCATGTGGGAGTTCAGCACCTTAGCCACCATGCCACCTGGTGGTCCCACTATGAGAATTTTTTTTTAAAGCCTTTAAAGTAGTTCCTGTGTCTACCATGTTCTTGTTAAGAATCAGGTTACTGGGTATTTGAAAAACATTTTTTCATTCCAATTAAAAATCGTTATTTATTTGTGATTAGCATAATATCTCATTTATGTTTAAAACAGAAGAGTAGAACTACTCCTCTGAATAAGGAATTTGTAAACATGGCATCGTATTTTGATAGAAACATAGCTGCGGATTTTAGCATTATTGTCTGGTAGCTGTGGTTTTGTGCTATTTCCCTGTGGTTTCAGCTGGTTGCTGGGAGATTTGAAATTCTTCTTTTACAAAGAGGAAGCAAAAACAGAAAGTAAGGATATGAATTTCTACCCATCTATGTAGCAGTAAGGGAAGACAGAATGTCATTCCAAGGCAGGAGATGGGGATATACTGTCTATTTTGCTTCTGCTCCTTGAGTGAGAACCTGTTGTCCTCAAAGCCAGCTAGTGGTACCCCTGAGGGAGGAGAAGTTGATTCCAGGCTGCACAGCTTAAGTGCATCTTTTTATTGCTGTGTTTACACTTCATTCTAGGCTTTTGCTTGACCACTTGACTGTAAGAGACTCTATTGCATTTCAGTTAAGAAGTCTTTTTCTGACTTCATGGATTTGCCAAAAGTTGCTGGAGATTTTTTGCTTTTTTTAAAATTAATATTTATTTATTTATTTATTTTTGCTATAGCGTGTATGTGCTCTCCAGAGAGAGACAGAAAGAGAGAGAGGGGGAAGTGAGAAACTATCCCCAGGGGATGGCCACATTGTAATCCATTCTCCTCCATTCTCCTCTCCAGATTTTGGGCATAAATGCACACATCCCTGACATGGTTTTCAAGCCACCGTGTCTGGGACTTGAACCACACGGTTGGCCATGTGGGATCCAGTGCCTTAACCACCACATCACCTGGCTGACCTGATCTTTAATTTTTAATCTATCCATTTGCACCTCCATTCGTGTCCCCCATTTGGTATGAATTGTTTTTGAGAGATTTTTGCTATAGGATGTGTGCACTTGCTGGAGAGACAGAGAGACAGAAAGCGAGAAATCACTCCCAGGGGGGATGACCACACCATAGTCTCTTCCTCCATTCTCTTCTTGGGATTTTGGGTACTTGTGCACACGTGCATGGCCTGAGTTTTAAGCCACCCAGTCAGGGACCTGAACCACCGTTGACTACGTTGACTATGTGGAAGTCCAGCAACATAACCATTACACCACTTGCTGGTCCCAGCATGATCTTTTGAATAAAGGCCAGCCAGACTGAGAACTAGTGAATTTCAAGAATGTATTAGTCCGGGACCAGCAGGCAGTATGGTGGTCAAGGTACTGGACACTCCCACATGGCTAACCATGGTTTGAGACCTGGTGGCTTGTTTTCTCACTTCTTCTCTCTCTCTCTTGTCAAATGAAAATAAATGAATGAATAAATAAAATTAAATAAATAATTCTCTAAAAATATGAATGAATAAGTCAAATAAGGTCAATGTGCTAGTCTAAAAGAATTCTAGAAGTCAGCTTCACTTTCCCAATCCCTCTTCCTCCTAAAAGTGAATTTTGGGGGACATTATAAACAACCAACTTCTGGGCCCAGCCTGGTGGTTGAGGTAGCTGGATCCCACATGACTGACTGTGTACTTTGAGTCCTAGAGCTGGTGGTTTGAAAAACGTGCTGGACACATGTGTATGCATGCCCAAAATCCTGAAAGGAGGGAGAGATGGAGGAGAAGGGATTGCAGCATGACTTTTCCCCATGGAGGGGGAAAGGGTGCTTTCTCACTTTCTCGATTTCTTTCTCTTTCTCTGATGGGTACACGTACAAGTATATGTGTGCAAATTTATAAGAAGTAAGTTTCTCTATAATCATCAGCATTGTTATTCTGGGCCCAGGCATTATGTAATACAGTTCTACTTATACATTTGTAACATTTTAATGCTGATGGGAGCCTTAGTGATTATGATGAAGAGACGGAATTTCAGGGAGGTTAAATGATATGCCCAAAGTCACATGGGCAGTTAAATACTTTCAGATAAACTCTTAGGTTTTGCAGCTCCTAATCCATTGCTCCTCTTCCTGCACCACAATATTGCAGTTAGTGTAGTAGGGCTAGATGTCACCTTTGCCTTCATCATGCTTATGATACAGTAAAACACACTGGAAATGGTTGGGCCATTGGGCAGGGCTGGGGTACACACAGGAAGGGGATGGTTCTCTGTTGAAGCTTCAGCAAAAACTACTCTGTTATGTCCTTGGCATTTGTTTATGCCTCTGGGTAAGATTTTATTGGCACAAAGGGTTCTACAATGAAAGCATTTGGAAACCACACCAATAGTTACATCCAAATTTAATGCCAGGTATAGGTTTAATAGAACATGAACACATTAAACATATGAAGCTGACATCCCAAGTAAGTCAGGTTTGTGACTGGGTGCAGTTGTGGATCTCATTAGGATTCTGATTTAAGTGAGCAAGCCCTTCTTTAGCATTCTCTAAGGTGTGATGTCCTCTGCCCCCCACCCATCTAGTTCAATGGTTCTCAACTGAGAGTGGTTCTCTTCAATGGTTCTCTTGGGGGTTCCCCTGAGGAGACATCTGGCAATGTTAGGAAACAATTTTGGTGATGACAACTAGGGAGGAGGTGTTAGTGGCATCTAGTAGGTTGAGGCCAGGGATGCGGCAAGCACCCTACAACACACAGGACAGCCCATCACAAAGAAGTATATGACCCAAATGCCGATGGTATCAAGGGTGAGAAATCTGCTCTGTGTAAAGCCTACCTATCAGTCAGGGCAACTCAAGACCCACTGTTGCTCTTTGGCAATTTTCTGAACTCCACAAGCCTTCATTGCTCTGAGATATTATGGTGTATACTTCCCAATTTAGAAGTTATTTGAACAATTGTCCTATTCGCTCATATTTGTTTAAAACTAAGATTAGTCTCAGCTGCTTAACTGGACTGTAAGTATCTTGTGAGAAGAGTGAATGTTTTATGAGTACATTTGTTCAGGATGCCTTATCAGAACCTAACCTTGGCTAAACATACAGAAAATGCTGTCCTGGGGAAGATATGAAAGGGAAACACCCAGAATATCCAGATGTCCAAAGAACTATTTAAGCAAAAAATCAGGGATAACTAGTAAAGAAAGTGAACAGATTTTCCTATGTGGTGTGAAGGTGATGACAAAGATAGTGGTAAAGGACAAGAAAGCATGGGGAAGACCATGCGCAAAATGGAAGGAAATTTCGAAAGCTAGACTGTGAAAGAGAGACCTTGCGTGTTCCCACTTATATACTGAATATCTGCACTCTATGGCAGAAACTGAAAGATTGGAGGCTATAGAAACATGGAGAATGGTTGTGGATACTGGGGACAGTGTGGGAAGAGGGTAGGAGGTGGGGAGGTGAGAGGAAGGGAATCAAGGAGAACAATAAAGAAGCCAGATATTTAAGGGCTACAGAAATGGAGGATCGACCATTGATGATGATGTGTATGATAATACCTTTTACTGGACTGGCGTGCAGTGTATTCATGCTGGGAAAATTCATTTTACAAGCTGTGGTGATGTAAAGTGATTGAATGTATAAAGTAAATTTAAAGCAATGAAAAATTAAATGTTAAAGAAAAAAAAAGGAAACCACAGAGGAGTTAATGCTAGAACAGGTAGATAAAAGGGATCTTCTCAATGTTTTATTCATTCATTCGGAGGTACTTTTTTTGTTTGTTTTTGTTCTTGCTTTTAACTGCTAGAGAGCATATACACTTGCCAGAGAGAACAGAGAGAGACAGAGAAAGAGGAAGAGATAGGGAGAGAGGGAGGGGGAGAAAGCATCTCCTCAATAGGGGATGGTTACCTTGCAATCTCTTCTCCTCCATTTCTCCATCCTGTCTGGATTTGGAGTAAGCATGCACATATGTCCAACATGTTTTTTAAGCTACTGGGGCTGGGATTTGAACTGCAGTTGGCCATGTGAGATCTAGAAATTCTCCATGACATGAGTCTGGAAGGCTTGGCAAGGCAGTCCTTACTTTCAGGTCGTAACATTCTTTACATGCTTTCTGGGTTGCAGTTTAGGAAAGTGCATCCGAATAGGATTTTCCATTTTCAAATGAATGCCCACAGAACTCCAAGACTACAAACTGGTGTTGGCCTAAAAAAGTGGCAATTTGGTTAAGGAATGGGTTTCAGTTTATAACTTCCATGGGTAGATTATAAATTTCCAGTTGTAAAAATGCTGGAAACATTAGGGAAATGTTTTCAAACTCTCCTTCTCAACCAAGCCACTGAGTTAAGTGAAAAAAAAAAAAAATCATCCTGCATGCCAAAAAAGCATATTTCAGATGTCCCCGTCAACTGTGCCCGTAAGTGGGGAGACGTTTGCTTCCCCAGGAACCCCTGCCATATGGACAGTATGAAAAATCTCAAATTAAAATAAATTGTTATTCAGAGAGAGTCTTTCATTTGAGCCAAGGCTCCCAACTTTACATTTTACAGCCTTTGCCACACAATTATGAGGTCCGATTGGGTGGTTTGAAATATTTGAAGTATCTAATTCCCCAAGTGCAGCAATCTTTGTTTTAATCTCTCCTCTGCATTGTACTGTGTAGTCAGCGTGAGAAAAAAAACAGGACCCTTTAGCCCCACCTTAGCTTCTTGGTTGTCCTTTCCTTGCTCTGGCTTCTGGGCCTCAGATGCTAGCCTGAGCTGCTCAGCCCTGGAGGATCAAATCCTCACTTAAAATGCTGGGCTGGCTTTGGTTGAGGCTTGTGGAGGACACAGGGGAAGACTGGTTGAGTGAAACCCTTGGTTCAGAAAAACTGTGCAGTCAGTGCAACCTGCAGGGAGGATGCTTCAGCCACTGGGAATTCTTACCAGGAGGAGACTCTGGTCTTGGTTTAGCTACATTTGGTCAGGAAGGAAGACATTACATTTCCCCTGCTTTGTGCTGCTCACTGCGTTTGGACCAAGCTTGTTTTCTGGGGTTCTTCTCTAATGGTTCGAGATCATTGGAAGTGGAAGCAGCAGGCGAGTAAGCTGAAGAAAGGGCTAATGCCAGTCGTAATAGTCTGCTAGGGCTGCCGTAAGGAAGAACTGTGAGCTGGGTGGCTTAAAACAACAGAAATGCATTCTCTTGCCGTTCTGGAGGCTGGAAGTCAGAAATGAAGGTACTGGCAGAATCGTGCTCTTTTCAAAGTCTCTAGTGGAGGATGCTCCCTTGCTTCTTCCAGCTTCTGGCAGCCCCAGGCCTTCCTTGATTTGTGGGAACATAAATCCAGCTTCTGCCTCTGTCTTCATGTGGTTGTTTTCCTTCTAATGGCGTCCAAATATTCCTCTTCTCATAAGGATGCCAGTCATATTGGATTAAGGTCCACCTTACATTTGGAAGGGCGCTATTCAATCCATGACACTACTGAAGAAAAACATTTTTTCCCCCAATGAAATTAACCCATGCTCAGGGCCTCGGTGTGTATGGCAGCTAGGCTGGGGACTTATTTCCTAGTCCAAGGGAGGGTGGTACCAAGCTCTCCCTGTGAAATATGAGGGGGACTGGCCAGAGAAAATAGCTGGCCAGCGTAGGCCTAGATTGCAAGTCACAAGCTAAACCTTTGTTGAAATTCTTGCTGCAGTCCCAAATGCAAGGGCTTTTGGGACAGACTGCTAGTTTTAGAATCTTAACTCTAAATTCCCCAGCTCCTAGAAGTTTAACCAGACCTGTAATGTTATTTTAACTGTGTCACTTGTGATTTAATGCAGTTTATGTGTGGCATGGATATCTGCTCAGCCCAGGATTAAGAGAGGGCTTCGGGGCCTCCTTAATTTATATCTGCTTCTGCTCTTCTTCACTCAATCTCACTGGCCCAAAGGTAGAAGAATTCTAGTCGCCTTGTTGCCACTTCTCTAGTGGTCATTCTCTCTTGGCCTTCCTCTTCTGGCTTGGCTGGAGCAACCTCATAAATATTCTGAGCTGCTCACCTGTCTATGGAGCTTGCCCCACCATGGGGAGTGAGGCATGTGGCCATTATAGGGTAGGAAGCTTGCCAATATTACCAGGGTCAATAAGGATGACTCTTCGGTCAGAATTCTCACTTTATTTTAACAGACGTGGCAGTCTTTCTCTTTTACCATATTTGATCTCGAACCAAATTTTTACCCTGGGGCAGGTGAAGAAGAAAGTAGGAATCATGGTCTATTATTTGGAGACAAAAATAGAATGCTGTGGCGTAATTTAGGTGGTGCAGTCCATGGCATACTGAACTGCAGTGCTGGAAGCCACATAGCTGACCACAGGTTGAGATCCCCAGGTTGACCTGAAAACATCCCTGGTACACACATGAACACCTGAGATCTTAGGAAGCTAGAGCGCTGGGAAAGGTGAAGCACAATGTGACAAGACCCTGTGGAGGGCTCTCTCTCTTTCTTTTGTGCATGCACATAGGTTCACTATCATTTAAAAAAAAGGATATTGTTTGACTTATAGGTTTCCTTCTGGTGATCACCTTCCTATATTTTACAACAAAGAGAGGAAAGTACCCCAGGCTAAACAAATCCTTGGTCCATTGCAATATGTTCGGGGAAGCAGCAATGTATTTCCTTTCGGTGATTTCTTGTCTGCCTTTCAGAAACTCTACACACTTTGATTCACTGTCTCCCGTGAAGTTTTCCTCAGAACACCTAACCTGAAACCAGAAACTCATCTCGGCTGGCTGCCCTTTATCTAAGAAGGTCAAAGCCATTATTAGCCCTATGGTCTTACTGAGAGATACAAGTTCAGGGTCCAACAGTCTGGAGTATCACTGTGGAGTAGACTCAGCTTCTGCACAAGCTCTCAAGTGGGCATTTTCTCACAGATCTTGAGGACAGGAGCCATGTTACCAGCTATACCATTCTTGTTCATGTGGAGTTCAACTTCCTGAAGCTGGGATCTGAGCAGGCACACCACGTCCTTGGAGAAGGGGCAGAAGATATTTTTTTTCCCTCTTGGGCTTCTTGAGATTTAGAAATTTCAGCAATTGGTGGAAAATAAAGTGTGAGACACCATACACTCTGATTTTTACTTATTTGTCTCACACCCTCTCACATGGCACTTAGGTGGCAATGATGTTTTATGCACGTGATAAGTATTCATTCAGTTAATTGTCATAGCAACCCTATTAGGTGGTCACTATTAATATCCCATTTTACAAATGACAATACCAAAGACCAGAGAGGTTAGGTCACTTCTTCAAAGCTACACAGCTTAGTAATTGGCAGAGTTAGAATTTGAATCCAGGCATGTGGTTCCATAACTCATGTGTTTAAACACTAGAATTACAAGAAATAGGTGACATTCCAAAATCAGATGTCTTGAGTATTCCCTGAACAGGCAGGTTAAGTCCAAGTAATTAACAAAACTATTCTAGGGCTTTGAGATCTGTTCCTCTGATGGACAGAAATGGCATTAAAGTGCCCTGAACAGATCTTGAACTCTGGAGAATTCTTGGTAACATAGAATTATTCTGATGTTTCAGGAAATGCTCAAGACATTTGATTTTGAAATTGTATCAACTTCTCATCACTCCAGTGGCTTTAAAATGAAAGTGTTTGGGGAAAATACTTTCATCTCTACTCACAGCTTAAGTTGATGCTAACATGTAAATGATCTCATAAGAAGTGGTCTGCTTGCTTTCTCTCCTGGGAGAGAAAGATAAGAAAGTTTTAATTCTGATCATCAGTATCCCCAATGGATATGTCATCCAGGGCATGATTGCTATTTAGAAGGGCAAGGAGTCCCATTTCTGCCAAAAGATGTGACAGTCAAAGATTAATTCAGGGTTTTCTGAGAAGTCTTGGTCACATCTCTTCATTTTTTCTCCTTTTAAATACTGAAAAATCAAGGGCTGGCCCTGTGATCTGGCAGTTAAGGCAGTCAGATCCCACATGGACGACTGCATAGTTCAAATCCTGAACCTTGTGGCTTGAAATGCATGGCGTGTATGTGTACATGCCCAAAATTCTGAAAAGAGAGAGATGGAGAAGGGATTCCTATGTGACCATTTCCCACAGGGTGTGCTTTCTCCCTCTTCCTTTACCTCTCTGTCTCACTGTCTCTGGCGGGTGGACATTGCCCTCTGGCAAATATATCTATATGTATGTATATATCTATACACATACATACTGAAAAATCAAGAAAAAGTAGCAGTTTTTCCTTGTAAGTCACCATCATTTGCATTAATCTCACTTCCTCCATCTTTCCAGAATAGGGGGAAGAGAACATCAATCCCCCATCACTTTAGACAAATGCCACAGCTGTAGACCTCTGGTTCACTCACCATAAAGTAGTTTCCAGAAGATGTGCCACGTGGGACTGGGAGAAGGCCAATTTCAAGGGCCATTTTACTGTGCGGAGTTGTGTGACAGCATGATCCATTGAGCGCTCTTTGGAAGACAATATAGTAAAAAGAATCGGCCCCTGCTGCTGCTTAAAAGGTGCTGGAAGGGGGAGTGTTAATTTATTGCTAATATACACTGGGTTAAAATCGAAAGAAAAACGTCTTTTGTTCCCACTTTGCCTTTTGGTGCTGGAATAGGAGGGGAGGGGGTCACAGAGAACGAGTGGCCATGATTAGAGGTCACGTTTTGGTCACAACTTAAACCTCTTAATGCTGGCTGAGAGGCAGGGGAAAGAAATCCTTTGTTCTGTGTCTGCAGGCACCGTGTTTCTGAAGGAGCTGTCCTCGGCAAAGGCCAAGACTCTGTGGCCTCACTATGCTCGGGGCATTTATTTCCCAGCCTCAGACCTCTTGGACTTGCGTGTGTGCTTTCCGTGTCCACCTGATGCAGCACTAATGGGTTGCAGAAGCCTTCTGGCCGTGTCATTTTCTCTCAGCAGGCAGAAAGAAAATGGCTCAGGAATCCTGAGATCTCACTTCAGGAATCTGGAAAGAGGCTGGGAGAGAAACAGAACCCTTTGGAGAAGCGCCTAGTAAATAGTCTTTGGCTTGATGACCTGAGGACTCCCAGGGGCCAGCTAGGAGCTGTATTCGAGGGAGAGGCAAGGAGGTACCTGTGAACTTGGGAGGGATGATTTCCTCCTGCACTTGAGTACCTTCCAGAGTGGAAGAGGGGCCCAGGGGTATTAACTCCCTGAGAAATGAGCAGACCCAAAGGTCTGGAGGAATCAGTTCACCAGGTCTTCCTGCCAGATGTGGCTCTGCCTTCTTCTGTTTGGTCTCACGGGGCTCAGTTGTCAATTGCTGCCTTCCGTACCAGGTAGGGCCAACAACTAACCTCCTGGCATTTTGAGGAAGCCAGTAGACCTCATGGGAATTAGGCTCAGTGGCAGCTGGAATTGGTGTTAGTGATTAATTAATTTAATTAACATATTTATAGTTTCAACTGCCTTTAATATAATCTACCTTTTGAAAAATCCATACGAATTAAGGCAAATAGTTATGTGGAAATAACCTAAAATTACCTCTTTGGCCAACTTGGAGGAGGAGAAGAGAGAGTAACCTGAATCTAACTACCTATATCATTCTTTAGGAGATTTCTACAATATATGATTGTTTTTCCCATAGAAAAATTTAAGTGTGTATTTCTTCATCTGGGATC
>NW_006160080.1:2503071-2527060 GCF_000334495.1 Tupaia belangeri chinensis | reverse complement strand
CCCTGTCTGTACACCCTTCCAATTTATCTACATCTGTTGGAAATGGACTAGCCCATCCTATAGCTGAGAAAAGTGCCATGGGTAGTTGGTCAGTGAGTGAGGCAGGGAGGTGAAGAAGCTGTCTTCTCCATGGAGCCAGAGAGGTTTGAAAAGACACAGTTCATTTCTAGGCATGAGATGTCCTCCTCCCTGGTCTTCCTGCCTCCCTGAGAGTGACCCACTTTGGCTTCAGTTATGTCTTGTGTTCTCCCTGGCTCAGGCAAAAAGGTCACCCACTCAGCTTTCTGTGTCATGAAGAGAAATTAGTCAGGACCTCCCTGAGAGGAGGTGGACTCTTGGCTGTTGATTATTTGGGGTGCGTTCTACCACTCCTCACTGGCCCAGCATTTTATAACATGAAGTCATCACTGTTAATTAGCCTGTGACTGGGGGGAGAAAACTGTGTTCTGTCCTTTTAGGAAGGAAAGGGGTGGGATGAAACATTAGGGAGAAAATGATATCAAAAAATAATATAGAATTAAGACCACAATTAGTTACATTATTTATATTTGTGTCATACAATCAGGAGCCATAGTTAAAACTTTCCTCTTCCAATAATAAAAATGTGATGGTCAATCCGTGCTGGGGGAAATAGATTTTTTTTCTGCATTCCACTTAACAAAAAGTCTGAATGACCTCTGAATCTTAAATGACAGCCTGGCTAACGTGGCCTCAGCTGTACCTATTTTTCTTCTTGTCCCTCTTCTTTCTCACAGAAATATAGTGGTCCAGGTCTACTGACAATTCAGGTATGACATTAATCAAAAACCCAGTAGAATGGGAAAGCCATTCCAGCAGCAAGCATGTCCGTGAGCCACAACATTCAAGTTTGGCACTAAAGTTGCGTGAACACACACACACACACACACACACACCACTTGTTTAATTAGAACCTGATATCAGACCCAATATAATACTTATGGGCAGATCTATTAAATTGTGTTTAACATCAGTGTCACTCACCTCCACCCCATCTCTTCTGTTCCCACCTTTGAAAGAGCGATCTATTTAGAACTGTTTCGTTTCCCCTGTCACAGTGGCAGAGTGGTAACACTGCTGCCCGGCAGTGCTGGAAGCCAGATAGCAATTGTGGTTTAGATCCTAAGTTGGCCTGAAGAACATGCTGTGCATGAGCACCAGTGCCTAGGACTCTGAGGAACTAGAGGGCTAGGGAAAGGGGCTTGAAGTTCATTTTTTTCTGTTGAGGCTGTTTTCTCTCTACTCCTCTCTCACTTTCTCTTGTGTGTGCATGTGCCTTTTCTATGATAAAAGAGAAACTATCTAGTTTATACGAGTGATATATAATTACTATTTCTGTGCCCATTATAGTCATAATTGTTGGATGCACATAGAACTCAGAAAGAAGTTCTGACAGATTTATCAAAGGAAAGGAAGAGGCAGCAAGATGGCGAAGCAGCTTCCCAATGATAATTGGATGGGTAGAAAAGTCTTTGTTTTACTTTCCCATTTTTACCTGACACATGAGCTGTGTGGCTAATTATAATCACTCTGAAGCTCATAGTAATAAAAGGAAGAGAATCTTTGAAACCCCTAGTCCTGGCCATATTTGGTAACCACACTTAAAGGGGTCTAATATAGAGCATTTAACCGCTATGACCAGAGCCAGCCCATGAAATGAGCTAGTGGGATTTTTTTGCCACCAAAGTATGACTATAGGGGAAAATTAGATGCTGAGCCAGGACACCTGGTCAGCCACAGCTCTGTTTCCCTCTGGGATGCTGAGTAGGTCATGTTAACCTCGCTAGAATTTGGATTCTTCATATTTAAACGCAGCAGGGTTCTATTTAAAGAGCTACTAAGTCCTTTCGATGGAAAAACTTTAGAATTTCAAAGTAGAATATAATTTTCTTTTCTTTCTTTTTCTTACTCTACTCAGGGTCTTGCTATGTCATGATCCTCTCCCCTCAGCTTCTGAAGTACCTGGGATTATAGGGGTGTTGGCTTTTTGGGTGGGCGAGGAGTCAAACTTGAACCTCCCATGTGGCCTCAGCCTGCCTAGCAGCAGTGTCTGTCAGCATGTACTACCAAAGCTAGGCCAGAATAACATTTTTTTTTTACCATATTTTTCTTCTGGGGATATGTACCTAAAATTACATGTGAAGCTCAGTCTATTATATGAGATGACTTCTTGTGGCCATAGCTGTGTTGCTGGGGAGATGAACCAGTCAGTGGTTTTAACCTTTTGAGTGCCTCTGAGAATTTTATGAAAACCATGGATCACTCCTCAGTAAAAAAAAGCATATGCCAATTTATACTCACTTTGTCTGCTATGGGAGGAGTGGTGGGTTTCCAGAGGCACAGAGTTGGATCCTAGTGAAGAACAATCATACTGGAGATTTTGAAACCCTGTCTATGCTCTAGAAGTTGGTATCTCCATTGTGCAGCTCTAGGCTGTAAAATAGGTTCAGTGCTTTCTAGTTCATGAGGGGCTTTCAGCTTCCAAGAGCAGCTTGGATCCTTAAACACCTACTCACTCTCAGATCTTTCCCACTCTACCTTCCTCTTGAGTCATGCCCTGGTTAACATTATTTATATCTAAGAAATACTTAGTAGCACTTAATATATATCAGGCTCATACATTTAAAAATTAACATATTCAGGGACCAGCAGTTGGCGTAATGGCTATGTCACTGGACTCCCATGTAGTCGACCACCGTTTGAGTCCCAGACCCGGTGGCTTAAACTCGCACTGGGTGCATGTGCGTGTGTGCCCAAGATCCTGAGAGGAGAATGGAGGAGAAGGGATTGTGGCGTGGCCATCCCTCTGGGGGGGGGGGATTTCTTGCTTTCTGTCTCTCTGTCTTTCTGGCGAGCACACGCACCCTATAGCAAAATCCTCTCAAAAATTAACATATTTAATTTTTGCAACATCTCTATGAAATAGGTAGCATTGTTAGTCCTGTATTATACATGAGAAAACTGAGGCATAATGTGGTTCAATAATTTACCCTGGGTCACCAAGTCAGTGAGTGAGTGGTGGAGCTGAATTTTGAACTCAACAATCTGGCTTATGGCTTCCAGTCCCACAGTTTGGAATGCTACTAGCTGCACCATAGGAGCTGGGCCTATGTTATATTTCAACAAAAATTTTATCTTCAAAATCTGCTAAGGTTGATTACAACCCCATACATCAGTTGGGAATGCTTTCAGCAGCAAGAACAATCTCATTAATAGTAACTTTAACCAGGGAGGCATTCATTATTTATTTCACAAGATGAGTGATCTTAGGGTTGCTTTGGCAACTTGATGGCATCCCAGTGATCCAACATGTTTCCACTTTCCCTAATCCGTTCTCAGTGTTCTGGTTGAGTCTTCCCTCATGGTCACAAGATAGCTACCAAGTCTCCAGCCATCATATCTGTATAGGAAGATGTGGGTAGTAAAGGAAATGCCCTCACATACTTCTCCCCTCTCCTTTTGTGAAGCTTCCCAACATATCTTCCCATTATTCTCATCAGCCATAGTTAAGTAAAATGAACACATTTGGGTAAAGGAAACAGGAAAAGTGACTGACTTTTCCAGCCTCTGTGAGCTGTGAGGAAGAAGGAAGAAGGAAGAAGGATTGGGACATGAGTACTGGATATCTCTCAACAATGTCTGCTATATATGCCTTGTATAAAAACATTTCCACTTTTCCATAGGGAAGAGATCTCTCAACAATGTCTGCTATATATGCCTTGGATAAAAACATTTCCAAATTTCCATAGGGAAGATAGGAACAGAAGTAAAGGGCTAGCCTTCTTTGAGATCAAAGGTATTTTTACCTCCAGATTAAAAAGAAGCCTCACTCTGATCCCTTCAGAAGAAGATGTTGAATATAGTCGACAGTGGAAACTATTTGCAACAGAAGATTTGGAAGTCTTTTCTATCAAATTGGAGCCATGAGCTCTTAACCAATGACTTAATTTAAATCTTTGAAAAATGGCCATTTCATTATCTTCCTTAATGGAGTGCACATCAAATATAGTGTGTCTCCCAGACACCAGACTAGATTTAGCCAGATGGTGCAAGTTTTCCAACCTTCTAATATTCTTGTGCATTTTTAGCAGTTAAAATGCCTAAAGGGAGTATCATTCTGGTGGAAGAAGAAGAGCATTTGGTTAAGTAGTCTTGCCATCAGCTTTGTGTCTGGATGGCAATGATTCTTCCCCTCTTCACATTATCTACTCAGCTTCTTAAAATTCATGTCTAGGGAGGGAACCATTTCTGCTTTCAAGCTACCTATCATCATCATCTGATTTGTGGAGTTTTGTCTTTAAGTTCACCCAGAAGGTGGTGCTGAGACAAGAATTCTAGTACAAATAGTTTCTTGGATGATGAAGGAAACACTGGTAGGGGAGTAGGGAAGTGAGACAGAGAAGGCAAGGCAGCCAATAAAGGGTGCAATATCTAGCAAATTACCACTATGGTTTAGTAGAGCTTGATCTCACTGGAAAATTCTCGAAGATTGTATAAAACACATGCTTCAGGATTCTTCTGCATGTGAATGAAAGAGCTGAGGTATTTACACACCAACTCCTCAGTATTATTTTGGAGGAGGGCTCCTTCCAAATGGTGCTAATGGTGGCCTGCCACACCGGCACACAGATCTGGCTAGAGCAGCCAGAGAAAGCCCTTAGACCATGGAATTTAGGTGCTAGTGTTTGGAAGTAGTGAGAGTAAAGGGTTTTTTAAAGTTTCTTAAAAGAAAAGGCTAGACATCAGGGAGACCTTAAATGTTACAAAGTCCAGAGCCCTCTCTTCCTCCTCCTTCCCATATTATAATCAAAGTAACTATCCAAGTGGGTAAAATATCACACGTAGGCAGTGACTGGGCTAGCCCTGCATTATACAACCTAATTCTCAAACCAGGGGGATATTTAAAATAACAAAGGATTATTGCTTGGTTTAATGTCATGACATTTAGAAAATAATTTTTCTTTGTATTTTATATTACTTAGTAGAGTGTGAATATTCAGAAAATATAATTGTAAAAAAAGAAATTGTTATAATGAATTAATTGGTTATAGACAAAGTACAAATAATCATGAACACTCCTTTCTGTATACATATGCCTCTTAGGCATTAGATGATTTTCCCACAACAGTGAGCAAGACTGTTCATGATTCTGGTCCTTCTGCTATGTCCTTTGGATATTCTCTGAGGCCTTCTGCTTAATGTCTGTCCATTTGACTATTAAATAAAAGATACCATGTGATGTAGCCAGCTCCGTCTTCTTTTTTTAATAAGAATTTTAAATTTATCATCATTATTATTACTTTTGTATTTGCTACAGGACACTTATGCTCAAGAGAGACATAGAAAAGAGAGAGAGAGAGAGGGAGAGAAGCCACCAGGTCTGGGACTCAAACTGCAGTCAGCCATGTAGAAATCCAACACCTTAACCACCATGCTACCTACTGGCTCCCAGCCTCATCTTCTTAAAATACTCCTAGTGCTTCTTCAAAACACAGTAAGGGCAGTGAGGGGACCAGCAGATGGCATAGCAGTTACATCGCTGGACTCTCACATGGCCGACTGCGGTTCAAGTGGCCGGAAAATCATACTAGGCCTGTGTGTGTGTGTGCGCGCGCACTAAGATCCTGGGGGGTGGAAGGGGTGAGAATGGGAGAGAAGGGATTGTAGTGTGGCCATCCCTTCTTGGGGGCAATTTCTCACTTTCTCTCTCACCGTTTCTGTCTCTCTCTCTCCAGTGAGCACATGTACCCTAAGGCAAAAACCTCTAAAGAAAGAACAAACAAAACACAGCCTGCCTTGGTGCCACACAGGTAGTGCTACCACCTGGGAGGCTAAAAGCCTCCTGGAAGGCCCAGGTTTGGTTCCTGAACTAACCTCAAATGCTGGGTGTAGGTTGTGCACACTTGCAATCCTAGCAAACTGGAAGGGTTGAGGCAGGAAGATTATGATAGTGAGTCCCTGTCAAAATGACCTATCTCCTCCACTCTCCCCACACCCCTTCTCATAAAGGAAAAAAAAAAAAAGCAGTGAGGAGAGAATTTACAGAACCTTCTAGTCCCATGAAGAACTGAAGAAATCTTCCAAGTGGAGCTCTAAGATATGAACATGTTTAGGAAAATCCTAGGGAAGAAGACAGCTCAGCTTCACAAAGAGGTCTGAGGTAGAAATCTGGCCAATATTTCCCTCTCCAGAAGTTTTCTACTCTGACCTATGGAAGGAGACTGCTCTTGACACACTTCTGGGGGAATTCTAGGGTTCCCATTGCTCTTTAGGATCTATGCTATGGGTTGATTTTCCTCATTTCCTCTAATCTCATCACTTTGTTCACCCATTTCTCCTATTCTAGGAAGGATTTAATTCTGGATCAGAGAGCAAAAGAATTGGAGAGGAAGCAAAGCAAATCTCATAACTTCATTAAGTGTTCAGTTTGACCTCTCACTGTTAAGTAGGTTTTTGACATCTTTGTACCCAGGGATTCGTGGCTGAATTTTCCAGCTGAAATTCTTCAGAAAGAAGTCTTTTTGTAGCTTCACTTTTCTTCTTTTGTTTAAATTGGTAAAAATGTACTGCAAAGTGTAAACACTTCAAGTGTATAGCTCGATAAATTTGAACAAAGTTAACACACCCATATAACTACTACCCAGGTTAAGGTATGCATTACTAGTATCCAAAAGTCTATTTCGTATTTCTACCACCCTAAAAGTAAAGATAATCTTTTGCCATTGAGTAGATTTACATATATTGTACTTTATGTAAATGAAATCACACAGCCTATACCTTTCTGTGTCTGGCTTCTTTTGCTTAGTGTTAGGTCTGTGAAGTACATTCACAGTGTTGTGAGCAGTGGTCAGTTCTTTTTATTTTTATTTTTAATAATTATTTAATTTTACTTATTATTTTATAATTTCTATAGGGCCTGTGTGTTGACCAGAGAGAGAGAGAGGGGGGGGGAGGGAGATAGAGAGGGAAAGTGAGAAAGCAAACCATCAGGTATGGGACTCGAACCGCAGTCAGCCATGTGAAAGTCCAGCACCTTAACCACCACACCACCTGCTGGCCCCACGGCTAGTTCTTTTTTGTTGCCGTATAGTGTTCACTTGTATGACTCAACTACAATTTACTTATCCATTTGAGTCATTTGCAGTGTCTTTTTAATACTGAATTTCAGTAGGTCATTGATAAGGGATGGGATCATAATTATATTTAGACATTTATGCCTGTAAACATTCATCAACAGATTGACAATGACCCATCAAGTCTATTTGTTTAGCTAACATGTACAATATATGGCACTCACTGTGTGTCAAGCACTGACCTAAGTACTTTATAAATATGAACTCATTTACCTTTCATACCAATGCTATGAAACCGAGACAGATATTAAAAAGCATGATACCCAAATTTCCAATAAGTATGTGAAAAGGGACTTAGCGTAATTAGTGATCAGGAAAAGGTGAATCCAAGCCACTATGAGATACTACAACAAGTGCATCAGAATGGCTTAAATTTAAACAGATTGCCACTAGCTAGTATTAATGCAAGAGTCTAGTAGCTGGAATTCTTCTACATTGTTGGTGGGAGTGAGTAGTAGTATTTTCATTAACCAGACACAGGAACTTAGGTAGAGATTGGTTAAGCCACTTGCTTAAGGTCACATAGCTAATATGCAGAGGAAGAGGAAGTTCTGACCAACAGAACTGACTTAGACCATGTTCTCTACTGCAGGGTGTGTATGAACTTCTATTACAGCACACAGTGCACTGTAGTACATGTTCTTATTCCTTGCCTGTCTTTCTGCTCTTCGAAACTTGAGCATAGCACCTTATGACTTTTTTTTTTCCAGTGTTGGTTCCATGAATGAACCAGGGGCTTGTGTGAGGAATGAGTGTGGGGCAATGAGCTCATGGCCATCTTTTCTTAAAGTGTCTAGCATTTCCTCATATTTTCCTGGGGAAAGCTGGGAGAAAAGGATCTGCAAGGCAACAGAGAGAAGGCAAGGGAGAAGACAGGCCTTGTTGCCCAGTGCTTATGGCTTAACCATGCAAATTCCTCAGAATTAGAGAAGCTAGTACTGTGCTCTCCAATAAAAATACAATGAAAGCCACATGTGCAAGTTTATATTTTGTAGTAACTGTGTTTTAAAAAGTAAATTTTTTAAAAAAGGAAACAGGTGAAGTTGATTGTAGTAACTTACTTAACCCAATATAGACAAAAATTATAATTGCAATGTTTGACCAGTATGAAGCATTATTATTTTTAATTTTTAGCTTTGTTATAGGGTACATGTGCTCACCAGAGAGAAATAGAGATGGAGAGAAAAAGAGAGATGGAAAGTGAGAAGCCACCCCCCCCTAGGGGGAATGGCCACACCACAATCCCTTTTCCTCTATTTTCCTCTTGGCATTGTGGGCACACACACACACACACACACACACACACACACACACGTGTTTGGGGTGTTTTTCAAGCTGCTAGGTCTGAAACTCGAAACTACAAAGTTGGTCCCGTGGGATCCAGCTGCCTTACCCATCATGCCACTGGCTAACCTGAATATAAGAATTATTCACTTTTAAAGATATCAGAATTACTTGAGATTCTTTTTAAAAATTTTTACTAAGTCTTAAAAGTCTACACCACATGTTATCATGGACAGGGGATATTTTCAAGTGCTCAGTAGCTACGTGTGGTGAGTGGCCACTGTACTGGAATAGCATGGGTGTAGAGCCTTGCTACTGTAAATGTGATCTTTGTGCCACATCAACCGGAAGTTTGCTAGAAGTGCAGAATCCTCGGCTCCACCTCAGACCTACTGAATCAAAATCTGTCTTTTAACGAGTTCCCCTGGGGTAATTTGTTTGCACATCAAAGTTTGAGAAGCCAACCTAGTGTTCAACTGCATTAAAAGGGCATTTTCTAATGAGTGACAGATAATAGCTCCCTAACCCTGAAATCACAGCCACAGGGTCTCTCATTAACTTCATTTGTTAACTTCCCTCCTTCTCTCCTTTCCTCCCTCTCTCATTTCCTTCCTTCCTTTCTTGCTTCCTGCCGTAGTTGGTTCCCACATTAAAAAGAAGACTTTATTTCAATCAATACTGCTGCTCCTCTTAAGTGACAGTGCCAAGCTATTAAATTCTGCCAGCTCATCCTTTGTGAATGAAGGGAAGTGGATTCAGCAGCAGCCCTATCTTTCTGCCATTATGTTGTATTAAATGTCCTTCAATTAGTATGTGCAGGAGTCCCCTGCAAGACCCCCTGCTGGTTTATGTCATTCGTGCATTAACCTCATTGGTTACCAAACATCCCTATTATTAAGCCATTAAAAGCTAGGCTTGTTCACCTGCCAGCCCTTCAGTTTCCTTTCCCATTTCCTGGATGATTTTTCCAGATGGAATTTTAGTGATCCTCTCCATATCCATCTTCTCTACTATCTTGCAGGAATTTATTTCCTCTTGAAGCCCTCTCTTTTTCTCTTCCTTTCCCTTTTTGTGTCTTGTTCTTCCTCTCCCTCCTCCCCCACAGTATGTTGTCTTTCTGCAAATTTTTAATACCACTCTCTCTCCCCAGGAGAAGGTAATTACTTGGTTGAGAACAGGTTGGTTATAGCCGTGTGTGCACTCACCAAGCTGGAGCCTCGTCAGCAAGGCTGTTTCCAGCCCCTGCTGGCTCAAGCGACATTTGGCAAGTCATTGCTTTCCAACTCCATCCAATTGTTTCTGCCAGTTTGATGAAATTGTGAAGTGGGTTGCAATACTGGCATTTTTAAAGTGGTTATTGCATAGGGCTAAAGAACCATTATTTTGAAAACCTGCTTTTATGTATCTTGTCCACCTTACTTGTTCGTTTTTTAAAGAGCAATGAGATAATGATTTTAGCAATATGTGTGCGATATTAAGTTTGAATTTTTAGAAAGAAAATTCAGGATGAAGATAGAAATGCTCAGCCTGCAGAGATATGCTTTATCTTTAAGCTGACATTTCACCCAGGAGGCAATGGAAGCTTCCCACTTTGCTCTTCTTAGACTGCTCTTTCATGTTGCCTATAGCAGGAGGGACCAGCCAACTATGGCTGGTGGGCCAAAGTCTTCTGCCTTCTGTTTTCATATGGCCAGTAAGCTACGAATGATTTTTACATTTTTAAATGGCTGGGGAAAACAATCAAAGGACAAATATTTTGTGACACTTCAAGTTACATGAAATTCACATTTCTGTGTCCATAAACACAGTTTTATTGGAACATGGCCATGCCATTTGTTGTTGTATCGTCCATGGCTGCTTTCATGCCACAGTGGCAAAGTTGAGAGGTGACAGTAGACTGTAAAGACTGAAAAGCTCAAAGGATTTCATCTTTGCCTCTTTATAGATAAAGCTTGCTGACCCCCTATTCTATAGGGCTCTGGTTCCTAGCTCTGGCTGCATCTTGGAGAGCTTTAAAAAAATATGGATGCACAGGTCCTGTCCCGAAAGACACTGATTTAATTGTTTGCAGTCCATTTTGGGACTTGGTCAATTTAAAAGCTCTTTGAGTGATTCTCATTTGCTGCCAAAGGTTCAGAACTATGTAACCCAGAATAAGGCATTGTGAAACTATCTTCACTCATCATGATTTGAAGATCTGAAAAAAAAAATTATTTCCTCCCATACATCACATGGAAATACTTCATTGTTCTCCCTTTCTCTTATGGAGCTGTTTCTGGTTCTTGCCCTCTTGCCTAGTCCTCATTTCATTTCTTTTCTCTTTCTGAGTATTTTTTTTGCCCCACATATATCTAAACCCTTTGAAGAAAAGAAAGGTTGAATGATGGTTGTTTCCCATTTTAAGCCTGTCTACTAGGGCTTTGATGAGAAATCTGTGGTTTCTGTGGGTGAAAGAAGGCTGTGATGGCTGGCTAACGTAGAGCTGAGAGAATCTCTTTCTCCTTTGACCATCTAGCAACATTCTATTACTCTTTTTCCAAGACGAAGCCCAATAATTGACTTCTATACTATAGAACCTTTTCTGCTTGCTCTACCCTCTGACTTATTACCCCACCATTCAGCCTTCGTACCACCATTGCAACTCACACAGACTTTCCCCAGCCGCTGGGACACCAAATGGCACTTACTGGTTTAAATGCCTTCCTTCCTCCACAAGAATGTTATTTACTTGAGGGTAGGGTCGTGTCTTATTAATCTGTCCCTTGTTCCCACCATCATGCTTATTGTCCAGCAGGTGTACAATACATATAATGGAGGTTAAAAATGTGAAGCTCTATTTTCTCAGGATATGAAGGTGTCTGCTGAAATGTCTTTACTGATATTGGAAGTTGCAGGTCAGAGACATAATGTGTTGTTGGAGAAAGGCAGCTTAACATAAATCCTAAAGGGCCGCTTGGCTTTGGCAGAAAGCTTTGGTGAACACACTGACATGACAAGGACACTTATAGGGATCATTATTGGACAATGTCTGTTGTAACAAAATAGCATAGACTGGGTGGCTTATAAACAGGAATTTATTGCTCATGGTTCTACAGGCTGGGAAGTCCACAAATAAGGCCCCAGCAGATCCAGTGTCTGGTTCACAGCTGGCTCCTTCACCCTGTGTTCTCACTTGATGGAAGAGATGAGGGAGCTCTCTGGGGTCCTTTTTATAAGGGCACTTTTATAAGGGCTCTGCTCTTGTGACCTACCTCCCAAAAACCTTACCTCTCAATATCACATTAGGGATTAGATTTCAACATATGCATTTTGAGGGGACAAAACATTCAGACCACAGCAGGTAGTGCCAGTTGAAGAGAGACTAACCACTGCATTGAAGACTAAGCTTTAATACAGGCAGGGCTACTTCAGGGAGGGGATCCAGAGTGGCCTCAGTGGAAAGTCTGCCTTGTTCAGGAAAAATACTTGGCAATTATTCCTAACAAAGTCAGCCAGTAACTTGCCCATCCTTTGGTTTGAACCAGCCCTCTGTATTTCAGCTCAAGTGGCCAATTTGACCTTTCTCTGAGACTTCAGTTTATAGTTGTTTACTTCTTTATTGTTTCTTCTCTACTTGTCTATAAACTACAAGATGATTCATGTCTACTTAATTCACCACTGTCTATCTGTACATAGGATGGTGCCTAATACATAGTTGATATGTGACAAATAACTGTTGAATGAATGAATCTGCAGGACCCGCAGCTATAATTTCTTTCATCTACTGTGAAGAGTCATGATGTTAAACTCTTCAACATCCAGACCACCCCAAATGATAAGTCTAAAGCTCCAGATGTTCTTGACCTTGGGGCTGTGGACCCTTAATTGGTCCATGGACAGAATTCAAGGGATCTATGACTCCTGCGCATGGGCAAAATATCTTTGTTTTCATCGAAGTTTAACAGGAGCATAGCTTTCCTTTCCTTCATAAACGTAGGCAACAAACCTACAGTAGTATTAGCAATACCTGTGACTTTGTCACCAGTAGAAACTTTTAAGTTTATCAACAATTCATAATCATGGTAGTGATTATATCTTCTACTGGATTTTGTTTTCTAATACGTCAATTAAAAACCGGATATACTAATACATCACCAATTTGTTGAAAGACCTAATTAATTTGAACTAACCTGAATGAATGCATTAAAATTCTAATCACATCATTCCAAATAACTGAATTTCTTTGTAATACTATGTATTTTACTTTAAACATTTAAAAAAATTCTTGAGGGGCCAGCGGATGGTGTAATGGTTACATCACAGGACTCCCACATAGTTGACTATGGTTTGAGTCCCAGACCTGGCAGCTTAAAAAAAACTCACACTGGGCACATGTGCATGCATGCCCAAAATCCTGAGAGGAGAATGGAGGAGAAGAGATTGTGGCGTGGCTATCCCTCCTCTCTGAGGGGTGATTTCTCACTTTCTGTCTCTCTGTCTCTGGTGAGCACATGTGGCCTATAGCAAAAATCTCTCTTAACAAAACATTCTTAGAAGGAGTCTCTAGGCTTCATCACACTTCCAAAGAAGTCCTTGGCACAAACAGGTTACAAACCATGATCTAGTATTGGTTGTATATCTGGACTCAGTTTGGAAAAGAACAGCAAACTATACATATATTTTGATATACACATATATTTTTACCTTGGTAAAATGCATTTTAAAATTGGTCTGAATCAATCATGTTATCCTATTTCACACATTAAGAAAGGGTATATGATTGTTTTTTCTAAATCTGTGAAGAATATCCCTGGTAATTTAATTTTTGTCTTAAATCATAAAAGGTCATGTATTACCAAAGCAATACTGCATAAGAAGATTGGAGTAGGAGTCATCTCACTCCCTGACCCCATAATATATTACAAAGCTGTGATAATCAAAACAGCATGGTACTGGTACAAAAACAGGCATGTAGACCAACGGAACAGAATAGAGACCTCAGAAATAAACCCCAAAACATGTAGCCAACTGATTTTTGACAAAGGGCATCAGGTAGTCCAGTGGGGGAAAAATCTCTTCAGCAAATGGTGCTGGAAAAACTCAGTATCCACCTACAGAACGATGAAACTGTACCCCTATCTTTCATCACTAACAAAAATTAACTCCAAATGGGTCAAAGATCTAAACCTAAGATCTCCAAATGTAAAACTACAGGTAGAAAATACCAGGGAAACTCTTGGAGACATCAAAGTAGGCAAAGACTTCTTAAATAAGAGCCCCCTCCCCAAAGCATAGGCAACGATCCCAAAAATAGACAAGTGGGATTATATCAGGTTAAAAAGCTTCAAAAGAAGTAATAATTAGAGTGAATTGACAACCCTTGGAATGTAAGAACATATTTGCAAACTATGCCTTAGATAAGGGACTGATCACCAGAATATACAGGGAACTCAAGATGTTCACCCCCCCCCCAAAAAAAAGAATGACCAATCCAATTTAAAAATGGTCAAATGAACTGTATAGATAACTCTGTAAGGAAGACATATGAACAGCCAAAAAGCATATGAAAATATTCTCAACATCCCTTATCATAAGAGACATGTGAATCAAAACCACAATAAGATACCACCTAACTACAACCCAACTGAACACATAAATTAGCAGCTCATACACACTGACAGACTAGTCTGGGCCTTACTCAGTATCCATTCCATTTTCTTTTGTCACCTTAACATCATTCATAATTCAATGTTTTTCCCTGGCCCTGGACATGGAAAGATCCTGATATCCTCTATTTTATTAATTGTATTAATCTTTTCAAAGAACCAATGTTTAGCTTCACTGATTTTTTAACTATATTTTTTTCTCTGTTTTCTGTTCTTACCTTTATTCTATCATTTTTTCTACTATCTTTGGATTTGATTTGTTATCTTTTTTTTCTAACTTTTTGGGATAGAAACACTAATCATTGATTTCCAGCCTGCCTTTCTTTCTGTATATATTTATAGCTACACTTTTCCCTCTAGGTTCTGCTCTAGCTGCACCCATAAATTTTGATATGCAGTTTTTTAAAAAGTTATCATTCAATTCAAAATATTTTATTTCTATTGTGATTTCTTCTTTAACCCATGGTTTAACTAGAAGTTTGTTGCTTAATTTTCAGCCAGTTGCTAAATTTCAAGTAATCTTTTGTTACTGATTTCTAGTTTAAGATCACTGTGATCAGAAAAGATACTATGAATGGTTTTCATTCTTTCAAACTGGTTAGAATTGATTGATGACACACTATATTTAAAATTTTGGTTCATGTTCTTTGTGCACTTGAAAAAGAATGTATATTCATTCTGTCATTGTTGGGGACTGCTTCCAGTTTTGAACCTCTCTCCATATTTTGTTATATAGCCTTGTCTCTTCTCTCTTCTCAGACTTCAGCATCATCCCTTGCAATGGGATTCCCTGCTGAGCACTCCCCAATCTCCACCACTGAGACTACTGAGCCCCTCTTCACCCAGAGGCAGGTGAGTTGTCTGTGTCTGGATAGCTGGCAATTTCTTTAGTTCCTTGGACACAATTAGAAGTTAATAGCCCTTGTATGGAGAATTACCTTAGCATTCAGATCTAGAAATGGAGCAATATCATGAAAAGCTGCTTCACTTCCACAGAGAGTGATCCAAATAATACCCCTCTCCCTGATAAAAACACCTATCACTTTCCTTCTCACTGTCTCTGTCTCTCTCTCTCTGGTGAGTGCATGCACCACAAGGCAAAAACCTCTAAAAAAAGATGGTGATCTTTATTATTTTGAAAGATGTGGCTAATTAGTAAAAAGATACCCCCCCCAAAAAAAAACCCAAAACCCAAAGAACACACATACACATATATATGTAGTTTCTGTCTGGAGGCAGGTGGCAAATGTCACAAATGGCCATGGAGAGGGTGGACTTGGGGAAGTGGGGCCCATATGTCATTGCCACATACACAAGATGAACTACACATGGCAGTGGCCACACGGTTATTACAAGTGCCTCTGAGTAGCTGCTACATTAAAACTTAAAGGTAAAGTAGAGTAAAATCAGATTCTAGCTATGATATTGTGGACCTGTGAATAGTGTGAGAAAGGGTATTTATATTTAGGACTTAAAATTATGCTATCAAGAGCATGTGTAACACTCCTCAATTCTTTGCCATTCTATTGGGTTGTTGGCAAAGTCATGAAGCATTTTTGCATAGAAAAAGAAAAAAATATGTCATGACTTTCCCAATGACCTAATATATGAAACTATCTCAACAGCAATGCCTGCTAAATATTGGGTCATTAGAAATGTCATGACCTATTTTTCTGTTTTCCTATGTAAAAATGTGTCATGACTTTTCTGATGACCCAATAGTTTGCTTTCTTGACTTGGAATGCTATACCAGCAGCAAAACCCTCACACATGTTTCCCAGAGTCAGAATAACTTAGGATAAAATATGTACAAATTGTGAGTCAATGCTGAAGAGAATAATTATAGGAGAAAGATAAAGGAGCTAAAGTATTAATAAATTCCAAGAGAGGTAAGGCAAATTAGGGGCAGATTATTTTATTTCTGTGGGGGCAGGAGTGGAGACGTGTGGAAGACAGGTTCTCAACATGCTCAAGCAAGTCACTCAAGACAGAGTCAATCTCTGCAACCTTGATTGAAGGAGCTAAAGGGGGGTTATGGTAAAGAAATGATTCTGGATATGGGTCAGCCTTGTGGTACAATGGTAACGAGCTGCTCAAGTAATGATGTATTGATATGGAAGATTATAGGTTTGATTCTCCAGTTGACCTAGACATGCCGGGCATGCACAGCCATGATCCTGGTTGGCTGTGAAGGCTAGGGTGAGGGATTGCAGCTGAGACATTGTTGTGAATGCTTGCCTTTTTTTCTCTTGCCTCTTCTCTCATAAAATAAATAAATAAATAAACTTTTAAAAAATGGTCCTGAGTAGGCAAGGGCTTTCCCTCCATGGTTGACCCACAATCCACTTCTCTATACATATTTAGGAGGCATTTAGCCCCTGGTGGGGGGTAAGGTCTTTCGTCCTGGGGAGAGAATTTAAAGAGAGATTAATGAGATGAACTGCAACCCATAAGGGCTGCCAATGGTACTTGTCTTCCTCTTACACCATCCTTGCTAAGTTCCCTTTGCCTGGTGATGTGGATTTTCTGCTGTATTTTTCAGGATGGAAGGGTCTCAATGTAGTCAACTGCCACCAAGGAAAAGTACCATATTGGAGGCTCAGCAATGATCTATGTTGCTGACAGGTGGCAGTAATGGATTCCTGTTGAGCTCATGTATAACTTCTCTATCACCATGGCTACTCCATTGTTTCCATCATGCCAATTCTGTGGTGACTGATGACAAAGGAGGACTGATGTCAACTGGCCAGTTCATTCTGTCTGCTTGGTTGTTCAGAGCCTTGTCTGTATGGGAGCTTTTTGGTGACTGTTAACATGAGAATCATAGACCTTCAGAATTCATAGCCACGTCCCAGAACTAGACACCAGGCTCTCCTAGATACAAAGGGGGCCAAGACATGCAATGCAATTTATATGTCCAGAAAACAGAGTGTGGGAAATATTTGGAGAATAGCAGTAATGGCTACCATAGTCCCATTTGTTAGTCTCAGCAAGATCTGAAAGCATGTTTTTTCTAATGTTCTACAGAGTTTTAGTGGAAGTAAATGTGTACTTGCAGCTTGCTTTTTTCCCTAAATACATGCAATGTTTCCTTGAGGCTGGGTTAGTGTCAGCATAGCTGTTGGGTTTTATTTAGAACATTATCTCCTCATGCTTTGTTACTGGTAAGAACATGTTATTCCTGGCCTTTTTATTTCTGTTAGGGAGGTTTTTTTTTTTCTTTTCTTTCTTTTTTTAGCAGCTGTTCAATACTCCTGTAAATAGGCTTCCTGTGGGCCCACCCAATCAGTGGGCTGGTCATGCCCATGCACACGTGAATCCCACTGAGATGCCAATCTGGCCTCAACCTCCCCTCATGCTTATATTACTATTTATATTTTGTCGCCCTCAATTGATTCTCTCTCCACCTACAATATAGGCTTCTTGGATGCTGAGACTATGTGTGTGTCTTTCTCATTATAGCCCCAGCTCCTAGGCAAATATCCTACCCACATAAAATGCTCAGCAATATTTGTCATTGGTGATGAAGTGATTCTAAAAAGCAAACAAAACAGGTTTTATGACAAAGATAGTCACCCATGCAAATAATGCAAGGCAAACAGTTCTCGAAGGATAAACAAGATCCAGAGTGTTTTCCCCCTGGGGCACTCACTGATCCTCTATGTGTGCTCTGACCTCTAGCAAATGGCCCTCTGCGCCTGAGTCCCACAAGTCAGAGGGACTGGTTGACATTTTCCGTGGCTAATGTTCAGAAGATTGCAACTCCTCAGGAAAGCTTTATTGAATTTGAATCCCAGAAAGCAAGACAAGCTTAGCCACATCTATGTCAATTAAAAGAAGGTAACCATTTTATTTTATGTGCAAGGTCTCAGGTAACTCAAGACAATATTTTCAAGTCGAAAAAGTTGGTCTTAAGAGCTCTTGCTTTCTGTTCCTATTACATTCCCCATTTAAACTCTCACCCGCCCCAACCAGAAGCAAAAACAAAATGCCTTCTATTTGGAGAAACCAAGGAATTGTTTTGATTTTTTGTTTTATGACCCAAACCTATATATTACTGGCTGTGTGGCATTATTTCTCCCTGCGCACTCATCATTCATAGCTACAGGGGTGAAAATATTCCAAAATAGTATGTAATGTCTGTTACACATTTAGATGCATAAATTCTGGTTGTCAAGATGGTGATTTAATAGAAACTTATAGGTCATTGTAGAATATTTTTAATGTCTAGCTTTTCAAAAGAAAAGTGTGTGTGTATGTGTGTGTGTGTGTGTTTTCATTTCTCTCTTCTTGGAAATGTTACTTCTTTATAACACAGTTCTACTTTATTATGATCTGGGTCTAACAAATTTAGGCAATAGGCTTAAAATAAATGAAGGAAAAAAACATTTATTAAGAGTCAGGAGGCAAAGTGTGCAGATTTTATATCTGCAACGTCAATATAAACCTAAAGTTTCAAGTCCCATGACATCAGGCATGTAAGTTGAATATGGGATTTCTTATTTAAATGTATTATTTCTTTGGGATTATAAATCATAGACATTGGATTCGTCCCCTGAGAATTCAAGTTTGTGTTAGCCTGTATTATTTTCATGACTTTTCCAGTATATTTTGAAAATTTTATTGTTAGCACTTTTTAAAAGGTAGTTCTCTCTTTTCCTCTCCTCTCTCTCTCACACACACACACACACACACACAGAGGTATATCCTCATTATCACATTCAGTCTCACTCTCAGTGTTGTTTAACTTGTTTGATATTACTAATCTCCACTAATTTCCTCACTGGTTTTGGCAGAAATTTCCTTGCAAAGAAATTGAGTCAGTCCTTTTGGCTATACATTGACCTCAGCCCCATAAGATTAAATAGAAGAGGAATGAAGATGGTTTCTAGGTGTGACTAAAAATAAGTTATCTTTACCTGGTTTTAGAACTTTTTTAATATTTTCCTGAAATCAAAATTTATTTTTTTTTCCCTCATGTAGGTGGTCCAAACTGAGAGCCAGGATATACTCTGTAAGATATTTTACATGTAACTTGAATAATTCCTCACTGGGAATTTCAGTTGTAAATTCCTTTATTGCATTCTTTTGAAAGTTGGGGTAGGAATGGGTTACAGTAATGAACAGCTGACATTTCTGTGCAACAGAAAACACATACTGGTGATTTTATTACATTATTTTTGTAATTTCCTTCAGAAATGGGGTCATACTTACCAGCCTGGGCTGGAGAAAAGAGAATTCTTCAAGAATGTCACTAGGGGGAACCAGCAGTTAGCGTAATGGCTATGTTGCTGGACTCCCACATAGTCAACCGCGGTTCACGTCCCGGACCCGGTGGCTTAAAACTCACACCTGTTGCATGTGCGTGCGTGCCCAGGATCCTGAGAGGAGAATGGAGGAGAAGGGATTGCCGCGTGACCATCCCCTCTGGGGGGTGATTTCTCGCTTTCTGTCTCTATGTCTCTCTCTGTCTGTCTGGCGAGCGCACGTGCCCTATAGTGAAAAACCCCTCCAAAAAAAAAAAATAAAATAAATAAATGAATGTCACTAGGTATTTTGCTGTCTGTGTCTCATCCCATTGATGGTCATCTCAGATTTTGGTAAACATCACCAATCTGAGACAATCTGATTACAGAATCATAACATATGGTTGGAGCAGGGCAGGACCATAGAGCAGCACTGTCCAGTGAAATCTCTAGGAAGCCACATGTGCAATTTCAATATTTCCAGTAGCCATGTTTCAAAATGTTCAAAGAAATAGTTGAATCTTATTAGAATAACATTCTCTTTGACACCATGTATGCAAGATATTGTCATTTCCACATGTGATCAACATGTTATTGATATGCTATGTGATCAACATGTAATCAATGAGTGAGATATTTTATATTTTTTGTGGTACTAAGTCTTCAAAACGCATTTTGTATTGCACACTTACACTACATCACGATTCCGAGCAGCTACATTACAAGTGTTCCACAGCCACATGTTAGTGAGTGACCAGCACATTGCACAGAGTAGGCCTGGAGACTGTCTCATGAAATACTGCTCTCTGACAACTAAGGGTCAGGAACCAAAGGGGTCATGATGTTTGCCACAAATTGCTGCATCAGAAAGTAAGACTACATAGTAGGCCTTTTAATTACCTTTGAGTCCACTTTCCACTACTTTAAGAGGGCCGCCATCCTTTTTTTTTGCCTATAAATGTATTGACTACAGCATCATCAGCCATGTGGGATCCAGCTACCTTAACCTCCATGGCACCTGCTGGCCTGAAAAGACAAATTCTTTTTTTTAATTTTTATTTATTTATTTTAAAATTTTATTTTATACATTTAATTACTATACATCTGTGAGACTTCAGCAATGATCACCTGAAAGCTCTTGCTTATTTAAGAAAAAAAGTAGAGTTATTAAGCAATATTTAAAAATCCCTTAGCAGGGCCAGCAGGTGGCATGGTGGCTAAGGTGCTGGACTCCCACACAGTCAACTGTAGTTCGAGTCCTGGACCCAGAGGCTTGAAAATCACATTGGGTGCATGTGCATGCATGCCCAAAATCCCAACAGAATTGAAGAGAAGAGAGTGCAGCATGGCTATCTCCCCAGGCAGTGATTTTTCACTTTCCCTCTCAGTGTCTCTCTCTGTCTCTCTCCCAAGAATGCACAAACCCTGTAGAAAAAAAAAATCCTTAGCTGCATTGACTGAGTTGAAATCTCTAAGCCTGGGCAAATTATACCCAGGGTCAATGAAAGAAGATGCAGATGAGATAACAGAACAGCAATTGGTAAAATTGGTTACCAGGAAAATGATGGAGGAGGGAAGAAGCTGGAGGATTGTCACATGCCTGAATTTTCTAGCAGTAAAAGACAACTGATGCTAGTAGCAAATTCATATACTGAACTTACTAGGTACCAGACACTAGTTCTTAGTGTTTTATATATGATGACTCATCAATTCTTCATGACAGTTTTATGAGATAAATACTAGAACTCTTCACTTTTCAGAGGACACTGAGGCACAGAAAAGTTAAGAACCTGCCTAAGATATCTGTCATATATCTATCATCTATCTATCTATAGCTAGTAGGTGGTGGAGTTGGGATTTGAACCAGGTAATCTGACTGGAGTCTGATGCTGAATTGTCATGGCACTATGTTGCTCACAGGTTAAAAATGTCAGTATCTGCCTAGTTCCCTGTTCTTTCATCTTGTCTCTTCCCATGGCTGGGAATAATCTTATGTTCACTTGAAAGTTCAACCTGAGCTAAGGTGTGGCGCAAGAGGTGACTTCGGTCACGAAGGTCCTACTCAACTTTCAAGTCCACTACCATATTGTACTGGCTACCAATCTAGCCCTGACCTTGTGTTCCAGTTCTGGGCCCTGATCTTCTGCCTCAGTTAGGGGATCTGGGCCCTTCCTTACATTATCCAACCCTAATTTATATATGGAAGGCTGATCTTGGGCCCTAGTTTTCAACACTCTGACAGAATACCCTGATGCCCCAGTCTCTTCTCTCCTTAGGTCACTGTACAGAGTCTTCTCTTTGGTTGCCTGCCCAATCTGTTCCCTGTTATGTCTTGAGATACCTCCATGACATCAACTGCTTTTGCCAAAACATTACATGGAATTACATTTTCCACCCATGACATTCCACCTACCAGTCAGAACTTCCTTCCATCACTCAAACTGCCCCCAATTGCATATCCATCCCAGTGACATAGTCTGATTGCAAGGGCCAGTCCCTCCAAGTTTGCTTGGTTTTCTCTATTGGTGAAACCCTCTAGTTATGACTGAAAATACCATAGTAACAAGTCATTGAACTGGGCATTGGTCCTTGGAAAATTATTAGTGTATTATTAAGTAGATGATTTGAAGGACTCAACATGCAAAGTGATATTATTAATTAATCCTTTTAAAACCAAACTCAATCTGTCTTTCCCTTTTTTTTTTTGGAGCATGTTACCAAAACTGCAAATAAGAAGAATGCCTTAGATATGGTGTATATGAATCTCAGCAAGGTATGTAACAGGGCTTTCATGATATTTTTGTGGGTAAGGATCAAAGAATGTGATCTGAATAATAGAATAGATATGTGAATTCATGACTGATCTTGAATGTCAACTTTGAGGAACATCTTCAATACTGTAGTAAGGGCTTCCCTCTTAACGCTGTCCTATTGTACTCTTGTTAAAAATGATAATACATGCTGGTGAAGAAACCTTAGTAAGTTATCAGAAAATGTAGAGATGGATAGATTCCATGATCAATAGGAGACTCAGAGTTCAAAGGGTTCTCGACAAGCCAGAATGAGGGCCTAAAGTGAACAAACTCAAATGTGATGAGGATACATGTACTTTTATTTAAAATTCAAATGATTTAAGAACAGTATGAAAGAGGCAAGACCAACATTTGCATCGTGGTGGTGGGGGAGCCTTAGGACCCTTAATTTATTATAAACTCATCATGAGCCAAAAGTGAGTATGGTTGCCAAGTATCAAATGTGATCTTGGACTACATTAATTACAGTATAATGGGAAGGCTAATTCCATTGTACTTGGTACCTGCCAGACTCTGTCTGGGTTGTTGTACTTAGATCATGGCAGGCTGACAAACTGTAGTGGATGTGCGACAGGCAGCCAGAGTGAGAAAAGGTCTGGAGCCTGATGGAGCTGGCTGGTGCGCACCTGCTAGAGATTGCTAACTATTGAGAAATTTTGTGAGCTGGTTGTTAAAATCTTGGTAGTTTGCTATAGGCCATGGCGGCACTATTTTACACAATTGTAATTGGAAATTTCTACAAATCAGGACCTTTTGTTTTTAGAGAGTGAGTTTGTCAGACCACCACCATTAGTCACCTTCTGATATGGAGCATAATTGAGGTCTGAGAGTGTGTTACATTGAATAAAAACAAAACAAAACAAAAATGACAAAACTCCACGGAGGAGACGATGAGGACTTCAGAGCTGTCTTTAAATACTTGGAGGTTTAGATTTTCTTTTTCAGCAAATCAGAGCAATGCTTCTCAAACACCTCCATCTTTACCTTAAGGGCAAAAGAGCCTGAACACTCACAATCTCCCCTACTCAACCAGAAATGTAGAAACAGTAAGAAATTTCTCTCATTTCTCATATTCTTTAAAAGTTATGCAAACTTTGCATCTTATTTGATAATGAATGAATGTCTCTCTACAGATGCAAAAAATGGATTAAATGGGAACTTCTCAAGCTTCTTTTTTTAGAGAGAGAGATTTTTGCTATAGGCTGCATGTACTTGCTGGAGAGACAGAGACAGAAAGTGAGTAATCATCCCACCCCAGGGGAGATGGTCACACTGCAATCCCTTCTCTTCCATTTCTCCACACTACCAGGATTTGGAACATGTATACACTTGTACCTGGTATGTTTTTCAAGCTGCCAGAGCTGGGATTTGAACTGTGTAGTAAACCATATGGGATCTAGCTTCCTTAACCACCAGGGCATGGGACAGGCCTGAGATTATGAATTTCTAACAAGGTGATGGCAAAGCTACCGGTCTGTGCATTGACTGGTAAGTGTTGAGATGGTGGGCTAGTTTATTTACTTGCCTTCTCTTCTTCTACCTTCATCTTCTAGTAAATTTAACACCCCAGGATGATGTGCTATATTTAGTCAGTGGCTTCATACCCCATGACCCCTCTCTGTAATCATCTCTCACAGAGACACAAATCCTTGGGACATACACATGTACCACCAAAAAGTTAAAACTCTTTAGACTCCTATTTAATTATTTTTCTCCTTGTAGAACTCCTTTTTACTGAACAGCATTTCAACCTGATGCCTTCTGCCCACACTGAGTAGTATTTTTTTTTAAATAAGTAAATAAAACAATGGAGGAAATTTGTTCTTTTACCCGATGTAGGGCAATTGTCA
>NW_006160080.1:2492090-2503059 GCF_000334495.1 Tupaia belangeri chinensis | reverse complement strand
TAGGGAAATTGTCAAGGATGTCATCCACTGCATTACATCCTGTTCTTTATTTGAGGACTCACAGGAACTTTTTATCGAGTTTTGTTTCCAGGAATTGCTTCTGAACAACTCATTCTTTCTCATCTTATCAGCACTGGAAATCTTGGAGGTGATTGCATTTTCTTCTTTCATTCAGCTTTCACTCATTGCATATTGATTGAGTACCTGCTAGGTGCCAAGCACCAGTCTAGGTCCTGGAGAACACAGAGGAAAACAAAAGAGACACATTATCCTTGTTCTCATGGAGCCTACAGTCCAATCTTTCTTCCCTCTGATTGTTAGAGCCGCATCTAAAGTCCCCTCCAGCAATTTCATAAGACCATATGGACATTGTGTTAAGTGAAACAAGTCGAGTACAGAAGGCGAAATACTGTGTGTTCTCACTCATATGTCGAGGCTAAAAATGTTGGGGGTCACTGGAGGCCACAGGGCAGTTTGAGCAAAGAAAAGAATGTGTTAATAAAAAGAAGTCTCAGCCATGGCAGCTTGGCGGTAATGCACTATTCTGCATTGCTGGAATAGAAGACAGAGATTTGGTTCCCGGGTCAACCTGTACACTCTGGTTGTGTGCATCCATGATCTTGGCTGACTGGGAAGGCCTGGGGTCGGGGGAGGGTGCTTCTCCCTCTCAATAAATGAATAAACTTTTTCAAAAAGTTGTCCTCATAGAAGGAGAGAGTAGAACAGTGATAACTAGAGTCTGGGAAGAGGAAGAGGAAGAGGGGGTAAGGAGATGTTGGCTAAAAGACATGAAATTGCAGTTCAATAGGAAGATTATATTCTAGTGTTCTATGGCATAGTAGGGTGACTATATTTAACAATAATTTACTGTATATTTTAAGGTAACTAAAAGAGAGGATTTTAAATGTTTCCAACAGAAAGTAACGATAACTGTGTGAGGTGATGGAAATGTAAACTACCCTGATTTGATCATAACACATTATACACTCCAAATTATGCCTCATAAATATGTACAATTATTATGTGAATTAAAAATAATTTTTTTTGTAGAGGTTTTTGCTCTAGGGCGCGTGCACTCGCCAGACAGACAGAGAGAGACAGAAAGCAAAAAAATCACCCCCAGGGTGGATGGCCACGCCACAATCCCTTCTCCTCCATTCTCCTCTCAGGATCTTGGGCACGCACGCACATGCGCCTGGCGTGAGTTTTAAGCCACCGGGTCCGGGACGTGAACCGCGGTTGACTACGTGGGAGTCCAGCGACATAGCCATTATGCTAACTGCTGGTCCCAAAATAATTTTAAAAACTATAAAAAGACCATGTAAGATATTGATACCTTTCTGATTTGAATCTGGATCTCAGCTGTATGATTCTCTAAGCCCATCTACTCTACCTGATTCTATTAACCTTTTATTTTTCTCTTTTGATACTGTCAGCATATTATTCTTTTGCAAACTGACTCAAATCCTTCACGCAACAAGGCAGGATATAAATAAGTCATTTAATATGTGGATTTGGAGAAATCAAAACAAAGCCAATGCAATAAAGTTAAAGGTATCAAACTAGATTATAATATACCGATGTCTAATATCCCGAAATGAAATGACTTACCTTATAATACAGTGACTTTTCTAACCCTGGAATTGGTTGTTCACTTTGTTTGGGAATTGATTTGGTGCCTCCTCTTGTGAAAGGCATTTGTACTAGGTAACAGCTGAGGTGGCTTCTAATAATCTGGCCATACAGAAATTCCATGATTTTCCTTCTTCTGTACACAATTATGGTTCTTCTTCTCCCACCCACTACCCAAGCCCCCAGAGCTAGAAGATTAATTCTTTAGGGAAGATGGTGGCTCTGGGGAACCCCACAAGTCAGGTAGGGGGAACAATGAAGAAGGAGAAGGGTTTCTGCCAGAAAAGCAGCCTAGGGCTCCAATCTGCCTCCTGGTCCATGCTTTTTGACACTCACTAAAAGCTAAACTTGTGGGTTTTCTTCTTAACTTGTCTTGATCCAATTCATGGTTTTCTTCAGATGAATAAAATACAACTGTATTTATAGTCGATGCTATAAACCAGCCAGCCGTGATATTTTTTATATCATAAGCAGCTGCTCTCTGAGCCGACACAGAGTAAAAAAAGGCCGATTTGTATTTTTACAGCCAGACATGAAACCAGCTTTCAATAATTTGGGAAGCACGTGCCACCTCTTTTGATCCTCAGGATGCTAATTTTTAAACGAGCCCCTAAAGATTGCAGAGACTATGAGGACTGTAACGAGGCTGAAAGGTAGCCCCATTGTAGCCACGTACTTGAAAACAGGAAATTTTGAAAGAATTAATTGATTTTAACTTCAATATGAAATATTGGCACTTGAGATGATGCTATTCCGTGAATAGATAGAGACGGCATTTATGACCTTTTTAACTACATTCCATTCACTGAAAAATGACAACTATGCTAAAGAAATACTTTCCTCCTTGCTGCCGGCTTCTCCCAATGAGAGCTTTTAGCAAAGGGCATAGAAAGTCTTGCCAATAAATAACAAAAATTTACTATCCCCACCATCATTTTACAGTCTTGCCCTCCCCACAAGAGGAACACAGAGAACAGAATAGATGAAATCAACCTGCCTTGCTCAGCACTGAGGCTGTATTATTACTCAAACCGGGCGACTACGAGACAGGTTAGTCTAAGAGAAATATATAGACGGAAAATGCTGTTGCCCAAAACGTGTTCCTTATTTTGTTGTCGCTGTTGTCATGATGAAAACAGGAAATTTTGAAAGAATTAATTGATTTTAACTTCAATATGAAATATTGGCACTTGAGATGATGCTATTCCGTGAATAGATAGAGACGGCATTTATGACCTTTTTAACTACATTCCATTCACTGAAAAATGACAACTATGCTAAAGAAATACTTTCCTCCTTGCTGCCGGCTTCTCCCAATGAGAGCTTTTAGCAAAGGGCATAGAAAGTCTTGCCAATAAATAACAAAAATTTACTATCCCCACCATCATTTTACAGTCTTGCCCTCCCCACAAGAGGAACACAGAGAACAGAATAGATGAAATCAACCTGCCTTGCTCAGCACTGAGGCTGTATTATTACTCAAACCGGGCGACTACGAGACAGGTTAGTCTAAGAGAAATATATAGACGGAAAATGCTGTTGCCCAAAACGTGTTCCTTATTTTGTTGTCGCTGTTGTCATGATTTCAATATTCCACTGCTAGTGACTGGGCTGCCCTGGTTTTTCTCCAGTTCTGTAGGAACAGAATTGTCCTGGCCTTCTGAGGCTGCTGAAACACAGAAATCCCTAGAGTAGAAAGTCATCTAGAAGGAATCATTTTTACATTCCTTTTGTGGGATTGAACACTCCTCTCTGTATAAGAGAGACTAGGATGCTTTAGAAAATACATCTTCAGACTCCTTGAATTGAGGAAGGAAAAGAGACAGAGCCAGGAAGAGCTTAACTGGAATGAAAAGCATTTTCCTGGATTCTGCTCTTATGTATTAATCAGGTCCAGCATAGGCAGCTTAAAGAGCTTGTTGGGGGAAAATTCCTTTCTCCTATGACTGTTTCTAGCCAGGCTGCATCAGAGGAACACTTTCTAGCCTTTGGTCTGGGGCCACTGCAACCCAAATCAAAACAACTGTTTGCCATTCCCATAAGGAACTTTAATGATTTGAAAGGAAATAGCAGAATGTACAAAAAGACCCAGATTTCTCTCCATTAGTGGTTTCAAGGGCTCTTGGTATAGTGATTCTTGAAATTACAATTACAGTTCATGAAGTTTCTCAGACAAAGCCCAGCTATTAGATTTAGTTTAAGAAAAGGAACAGGGAGAACTCCAGCCTTTATTTAAAAGAATCTCAGCTTTACTCTCCTTGTCTCAGTCATTGAGGAAAATAACTTGCACCAGGAGGTGAAAAAAAATTGTCCTCCTTTGTAAGCATGTCTTTAAAAAAATTAGCTCAAGTTCTTTCCTTCTCCCCCTGCCCCCATTATTTGGTCTTAGTACCCAAATACAGGCTATTATTGTCATAGCTAATCTCTTGTCACTCTAAATACATTTTTTATTATGCTGCAGATTTTAATAACGTATTATTCTGCTTTTAGTTACAGCAATGGCATACCCAAATTCTCCCCAAGCAAGTCATTCGTAGGAACAAAAGAAAAGGCATTAGTTGAGTGTTCATAATGGGTTGGCCACTGGATGTTTTCAACAGTCTAATTGAAGCCTACACCCACAGGCTGTAAGGCTAGTATAATTTTCTCTACTTTCAAGATTGAGAAGCTCAGGCTCAAAGAGATTCAGCCAACCTCCCCCCAGCCCACCCCAAGTTTCTATAGGTTGAACCCAGGCAGTCTGAGAGTCCTTGCTCTTTTCTAATATGCCAGGGCGCCTCTTGTTCAAGACTGATGATACTATCTCCATTTTGCAGATGGCAATGTAAAGGCTAAGAAGATTTTAAATTTTCTTAGACTCCCACAGTAATCTTTGCCAGGTTGGTGTTCCTGGAAGTCTGCTTATTACACTAAGTTACTCAGTACAGTACTCAAGACAGATGATCTGGAAGAATCAGAACAGTGCCTGGGCAGTGTGTAGACTATTTAAGAAACACTTCAACTTGATTGTGGAACCTGTCAAAAGTCACCTTGAACTTAATGTAAAGAATTGCTCCAGGTCAGAGCTTTCCTTGGGATTGGGAGACTCTTCCCCCTATAATATTAACCAACTTAGTTAGGTTATACTGTCTTTTGGAAGCCACAACCATTCATCTTTAGGATTTTCTTGTACTAGTTCATTACTAAGCTGTTATATATTCAGGAAAACAATGTGGGATTCTGATTTCCCTCTTGTGTGATGCAGGCATGGCACCCAATGATAATAATTTAATCTTGCTTCAAAAACTGTATTGCCACACCATTTCTGGGACCATATCATGGAGAATAAATAAGCACCCAATAAGCCTCAAGGAAGATGTTCCTGGATACTCCCAACCATTCAGAGTTAGCACAATGGGACCAATGACACCTTTCCCTTTGCTTGTACAAACTCACCCTGGGCATTTGGAGTGAGAAGCCCCAGGTTTCTTTGTACCTCATGGGAAAGTCAGGACAGGACAGAAGGGGATTGTGGTAAGGGCTAACAGCTGGTCATTAACACCCATGTTCCCCTTCTTTCATAGTAATAGAGTTGTTGCCAGACACCTGAATGCCTCCCCCATGTTCTCACACTTGAGCACTTCTGCCCAGCTGCACTATATTTAAACATGACTGCCTGGCAACATGCATTTCCTAGTACTCCTTGCAGTTATTTGTGACCACATGACTATGCACTAGGCCAATGGTTCTCAAAACCTCAGAATCATCTGAGAACTTGTTAAAAATACAAATTCTCAGGCCCAGTGAGTCAGCAATTCTAGGGATGGGGCCCATATTTTGTGTCTTGACATGCCTTCTGAGGGATTGTGATACACTCTACTGTTCCTGAAAATAGAATGTAAGTGGAAATAATGTGTGGCCCTGCTGTGCTTGGTCCTTAGGCGTGTTCTCTTCCTGCATCCTAGAGCCAATCAAGGCCTCAACCTTGGCTCAATCATGCAGATAGTGACAGTGCATTATGGTAGGAATTTTATGCCAGTGTGGTGAAGCTAAAAAATCTTCCCTAGATATTTTTTTAAGAGAGATTTTTTGCTATAGGGCAAAGTGCACTGGATGGGAAATCGCATTTTGTGTGTTGTGATAATGCTTAGGGAAGGAATGTAAATTGAGTTACAAAAAAAAAGTTTCAGGAAAAAAAATATATCTATTCAATGACTGCAGTAGGATATGTAGCCCCAGCTAGGTGCTACTTTATAGGATACGTAAAGTGGGAGATGGCAGAGGGTAAGAGATAGGGAATCAAGGATGGGGGGAAAAAAGCAAAACATACAGAAAACAAGAAATGGAAGATTATTTGCTGACAATAACATGTTTGTTGATGTGCTTGATTGAGACAATATACAGTATACTCTGGATGGAAAATCTCATTTTGTATGCTGAAATGATGTACAGTGAATGAATGCAAATAAATAAATTGGAAAAAAAAGAAAAAGAAAAAAAAAGATTTTTTGCTATAGGGTGTGTGTGCTTGCTGGAGAAACAGAGAGGACAGAGAGATAGGAAGTGAGAAATCACCCTTTGCAGGAGTGACTTTGCCACAATCCTTTCTCCTCTATTCTCTTCTTTGGATTTTGGGCATGCAGGCACACATGACCGGTGTGAGTTTTAAGCTGCCAGATCTGGGACTCAAACCATGGTTGATTACATGGAAGTCCAGCAACATAATCATTATGCCATTTGCTGGCCCCTCAGATTTAAGTTTTGAGTAAATAAAACAAAATATATAAGATTATAAAGAAAGCCACTTGTATTGATCAAAGTATTTCTTTTATCAAATTAATTCTGTAAAATAGTACTACATTTACATTTTTAGTAATGCATTAACTAACAAGATTTAGTAACAGGGATAATGACTTCCATAAATTAAAGATATTTGGAAAAACTGTAATATATTATGAAAAATATCTGTGATTCCTACGGGTGACTAAGTCCCAGATACTGCTAACACTAGCATGAGTAAGTTGTCCACATTTACAATGAAAAGAAATTAAATTTCATTAGCGAGCTCTGGTAGGCTGAATAATGGACCCCAAACACATCTGTGTCCTAATTTATAGAACCTGCCATTGTTACCTTAAACAATAAACAACAGAGGTGATTAAGTTAAGGATTTTGAAATTGTGAGATTACCCTGCCTTTTTTGGGGGGAGAGTGGTTAAGTGTAATCACAAATGTCCTTGTGAGAGGGAGACAGGAGGAGAGTGGAAAACAAAAGAGGACAAGGCAGTGTGATGTTGCAAGTCTTGAAGATGGTGGAAGGGTCATAAGCCAAGGACTGTAGGTGGTATCTAGAATCAGGAAATGGCAGAGAAATGGATTCTCCCCTAGAGCTTCCAGAAGGAACATAATCCTGCCAACATCTTGACTTTATCCCAGTGAAACTGATTTAGGACTTCTGACTTGTAGAACTATAAGAGGATAAATAAATTTGTATAGTTTAAAGCTACTAAGTTTATGATAGTTTGTTTTATCAGTGACAGGAAACAAATACAGGGTTAGTTAAAATAATGGTGAATTTTATTTCCACCGAAGTGCATACACCTTGTGAATTCTATCCATGCCATGTGTGTTTTTCAAGTTGCCAGGTCTGGGACTTGAACTGTACAGTTGATCATGTGGAATCCAGCACCTTAACCTCCATACCACCTGCTTGCCCCAAGTACCCATATTTCTTAAAGCTTTCTGCATATGTTAAGGGGTATTAAGAAGGGAACAAAGTTAGTTGGCTGTTTAAAATCCTACCTTTCTGGGACCAGCAGTTAGCATAATGGCTATGTTGCTGGACTCCCATATAGTCGATCGTGGTTCGAGTCCCAGACCTGGTGATTTAAAACTCACACCATGCATGTGTACGTGTGTGCCTGCCCAAGATCCCCAGAGGAGAATGGAGGAGAAGGGATTGAGGAGTGGCCATTCCCCCTGGGGGGTGATTTCTTGCTTTCTGTCTCTCTGTCTCTCTGTCTGTCTCTGTCTGGCGAGCGCATGTGCCCTATAGCAAAAACCTCTCCAAAAATAAATAAATAAATAAAATCCCCAAAGAGTTTATTCTATTTATCAATAAAAAGTAATAACCCCATAAAGAAAGCGAGTTGCCAAAAACATCTGTGATGAAATTTTGTAAATTCTGGCAGCTGGTTACAATGGAACAAATAATGATTTTTTTTTCCTTCTGTAAATGCTGTCTGCAGTAGCTATTAAATAATTGTAACTCCTCACATTGGTGATGGATTTGGTTGGACCAAAGCAAATATAAAGGCAACAACCAGAAAGTTCAAATAATTAGGCAGATATGAAGAAATAAAGAAAAGAATGTCTAGTCTTAATTATACATTTTGATATGAAAAATGGCTAAATTAGCTTAGGGGATAGAAATATAAAAATTATTGGCAGAATATGATTATAGTTTAATTACAGTTTTGTTCCATTTAATACCTCAAATGCATTCCTGGAAAGTTAGGCAAAATTTATCAGTTCTATTTCTTGAGCATAATTATACTTTGAAGCTTCCATCAATACACAAAGGACAACTGCATGTTTATACCTCAGTATTTTTATACCACAAAGGAAAACATTTAAAGATACTAATTATAATAAAACAAACAGTAATAAAAAGTAACAAATATATATAAAGTACCTAGGAATACACATAACAAAAATGTATAAGAATATTATGGACTAAATTACAGGACTATTGAGAGATGTTAAAGAAGTCCTAAATAAGTCAAGTCTATGAGTATAGTATGTTCATAGATCATAGGATTCAATACCATGAATAACCATGAATAATCTACTCTTGCCCAAATTAATGTACAAATTCTATGCAGTGTCAACCAGCCGAATCTTGGTATGCTGTTTCCAAAATATCTAAGAAGAATAATGTTTGAGAATGGTTAAAATGTTTCTAAAGAATAAAAGTCAGGCTTCCCATATATCATGACTTATTATATATATTACAGTTAAATTGAAATATATTAAAATGAAATTAAATTAAAATGAAATATATTACAGTTAAAATTGAAAATTGAGAAGAAAAAAGATGAATTGTTCGACCTACAGTACTGGGATAATTGTCTATGGTTAAGAGAATGAAAATGAATCTGTACTTCACCATACACTATAGAAAATGAACCTCTACATTATTATAATATATAAAAAAGTCCATTCCAGATGGATTAAAATCTTAAATGTGAAAGACAAAACACAAAAATGTTTAGAATAAAAGATAAGAAAATGTTGATATGACTACCATGGGAGTGGGGAATGATTTATTAAATAAGACACAAAAAGTTTAAACTTTAAAAGACAAGATTGGTACATTTGGTTACATTATACCTTGAGATTTTGTATAAAATATTGTCCTTAAGAGAGTAAAAAAGATAGACACAATCTGGAGGCTAGGTGGTGGCACAGTGGTAGTGCAACTGGATCTACATGGGGAAGATGTATGTCCTAGGACCTTTTTGAACATGTGGGTGTATGCGTGTGTGCTCATGATCTGGGCCAGCTGAGACCATGGATGGATCAAGGCATGTAGACCCTGTGAGGTGCTTTTCTATGTCTCCTTCTCTCTCATAAAGAAATAAATAAACTTTAAAAACCCCAAACAATTTAGAAGAAGATATTTGCAGCACAGATAAATGATAAAGAATTCTTATCCATACATATGAGGGGATCTTCAAAAAGTTAATTAAAATGCATAATATGAAAAACTATGCATTAATTTCAAAATTTTTCTACACCAGCATACAAGAAAACTTCAAAAAGTTTGTAAAAAGTGGAATTAAAATGAGTTTACTTTGATGCAGAGATTTTTTTTTTAAATCTATGTATAATCTATGTATATTTTTATAATTAACATTTTCATAAACTTTTTGAAAGGCCTATATATATTATATTATTTACCTACATTATTCCCATCTCATCAGTACATATACAGATGCTCCTAGGCTTCCTATGACCTCCACATCCTGATAAAGTTGCAAATATCTTAAGTGCATTCAACACATCCAATCTACCAGACATCAAAGCTTAGCCTAGCTTACTTCACATATGCTCAGACACTTACAAAAGCAAAATCATCTAACATAAAACTTATTTTATAATAAAACATTGCATATTTCACATAATTTATTGAATTTATTTATTCACTGAAAGTGAAAAACAGAACAGCTTGTTGTTGTTACCCAACATCATGAGAAATTTTATTGCATATTGCTATGTATATATGTAATCTATTTTACACACACACACGTCCCTGTGTGTGTATGTTTGCTACCTCTAGCTGAGTAACAAATTAACCAAAACTTAGTGGTGCAAAACAACACACATTTATGATCTCACAGTTTCCATGGTTCAGGAATATGAGTGGAGCTCAGCTAGGTGTTCTGCTTCAGGGTCTCTCAAGATTGACTGGGAAGGATCCGCTTCTCATCTCATAATCACGTGACAATTGGCAGGATTCAGTTTCTTATGCGCTGGTAGCCAGAGGTCTTGGTTCTTTAATAAACTGTTGGCCTGAGGCTTTCTCCTGTTCCTTGCCCCATGGGCCCTACCACAGAGTGTCTCATAACATGGCAGATGGCCTCATCAGAGCAGGCAAGCAAGAGGGCAGAAGAGAGTGCCAGTGAGAGAGAGCATGCTAGCAACACATAAGGCACACTGTTTTGTAACGTGATCTTGCAAGTGACATCTATATTTTTGCCATATTCTATTGATTAGAAGCACATTGCTAAGCCCAGTTCACATTTAAGGGGAGGAATTACATAGAACATGAGTATCAGGAAGTGGGGATCATTGGAGGCCATTTTAGCAAACTGCCTACTACAATACAAATAAATGCAATGAAAATTATGCAAAAGGCATAAATTGAATTATAAATATCTCATAGCAAGGGAAACACAAAAGACCCATAAACAATTCAAAAGCTGCTCGATTCCATGAATTATTATTAATACCACAATGAGATACCATTTCATGCCCACCAAAATGGTGAAGTTAAAAAGTGACTCTATGGGAACCAGCAGTTGGCTTAATGGCTATGTTGCTGGACTCCCACGTAGTCGACTGCAGTTCAAGTCCTGGACCCAGTGGCTTAAACTCACACCAGGCTCAAGTGCGTGCATGCCCAAGATCACAAGAGGAGAATGGAGGAGAAGGGATTGCGGTGTGGCCATCTCCCCTAGGGAGTGATTTCTTGCTCTCTGTCTCTCTGTCTTTCTGGTGAGCACATGTGCCCTATAGCAAAAACCTCTCCAAAAAAAAAAAAAAATGGGTATATGAGGATAGACTGTGGCATGAT